>NC_136635.1:4485327-4702827 GCF_949748355.1 Melanostigma gelatinosum | reverse complement strand
TGTTTTTTTATGATTTTTGACAAAAAGAATACAGAATAAAACCAGTATTATCCTTAAATATGCAACACATCTACCTAGTGTGCTACAAAGGGTTTAGGGTTACCGGTTTCTACACTGTATGCAGTGGCGGCTGGTCAATAGAGGGCCATGGGGCATGGCCCCACCATGAGCCACACAAAAAAAATTAAATAATTATAATAATCATAAATTATACAAATTGTCAATATTTGTGTTTTTGAACAATGGAATGTACCCAGTAATGTGTGTAAAATATATCTGCGCAAAATATATGCTTTTCCTGCTCGTCCTCTCAGCCTGTGTGCTCTCTGCTCGTGCTCTCTGTCTGTGTGCACGACACTCTGAGAACGCGCAGCTTGGGGGGCCTGATCGTTTTGGCCCAAAAGAGGCGGGTCTATGAAGCAGTTTAGCCAATTGCTGATTCAAGATATAAATGAGTGACATACAATTTAGCCAATCAGCGCCCTCAAATAGATTCAGCTGTGGGCCAGAACGATCAGGCCCCCCGCGCTGCGCGTTCTCGTCAGGAGAAGTCTCTACAGGCGCCCGCGCCAGCGCGAGCACTACTCCTCCAAGACCCGTTTGAGAGGAGAACTTTGGCGGAGATTCTGCAGCCAAAGAGCTGATATCAGATCAGCCTGACCTCACAATCAGACAGCAGACTCGCGAGAAAGGGAAGCAGTACATGCGAAGCTTCACTACTAGCTGTACACCAGACAGGTTTGGCTAGCTGCATGACGTCATGTTAATAACGTATTTAGCTTTTTAAAACAACGGGGACGGATCCAGCACGGACAGTTACGGGAGTGAGGGATGAAGAGGTAAGGAAACATGAGAACACCAGGGTAGGGAGTGAGGGATGAGGAGGTAAGGAAACATGAGAACACCAGGACACACATGAGAACTCTGTCAAGCTACATATTAGACAAAGTGAACATCTTTTCTTCTACATAGTTGTCCTCAGTCTCATCTGCTTAACTTGGTGATGGAGGCATCAACATGTAATAGAGATGTTAAATTAACAGTGAAAACTCATCATAGCTTAATTTAACATCAGTATTCATAATTACACTTCATGTTTACTTCTCCTGATCTTTACCTCCTATAACAAGGTCCATAGGGGCATCTCAATAAATAAACATGTTATGTTATATTATATAAGTGTTATTTACTGATTGTTTTCGTGTTGGAATACATGTTAAATATTTAACTGCCAAGTAATAATGCGTGTTTGATACTTACATTTTTTTTGCATTAAATCATACTGGGATGTTTGCTGAAATTGATAGGATGGCCCTACCTAGAACATTTTCCACCAGCCGCCACTGACTGTATGCATATAAGAACAACCAACCACCTCAATAGAAAAGCAGGAGTCTGCTTTTTCACTCAGTATATATTAAAATCAGTGACTGAATAGTACAGGCAAAATATTGAAATTAAGCTTTTCGGTGTACAAACTGCGAGCCACAAAAAAATAGTGACTTCAGGTCCATTTATCGACTTATTTCTGTCTCACAACCAAACATGCTCTTGGAGGCACATCTTTGACAAGTGCTGTAAACATGCTGTGCCTTACAGCAAAGTAAATATCACAGGCTCATGTTTCTGCAGCCGCCTCTCTCTGACCAAACTTATTGATTTCCCCCCTTTTGAAAAATACATTTGAAAAAGGCCCAAAGCTATCTGACACTGCTGAGGGCCCTGACACACACTGGCTAGTCTCTAGGCCCCTTGGGTATTTCATGGGATCAGCAGGGATCTCTGGCAAGAGGAGAGGTCAGGGGTCATCCTGTCAGGCCATGTCCTGCAGGTCCCCCTCCCCTGATACTGACGTCCAAATAAATCTCCAAGCCCCCTCTCCCGACGATGCAACCAACATGAAAGAGGGCACAGCCATTACCGCCGGTTACCACAGCAGACAAGCACCACCTCTCTGTTTATAGTTTACTCCTCCATCCTTCTCCTTCCTCCAGTTCTTGTCCTTATCAGCCCATCCCTCCTCCGCCCGATTCACTCCTCTGATTCCTGACTGTCTTTCCTTCCTGCGCCTGGAGAAACTGGCCTTGGCCGGAGAGTCTGCTTTGACAGAAGACATACGAGTACAATGGAGCTCTGTGGCTTCTTGGGTCGCTCTATCTAATCGCAACACTTACACCAGCTCAAGGCTGTCCACCCGCTGTCGGTGAATACGTCAAAGTTGTGCTGGAGATTTTATCAGCGTCAAGTGATTTACCAAGAAAACAAATGCAATGTGGGATTCTGATCGAAATCTTTTTTTACATTCTGGCTGTGCATCTTTACGTTGTTGAGAAGATTTCAAGCCACCGTCAGTCAGTTATTAATACGTGTATAGTTGTTCTACTCTCAGTTCAGAGTTCTACATGAGACCTGAACCCAGCTGGCGTGTGCTCACTTCCAACTCTTCAAATACAGCAGCTTGGTCAGCGGCCCTACGTGTCCAACCATGATGCTCGGCGTACCCATCCACCGCCTGTTTGGCGTGTTCACGGCTGTCTGCGGGAGTGGAGGTGGATAGGTCCAGCAACCTTTCACCCAGGAGACCCCTGTTTGTTCTCCATGTGAAAGAAGGAGTCATTAATGGTGCTTCCCTAGTGATCGATCTTTTCGTACACCTAACTAAGTAGGTTCATTGCCTAAACGTAACTAAGTATTAAGTACTTTGAGTTATTTTAACATGTGTTGTGCTTAACTTACTACTTATCTTATACATATGTTACGTAACAAACACTCATTTTAACCCAAACTCTGATCTTTTCCAAAAACCTAACCAAGTAATTTTGTTTGTATTCACAATGGTACCCATGTATTGAAGTCTTGCACATCAAAAGGTACATACACAGATGATTAGCACTCTCATTCCAAGAAATAGAGAAATTGCATGGTATATTATTTCAGAAAATCAGCAGATGTTCTTTTTCTATATGTATGATAGACATCCTTATCAACTGCCTCTATTCCAACATGATATCTTAAGAAACAACTTAACTTGTCTTTGCTACGTCAAAGCTAATTTGTTCAAGAAAAATGTTTTTTTTTGAGAATGCCACAAAAAACAAGCCAGCTACAACTACGTGGCAGACTCTGTCTTCTGCTGGGCCAACAGTCAGACCAGACACAAATTAGCTTAGCTTGTCCCTTCATGTTACAACACTTTGGTGTAACAACGTTACAACTTACTTCTTTACATAGTTGCATGGCTTGCAGAGTTTAAGGTCTTACACCACTCCATTTGGAAACGTCTGGAATAAAATAAGTGGAGCTTAGTTTGGGTCCATCTTCTCTTCAATATATGTCATTGCCATGAACAGCACCTGGTCTTTGGAGTGCGTTGCCCAGGCAACTCTTGCAAGGACTAACATCCATTTGGAAATTCTCTGTGGACATCAAAGAGTTTCTGATCTTTGACACTCACTTTTCCTTTGCACTGAGCGTATAGAGGAAGTAAGCCTGAAATGTTCTACAGTTCTATGCCTCATAGCTCCTAGGTCCATTAATCCGCACTAATCATCAATGACACAAACATAACTAACATTACTTAATTTAACCTAGTATCACGTAACTGGCATGTTACACTGTACAAGGCATGGACACACTGTACATCCATGTGCAGCTTAGCTAAATAAGACAGCTTTCTATGACAAACACATGGCACTCCCAAAATACCTCCGCATCAGCTTTGGTGTTTCTATTTTTCAATTGTATTCTCGCCATGAACTAGATGGCTTTGTCCACCTGTTGTCAACCCTGTCACATGTGGCCGCACCCCAACCAGTTTATCGATTTATCTATTTCACTGAAATTTGATTTAACATTTCATACACGGAGTCTGCGTTCAGCTGAACGGTGTTTCACAGCCACATGCTAGTACACTGTCACACTAAAAACGTTTTGTGAGGAATTTCACTCAAGGGAAACCCCTCCAGGATCCTGTTACACTATTAGACCTCATCAATCTGTGGTGCTTAGTGCGTTCCAGGACTGAAGTGTCCTCATTTCTGTTCTGATGTACTTGAATTCCTGCAACTATTTCTGTCTACCTGCAGTTTAGACACAGAGACTGTCTTTATTATGAAAGTCGACAGTGTCCGTTGTTTCAGCAACATATGTTTACATCCAAGTGACAAAGTCTAGCGTCTGTAGTAATTACCACAGAAGCAAAGAAAGAAATGAGGCAACGTTTATATTAGGAATGCACCTATCCGACATATTCAAGCCTGATATTGATACTGATCCAGATTACTGGTCTTCGGGTATCAATGTCATACCAGTGTTTTACCAGCTGTATGCCTCACTGTGTGTAAGTGACTGGGATCAGCTGTGTTCACACTACCAAGGACACAGCATTATTCTACTAGTCATTTTCAACAGAAGCCGTTGAACATGCCGTCACTTATCACAACAAATCATAGTTGAACTGGTCAAAACTTTTTCCAGGATTCCGATGAAGGGGTGAACAGTCAACCAAGGATCGTCTAAATTAATGCCGTTGCTCAGTTACCAGTGCTACTTAAGGGTACAGTGTGTAGAAACAGGCGTCATCGAGTGGTGAGGGTGCAGATAGCAACCGACTGAAACTTCTCCCGTTTACAAGCGTGTAAAGAACTACAGTGGCTGAGGGTTTGGTTTGTCCGTTCTGGGCTAATGTAGAAACATGGCAAAATGTTACAAATATATACATGGATACAAATTAAGTGAATTGCTATTTATTATCAAAATAATAAATAGTGCACCAGCAACCTGGTAAAAAATCTTCAACGGTGGGTATGTTGGTGGTGTTATATTTTGCAGTGCTACTGCCCTTCCTATGAAAAATTGGTTTTGCAGGTTTTCCAAGTAGCGATTGTGAAACACCTCCAAACGGCTGACATTTGTTAGCTTCCTCAACTATGCGGTTCAACCGGCATGTTGTTGATGTTTTGAAGTAGTACACAAACATGTAATCAGGTGTAAACATGGAATTTAATTGACAAATATAATGAGACAAAGTCCACCGATGCCCGCTGTTCATTTCCTGTTTCCCACTGAGTCAGGGTTGGTTTATTTTAAACATGGTTATGACTTTTCCTTAACCGTCTTTTCTCTTAACCTAACAAAACCTAAATCACAGTGTTGTCACATAAACTAGAATTATTTTTCAACAATGTTTTGTAACTGTTTTGGAAGGAACAGACAGATAATGTTGTCCTTCCAATAGGAGCTTGATTAATTGTTGTTTCCGACCTTTGACAAATTAATTATTCTGTGTATAGAATTTAAACCATGAGTGATTTTAAAATTGTCTCTTCCTTTGAGTACTCACAAATGTATTAATTAGCATGACCAGATATTAAAGACAAGATATGTTATCAAGAGATGTCTATAAGTCTGCTTGAAACATCATGAACAGTATGATAATCAAAATCCGTGCAAAAAGAATAAAAGGCAAGAAATAATATTACTTATAAATACACTATAAGGGCTGTAATAATTGATTAACAGATCATAAATTAGTTCCAACAATACCTTAATATTGTGTAAATGAGATTCTTTATGGATGAAAAGCTGTTAGCCTACAAAGCTCAACATTACAATAAACTACTAATAACTAAGTATTGTACCTCTGTGACCTTTAAACATTCACACCACATGTAACACCATGCGTCTTTGGTGATTGGAAACTGGAGTGAGAGGAGGTTTGTTGTGTGAAGTGTGGATTGACTGGGCTGTCCACAGGTGGGAGATTGATATATTTGACTGACTTTACATAGGGAGGTGAGCATCCAGACTCTCTGTCCAAAGCCATTATGTTGTTTTGTACATGATTGTGTCAAGATGTGCATCTATTGATATTTGTGGTTGGAGGAGCATGACAGGACAGTGCACTGATTGCCCCAATGTGTCAATAAATCAAGCCAAATCACACATCACACTGATATGGACATGGAAGTGTGTGGCTACCAATATTAAATTGAAAAGCCCTTTTTCTATTTTTGTTAGCATGATACAAAATGAGAATAACATTTCTCATTTGAAAATGCACATTTAAAGTCAAAAGGAAATTTAGACACTTGCCATACTACTTGCCCTAAATGGGAGTACTATAATAATAATAAAATGTAAACAAATTAAACAGAATGAGAATGTAATTACAATTTAAATCAATAGTCAAGTTTCTTAAAAGTTAATTTTGACCGATTTTAAAGGATGGAGAATCCTTCCATTTTGAACATTTTCATTACAAATTAGCATAAATCATATTTGTATTTGTAAATGGGATTTTGTTTTACATAAATACAATGTGCTTCTCAAAAGTTGAAATATACACAGAAGCACATTTGTCAACACAAGACAAATGTAAATAATGGTAAAGGTAAAAAACAACAAATAAAAGAGAAATTAGAAAATGAATAAAATTAAAAGCACACAAAGATATAATGCTGTCGGTGAAGTAAAAGTTCTGCGGTAAAAACACGTTTAAGTTTTAGGTTTTCTCTCAAAAATTGCAAGCAAGGTGCACATTCTCAAAACTACAGTGAAACTACAGTCTGGGTGCAATTGAACTGAATGTAGCATCACTATAGACTTCAGTCCAGGACCGTTATTGTGTGACTCTGCAGAATGCAGTGATCTGCACACACTTTCATTTTAGTGAGGATCATAGCTGCACTGGTGAGAACTAGTTGCAGATGTTTGATCAGGTTCCTCCGCCAGGGCGTTTGTGAACACTACTAGTGTTTCTGCAGTTACCATCCTAATTTCAAAAAGTGCAAAGTTACTGCTTTACTTGCTTTTATTCAAAGGTGGTGTGAAGACCTCAGCCTGTGGTGCATTCAGTTGAAGGTGGAGTTTAATTGAAGATGTTACAGCCATACATCTTGTTTCAGCTGTGACTTCATATTTTATGTTACTAACCAAAAGTGTAAGGCCAAGAAGTACATCACGGTTCGAAGAGAGGTCAAACGGCTGAGTCTGGTTGTGGAAAAAACAAATACTTCTTTCAATCAAAGGGGAGGCAGAGAAAACATGGTGGTTTCCGTCCACCACCCTGCGCGCTAGAAAGCAGTACCCCACACTGCTCAGCCATATGTGTTGCTCTTAGCCGCTGCACAAACACACGCTGCAGAGCCTGTCCCTGTCTGAGCCTATAAGTCACATTTATTCCTGACCTAAGGGTGCCAAGAGTGATGGCTTCAGGAAAGGGGGACTTCCTCTGAGAGTAAAGGGGAGCAGAGGGATGGTGGTGAGGAAGCGTAGTGTGTGGTAGCGCTGTGAGGATGGCCTGTTCAACACTTGTCTGTCTTAGTGTCCATGTGCATGTGCTGCTGGATCTCAAAGGGGACCTGAGGGAGAAGAAAAACGACATCGGAGACACACGGGAGAGAATGCCAAAAAACTGCTGGAAAGGACTCATTGCATTCCCCTTATGGTTGTCACATGTGCGCCGGTCAGAGTTCGGACAGGACACAGCTGAGGAGAGTCTGGGGGAGAAAACATGAGCTGGAAGAGGTTTGGAAGAGCAAGAAAGGACAGATTTCATATTGCCCTCAGTTGCCCCACTGAATCGCTGAGCCACCAGAACTACATTCTACACGCGTCCTCGAGCCCCAAGTCAGTCCCCCATTTTCACCTCGGAGGTGGAGCCACTGCAGCTTGGCCGTGCTCACCTTTCCCCGCAGGAGAGAGATAGCCAGATCAGAGAGGGCGAGTGCCTGTACTGTGGCCGCCCGGGACATTCGATTCCCTCCTGTCTAGTTCAGCCAAAAGGAGGCGCTCGCCAGTAATGGTGGGGATACTGGCGAGCCGACCCGAGCACTCTCTCAACTCCCTACCAAGACTACTGTTGCCTGCATCTCTCTCTCTGTACTCCCACTCTCTCTCTCTCTCTGACGGCATTGGTGGACTCCGGAGCGGAGCAAAATTTTGTGGACACAGAATTAGTAGCCAGAGCCCAGATTCCCTTAGAGACACCTAGAGTGCCCACTAATGGTCAACGCCCTGGACGGCAGCTCCCTGGCCAGAATCACCCACCGGACCCAGCCGCTCCGGCTCATCCTGTCCAGAAATAACAGAGAGAGACTTCAGTTTTATGTGTTCCCTTCTCCTAAAACCCCCTTATTGCTGGGTCACCCTTGGCTTACCACTCATAACCCTCAGATTAACTGGACGGCGGGGAGGATTTCTGCATGGAAACCATACTGTCATGTGCTGCCCCCTGGAGGTTCCCCCGGGGGTTTACCGGTTCCTCCGCCAGATCTCGCCTCCATGCCCACTGCCTACTATGACATCGAGGAGGTGTTTAGCAAAGCTCGGGCTCTCTCCTTACCACCTCACCGACCCTACGACTGTGCTAATGATCTCCAGCCAGACTCTTCGTTCCCGTCCAGTAGTACAGGGCAGTCGTGGATGACTTTGTAGAGTGGGCCAGTAGAAATCACCTGCTTCTGTACGTGGCCAAGACCGGAGAGAAGGTGGTCGACTTTAGGAGGAAGACGACGGCTCCACAACCGCTGAGAGTTCTGGGAGAGGATGTGGACATGGTGGAGGAGTACAATTTTCTGGATGTCGCCATCGACAACAGACTGAACTGGAAGACCAGCATCAATGCTGTGTACAAGAAGGGGATGAGTCGACTCTTTTTCTTGAGGAAACTTCGATCCTTCAACGTGTGCAGCAAGATGTTGGAGATGTTCTACCAGTCTGTTGTGGTCAGCGCACTTTACTTCGCCGTAGTCTGCTGGGGGAGCAGCATTGGAGCCGGAGACACCAACAGACTTAACAAACTAGTTAAGAAGGCTGGCTCCATCATTGACTGCAAGGCTCCATCATTGGCTGCAAACAAGACAATCTGGAACATTCCTGCCCTCTGCTATAACACTGTATAATAAATCACCTCTGGCGAGATCATCATCCTTCAAATGACTACAACAACGCTACACGGTTGTTGCTTGTTGTTGGTGATCCTTGCACTACTGTTCAGTTTGTTTAGTTTACTTAGTTCTTAATTTAATACCATTCTAATTCATTGTATATACTGTGCATTTTTATTTTGTATTATTCTATTTCTTCAAATTCAATATCTGCTCTGTTATTTTATTGTACTGTATATATTGTGCATTCCCATACGTAATATTTTATATTTTATTTTACTCTGTAAATTGCTGCTGCTACAAACAAATTTTCCCCTGGGGATGAATACAGTTTATATCTATCTATTTATCTGTCTAATATAACCTGTCCAGACCAGAGAAGGCGTCCATGGACGAGTACATCTCAGAGTCTATAAAAGCCGGATTGTTCTTCGTCGCCAAAAAGGATAAAAGCCTCCAGCCCTGCATCGACTATCGGGGTCTGAACAGCATCACCACCCGGAAAACAAATACCCCCTGCCTCTGATTAACTCAGCATTTGAACCTCTCTCAGGAGCCACGATCTTCACTAAGCTCGACCTCCGCAATGCATATCACCTGGTGCGGATCCAAGCAGGGGACAAGTGGAAAACGGCGTTCAATACCCGCCTCAGTCACTTTGAGTACTTGGTCATGCCCTTTGGACTCACCAATGCCCCCGCAGTGTTCCAGGCGTCAGGTAAATGACGTACGTCGGGACTTTCTAAACCGTTTTGTGTTTGTTTATTTAGATGACTTCCTCATCTACTCAGCGAACCTTCAAGAGCACCAGCGCCACGTCCGGATGGTTCTCCAGCGCCTACTGGAAAACAAACGAGTTCCATGTGACCTCAGTTCAGTTCCTAGCGTTCATTATCGAGGGGGGTCAAGTTAGGACTGATCCGGACAAGGTCAAGGCAGTGACTGAATGGCCAAACCCCCTCCTCTCGGAAACAGCTTCAACAATTCCTAGGGTTTGTCAACTTCTACCGCCGCTTCATCTGGAACTACAGCAAGGTAGCAGGCTCCCTTACTAGACTCACCTCCTGCAAAACAAGGTTTGTATGGACACCAGAAGCTGGCTGGAGCGGTTCTCCTCTGCCCCCTTCCTCACTCATTCCGACTACGCTCGACAGTTCTTCGTCAAAGTAGACTTCTCTGACACAGGCGTGGGAGCCATCCTGTCACAATATTTGAACTCTGACTCTAAGCTCCGCCCCTGTGCTTAATATTCTCGCGGGTTGAGAGAAATGATGACGTCGGAAACAGAATTGCTGGCAATCAAACTGGCTCTCGGGGAATGGCGACACTGTCTGGAGGGGGCAGTTCATCGATTCGGGGTCTGGATGGACCATAAGAACCTGGAGTAAATCCAGACCGCCAAAAGGTTAAACTCTCGCCAAGGTCTATGGTCCCTGTTCTTCGAGCGGTTCAACTTTTCCATCTCCTACCGTCCAGGCCACAAGAATACCAAACCCGACGCCCTCTCTCGCCAGTTCTCCCCCGTGGGCCACGCCTCCAGTCCAGACACCATCCTACCAGCGACCTGTTTGGCGGCCTTCCTCACCTGGGAAATCGAATCAGTGGTGCGGGACGCTCTCCAGACCACAGTGGGTGCACACCTCCTGGTTCTCCTGTCACCCTGGTGTCAGGAGTACCATTAACCTTTTGATTGAAATCGCTGGAAGCAGACACTAGAGCATTGTCCTCGCCTGCTCAACCTGTGGCCGCAATAAGACATCACACCAACCTCCCTCCGGCTTGCTGCAACCCCTTCCGGTGCCACATCGTCCCTGGTCCCATATCGCCCTGGACTTTGTCACAGGTCTGCCGCCCTCTCAAAGGAACACGGTCATCATTATGGGGGTTGACCAAGGTGGCTCACTTCATCGCTCTGCCCAAGCTTCCCTCAGCTAAGGAGACGGCTGACATTATGGTCAGCCAGGTGTTCCTACATGGCATCCCAGTGGACATCGTTTCAGACCGCGGCCCGCAATTCTTATCCCAGGTCTCGGCTCGACCATCAGTCTGTCCTCCGGTTTCCACCCCCAATCTAACAGGCAGACAGAGAGACTAAACCAGGAGCTGGAGGCCTCCCTCCACTGCATGGCAGCATCGAACCCTTCCAGCTGCAGTACTCATCTGTCCTGGGTGGAATATGCTCATAACTCCCATACTTCATCTGCTACTGGTCACACTCCATTCGAGGTCTCCCTGGGGTACCAGCCGCCTCTGTTCACTGCCCAGGAGGCGGAGATAGCCGTACCCTCAGTTCAGCTCCACCTCTGTCACTGTAGGAGGGTGTGGAAGGAGACCTGGTCGCTCTTCTCCGAACGGTGGAAGAAAATTAACTCTTGGCGGATCGCCGCTGCATCCCTGATCCACATTACCAAGTCGGTCAAAGGGTGTGGCTCTCCGCCAAGGATATCCCTTTAAGGACCGAATCGTGGAAGATGTCTACCCCCAGTTCATCGGCCCATTTGAGCTCCGGGCTATTATCAATCCTTTTTCGGTCCGTCTGAAACTCCCCTCGTCCATGACAATCCACCCGACATTTCATGTGCCACAAATCAAACCAGTGTCCACCAGTGCCCCTCTGCTACTTATCTAGTGCCTACTAGTGTGCCTGCTGTCCGGTGTCGGTCCACGGGAAACCACACCATTGATCCTGCCTGCCATTCTGTGTCGGACCAAGGGAACCACATAGTTGATCCTACCTGCCTTCTGGTGTCGGTCCACGGAAAACCACACCGTCGATCCTGCCATCTGTCCGGTGTAAAATTAAGTCTGTTCTGTACCTGAATCCTGTCTTGTGGTTGCTATTGGATCCTGTCCTGAACTCCCGTGACACAGACACAGGGAAAAAGAGGATGTTTAATCGTGATTTAATTTAGAAATTCCTCAAAACAAATCTAAGAAGAAAACAGAGCGGGCAAAACGACACGACACAAGATCAGGTAAATCAGACAACTACACAAGGAATATAAACAGCAACATAGCAGACAAACCGACCAACAGACAAAAGACAGGACTATAAATAAACAAGAAACTAAACAAGAAACTAATCAGACAACAAGACACAGGTGGGCAGACATGAGGGCAGGCTGAAAGCTGATTGGTGGAAGAATAGAGCAAGGCAGGCGAGACAAATCTAACACAGGTGATCCACAGAAAATAAGGAGGGAAAACCACAAAGATAAGAAGTCAAACCACCACAGGACACAAGAGGCATGGAACTTCAAAATGAAACAGGAAACAAACTAAACCAAGATCATAACAGTCATAGTTTGACACAAAGGGCTACTGACCAAGTAGCCGCTTGTCATGATTAGGGAGTGAGAATGGACTGATGATTCTTAACAACGACGCCCCCGAATTCGGGGGCTCTCGGGCTCAGCCCCCCTGAAAATCGCTGTTATGTTTACGGCAAATCAATATTTGTATTCTGAAGCTAGAGGCTACCGAGCATTGCAATGCATTTTATAGCATTAGCACTCATGGCCGAACGCATAAATACCTTTGGTTTTTCTCTCCGTGGAACCAGTAGAAAGCTGTGAGTGGAGAACGGTAAGATGGCACTGCCCTTCGCCGGAAAAAATCGTGGGTTTTTGGTCACGTTTTATGAAAAATTAGTATAATAACGTCGCAGATTATCCGGTTCAAAGCTACCATCGTTGTTGCCAACTGCATCCGGTTTACTGCCGAGCTGTTTCCAGTATAAGAGCGGTCAATCCAGCTTGGGCGAGCGGTCAGACTTCTGGCGAGCGGAAATTTACGCTCGGGGAGACGCGGCACTTCTTGCAACTTTACTGGCTGAAGCTTCTGTCAATCAACACCAAATTCGACACACGCCTTCCTGAGACTATGACGCGTCGAAGGCGGGCTCATTCACTGAAATCGACCGATGATAAGCTGAGCTACAGCCACATACACATACATGAACTGAGAAAATCCTATGCATGAGAGCCAGAAACAGGCTATGAGATGACCGTTGCTGTCAATATGATTTCTAATGGCTGTATTTGGCTGTATTGAATAATATGAGTGATAACAAAAGTGAAATATATAGTTATATAGTATATAAAAGTACAATGTAAGAGCTGCAACAGCTGGTTCGAAAATGATGACCTCGCGTGACCTCGCTGTACTAAAGCCTCTTATTCTTCACTTTATCCCAGCCTTTATTCAAACAACTACTGATCGGTTGTGCTATGATTTGGGAGAGTTTTAGCCAGCCAGCTGCATTATTTCAAAAACACATATTTTTAATTTGAGCTGTGTAATGTCTTCATTTACCATATTAACCAGCAACATATACACAATATTACACACTGAACAATCTCACCAGTGTTGTGATCTGATTATAGCCTCAACAATTATTAAAATAGACCTTGTAGTTACAGAACTGTGGTCTCCTTAGTATGCTTATGCTATTTTCGATCAGAGGCCTACAAATATGGCCCGAGCTTAAGGAATTTTAAAAGTTTCGAGGACTGAATTAAAGAATGCAATCAACTCTCCACATTTTGTGATGGTAGCTCTGAATAAAAAGTTGTGAACTCAAAATAATGTTAGGATTACATTATTCCACAATGAATGAATAGCTGGATGTAAATTATGTTCTAAGATACTCTAGATATTGTTTCCAATGTAAACACAATGCCAGCTGTGTTGCCGAGGTCTGCGGCAGCGGCAAGTAGAAAGAGGACAGCTGCCACTCTTGAAAACGGCCACAGCTATTTGGCGCCGCTGTCGGAGGTCATGATGGTTCAATCTTTCCAATATGCTGTCGCAGCTTTCCATGTGACCATGGCAACCGCAGATACCACACAGAGGGAGATGATTCAGGAGGTAATTTTGCAGGTGTGAGAGCCCTGTATTATACACCTCATCAGAAGTGAGGAGCAGTATTTGGGCAACATCAGTTTTAAAGCTTGAATACCATTTATGTTTGTGTACAGATTCATTAAATTACATACAATTTCCATACGAAAATATAAAATAATGACCATGAATAATGATGTGTTAATTTTTACCATGTATTTAAGGTTGTTTTTAATGGTTACTACAAACAAGCTGCAGTCTGTGCTAGCTGTGTTGCAATGCAAACCTTTATGGTAGGGAAATGAAGGAATCTTATCTTGAGTGCATGAAGGTTGCTGTTTGCATTTTCAGGCACTGAGGACATTTTACAACATTTCATGACACTGTCTTTCTCTCGACAGACCTAGCCCAGCATGAAAGAAGTAGCTGCAGATAAATAATGAAGACGAATTCTTGACAATTATTCCGCTAACACCTTCTGAATGTCAAGTGACTCTCAAGTCCTGAACCAAAAGGTCTTCATCAAAGGCTAAAGCCTGATGGTCTTGACAAGCTCTCCGCCCAAGTCTAAACATCTTCCTCGTGCCTGGTCTGTTCTGGTCCTTTACCCAGACAGCCCTGACCAAAACGCCATTCCTCTTCTCTCTCTCTCGCTCTCGCTCTCTCGTCCTCTCTTGATAGCCACCAGCATTTTGCAGGTTGCCTTTTCTGGTTTGTCCCACGGGAGACTGGGGGTGATACATGTTCAGGTGTGAGATGAAGCCAGGTGGAGGGGGTGACGGAGGGCAGTGAGTGAGTTGGACCTGCAGGTAACAGTGAGGACACATGGCAGTAAGAGATGATGGGGAGGTGGGGGAGAGCTGTGCATGTGCTTGGTGTCATCTGACTTTCAGGCTGGCTTGCTGATCTCTTCTGATGTACTGTACATGACATGGGCCTGGAATCCCAGCCCCTAATCAAGGCAACAGTGCCCCCCCCCCCCAACACACACACACACATCTTTTCCCTTTTGCTTTACACAGCCAGGGCCCACGGGAGGCAACAAACCGGCAGCTGTGTGCCTCGTCTCCCTCCTCTCCTCCAGTCAGGTGGAATGAGGGGATTGGAGAGGACTGGAAGTGGAACAGAAGGGTATCAGAGTAAAGCCGGAGATATTTGCATGCCTCCAAACGCTTCAGAGCCTCCAATTAACTTCGGAGGCCCCGCTGCCGGCTGCTGGACCTAACCGCGGCTGGGCCAGTGGTGGCATTCCTGGGCCGGAGGAGGATTAACACACCCCTCCTCTGGATGGGGATGTGCCAGCGCTGTGACCCGACCATGACCCTGTACCCAGTACCCATAAGGTCATACCTTGCTCTGTGACATCAAGGGAAAAGCTGCATTTCTTTATTTGTTCATATTTCACGTTCAGAACCATTAAATCATGAAGGAGCATTGTAGGCTCAAATGACACCAAAAGTAAAATCACCTAAACTAAGTTTGTCTTCCTTTTAAACATGTATGATAAAATAGGTAGCCCAGTCACTTTCAGCTTAATTTATGACCAAAGGACCATACATCAAACTAATTTTTGATACAATTTATGGCCTTTTTTCTCAGCAATTATCATTCAGTGAATTTGATGTCGAGGGAGCTGCTGATAGTGACAAACCCACTGAGAGTTATCACCAAACTCAGTTCCCTTCAGCTTTACGGAGTGATTTCGCTTTTTTCATCTCAATATTTTGTTCTTTCAGCTCACAAAAAATGTCTTCTCTGGTCATTTCCAGCAGCAGGAGACAGATGCACATTACCTGTCAGCACAAAACAGAAGACAGACAAAGTTGGAGACTAGCTGGTGAACTTTTAGCAGGTGGTTAACAATTTAACAGCTACAGAGATAGATTTTTTCTGAAAATATATAGGAAATATATAGGAAAATATATATTGGAGTTGCATTAATCAGACGGACACAAACAGGACTCAATATGAATGCTAATGTTGCATTGTATGTGTTAATCCACAGCTGTGTGCCCGCTAAACCTTTATAAGGTTATAATGGTATCAGTGTTGTGTCTACAGCATGTTGCCCTGGACTTTTTGATCCAATTTCATATAATGCAGATTTATTGTTTCGTTGCCACTGTAAGCTGCCTGCTTATTTATTGCTTCATGAATGAAGGTACATTTAGGGGTAGAGAAGTAGTCGTAGAAAGTGGGAGTACAGTTCAGTGAGGGGGCAGCGACTATTCTATATATTTTGTCAATGTTTCATATCTGTCAGTGTATCGCATTCCTCATCTACAGTCTTTTATATGTGTGGAAGGACAACCATTTTCTGTCTGTATGGAGCTGTCGGAGTAAAAATATATTTAAGTTTAATGAATAAGGCATTTCGATCCTTACATCCACCTCTGTCCGGGGCAAGGCCCAAAAGGGAAGACATAAGCAACCAGCGGACACAAGTACAAAGAATGGGATTGAAGGGACTCAAGTTCCCAGGATGGGAGTTGAAGCAGAGAATAAGGGAGTGTCCCCAGCTGAACAATCAATACCGTCACTGCAGAATGGCACTCAGTGCTCTAAGATCTAAGAGCACCTTAGAAAAAAAGGACACCTTTGAGTGTGTATGAGGTAGAAAAAGAGCATGTTTTATGTGCGTTTCATGTGTGAGCATGAACATGTACAGTCTATTAATATACGCCTCTCATGCACCGTATGCTTTTGTTAAGTCTATGAAGTGCTGTATTTCTGAGGGACAACAAACACCCTTAATTACAGCACACAGTGATACATGAAAGATGTCCTGGAGGCTTAGCCTGAACCTGATACTGCGCTCAAACATGTACAGAAAGAAGTGTTTTTCAGCTGAAAAAACACAAGTGCTATTGGTAAGACTCATATGGTTCTGACAGATGAACAGATTTCATACGGTTTGACAGAGGTCTGGGTTTGAATTTTTCGCAGATTCTTATATGATTAAAAGGGGCATTTTGAACATCTGTCTTTCATTGTCAAATTAAGTGCAATACCTGTTTATACCTTGCAGCTTTGCTGATGATCGCCTGAACTTGTTGGATGTTCTGTGCGGAAAAGCATTCTTTTCAGACAACTCAGCAACACACATTGTAAAATCCAGAGTTGTGGCTGCCAGTCTTCTCAGTGGAGATCCTTTTCCTTTTTAAATGACATGTGTTCAAATTCAAGGTCCAAAGCAGCTTGATTGTTATCATACAATAAAGCATTGGTGAGTGTCTTAAGGACAGGCCAAAAGGGATGTAAAATGAGTACGTCACATTTGTTTTAAACATTTCTAAAAAAAGAAAAACACAAGGTGACACTGACATGAACTTTTTTCCTATTAGGCTACATTTAAATCTTTGAAACCCTGTTAAATGTGCAGTTATGCTTCAGCCATGACTGTTGACAGCTCACAGTTGCTGGTTGTTACAGTAAACCAAACAACTTTCCGGCATGCACGCTTTCTTAATGCACACTTTTGTAAAGAATGAAAGAAGTGCATTTTAGCAATTTGCACAATTGATTTGTATTGATTGTTTCGATATTTTCCAACAAATCTGCACAGCAATGTAGTATTAAACAGCTGACTTTTATATGTATTCACTTCACTTCGATTTTAGGTCATTTACTGCATTTCGCATATTTTCTATCAATGTTTGTTGAAATATATTTTCTAAACAATGGAATTGTGCAAAGAGTCTTTTTGTTGATTCAACTTCTCATGAAGTTATGCTTTTTAAAATTGTGTGCACAGGTCCATTTTGTGTGTGTATACAATTGAGGAAAACTGAAATACAGTATTTTTTCCATGAATGTTGCCACTGAAAATATATAACTATTGCCAATAGATTACCTCTTTATGTACCACAGTGCTCTGAGAATCTCTCCAAGGCTCAGCTCAGAGAGGGAAAGGGAATCTGCTGAAAATATTGGATTTTAAACATTCTTTACAACGTAGCATAGGGATGATCACACTACTGTTCACCGGCTATGGAACCTCCAAGGCCTCTTAGAGGTTAAAAAAGCTATGACACAAAAAGGAAAGATTAGCAACAAAATGTATGAATAAAAACAGTGACAAATGGCCTTGGAAAGACATTTTCACCATTATTTCTGTCTCAAATTAAGAAAGCAAGTTCTCAGAGTGTAGTGTTATGGCTGTTATGACCTCGGTTTATGACAAATTCTCAATTGTGGACCTATAGAGTTTTTTTTGCTTTTAGGCAAACATGCCAATGTCATGGTGAGGCTGAAGAGGAAAGATCAGGCTGGCATGTCTTGTCATATTCTTCCTCACTCAAGATACTGCATGGAAGTCTGGTACTGGTCAAAAAGCAGCGCCCAACGTGACAGGCGACAGATGTATTCATACATGTAGAGGCCTCTGAAACAGATTTCAATACATCTGAATCTTCCCATCCTCTATATTTTACATCTGTCAATCCACAAACTTTTTTGTGGGAAGAGGTTGGACTGCTTGGAAGGTAGCCATAGAAATTATTATTATTAATATTTTATTATATTATTGAGAAGATGACTCTTCCTTTAGCACTGTTTGTCGTTGGTACTGAAACGTCTAAACAGTTATTGATGGATAGCCATACAACTTGGATGAGACAATCTTGGTCCTGAGATAACGAATTGTATCAACTTTCATATGACTTTTAATATAGCGCCATCATCAGATGATGAACTTTCATTTTGTGTTGATTTTGGCGGTCCCTGTGGACAATAGCGGTCGTGTTTCCGAGCACCAGAATCCCTTCAGAAATCCTCAAATTGTTCTGCTGCAGGATCTTACAGCCCAACAATCCTGGTTCTGGTTTTCCCGTGCCTCCCTTCCCTGCAGCGGGCCCCAACAATAAAGCATGGGCCTTCAGCACCTTGGTGTTGGCTCCCAGAGGGGACCGGCAAGCCAATCTTCTAACGTGATCTTCTTAATGACCTAAATACCTGAATATAATACATAATACATCCTGAAAAAAACACTCCCATCAGCCTCAGCTACTCAGCTGTATTTAGTGCTAATATGCAAATGGCAGCATTTCTAACACGCTAAACAAAGATGATGAACGCGGTAAACATTGCACTTGCTATAAAAATAGTATGTTAACATGATGTTTAACTCAAATAGAAATTCTAAATCAACTGATATGTTAAGGTTTGCAGTTTTATTCTGACCCACCATGGTGTGATGTAAATGTCAGTAAAGTCTATAAAAAAATGACATCACATCTTGTGCATGCATGCTCTTGAAAAACATATTTTGTTTCATGTATATTGACAGTAAAAATAACCACTCATGGGCGGATTAACTGTTTTGGGGGCCCCAGGGCAAAAATGTCCAGTTGAGCCCCTGATACCTCTAAACTGCCATTATACCATACTCATGTACTAGAACACTACCTGACCCCAGGTGTTCTGTATGACAGTTAGTTTGTGCTTATTGTATTGAGGAAAATGCACCATGTGAGCAAAATATAATCTAAAATGTTCTGAAGATGTCAGTGACACAGAAATATATAATAATACAGGATCCAGTTTATATTGTACTTCAGTGGTGCTAAACAAAATTGCGAGTACTCATATAACTTTCCTTCACTTTTACAATGTCATAAAATTGTTGCCCTTTGACAATGTTCCACCTAGTGCTCCCGCTGGAGTCCTGTAGAATGTCTGTTGACTGGATATGCAGTGTGTTTCTGTTGGAAATGTTTTCGGGGGTTTGTGTGTTTTGGACTTTACATCATTTCTGTATTTGCAACAGGTTTAATGTTAATGTTAAATCAACATTCATTTAAATACATTTAAATGTAATGTTAATTAGTTATGGCTTTTGCAGAACATTTCCTTTGTTATATTTGTTTTGCATTTTCTTGTGTTTTAAATTGTCATTGTTTCTAAAGCTGCAACACATTTCTCTCCATGGAAATATTTTGGGCTGTTTGCCCTCCTCAGCCACCATAGATTCAAACCGTGGGACCTTTTTTGCATGGCAGACCCCTCTCCCTCTCTCCATCATTTCTACACTGTCAACTGTCAAATAAAGACCAATCCTAAACTTTGTGTTCGTTATGCTTTCGTTGCCGGGAGTGGATACTGTAGGGAAAATAGAAACTATACATCAGTGAATGTTTTGCATATTCAAGATAACATTTTGTGACTTATTTAAAACAAAACAAAAAAAAGCCTGTGTTGGGTACTTGAAGGCAGCAGCAGAACTACATCATTTTTGCAAGCCTTAAACTCTCACTGTTGTTGTTGTAGTCAAAGCTGCAGACCAGTAGAGCCAGAGCGTAGGAGAGCAGAGAGTGAATATTTCAGCATGGTTGGAGGCATTAGTGGTGTCAGTGTGAGTGGTGGGATGAGGGTGCCTGTGTGTGCGTGTGTATGTGTGTTTGGGGGGGTTGGGGTTAGCAGATAGCAGAGCACATCTGGTGGTGAGGCAGGGAGGAGGTGGTGGTGGAGGCCCAGGGTGCAGCCTGTGGCAGCTCCCCTTCCCGTACCAGCCTCTAGAAGGGAGCTGCCTGTCTGTCGCACCCTGATTTATACACGGCTAATGTCAGAGGAAAGCAATGTGGAAACTGTGGCATAAACACTGAATGCCGGCAGAGTTTAGAGATTATGATTCAGTGTCTGGGAGGACTGCTCCTCCAACAAAGCTATGACCGCTCCATCTCTCTCTGGCTCACACACACACACACACACACGCTGACACACACCAGCATTCTCCAGTTTTTGGGCTTACCTCTACGGCTCTCATTTTTAGGGCAATTTCTTGTACTAACCCCTCCCTCTTTGTGCCTGGTTCAGGTAATTGTCCCAGACTTTTTGTGTTTTCACTTCTTGTTCTGCTCTTTGAATTATCGGTTGTATAAATCATGCCAAACCAGACTGTTGTCACAACCCCAAATTGATGTGTTCTGTGATAGCGTTCATGGCAATGTGTACTTGGTTGACTGTCCAAAATGTGTGAGGAAACAAAGTGGAGGTCCTTAGTGATACTTTTTTTTTCCTCATTTATGCTTGAGTGAGTGAATGTGTGCGAACCTACAAGCTACACAGCTGCCTTTTGTGTGTAGGTGTTTTGCTGCTTATCGTGCAAGGCGGCACGGAGGCCCTGAGTGCAGCCAGCCAGGCAATGAGTTCTCCCAGCATCTGAAACATTAATGCAGAAACCCGATTAGCCATGCCATCACAGGCCTCCTGCTCGTTGCCTATTGATTTTCCTTCCGTTCGCCCTCCTCCTTCAAAAAGCCGGGAGGGGAGTCTCTTAAGAGCCAGAGCACCTCTCCTCCTCTCCCAGGCCTCCTCTGGCCCGGGCCTTCTCACCGATACAGCCCTGCTGATTTCTACTGAGACTTCGGAGGGGCTATAGACTTCTGACGATAACCCTAGGTGCTGTAGGAGTGGGTTTTGGGGGAATGGAGGATAGAGATGCGGGTGGAGTGGGGAGGGGCGCTCGAGTCAGTCAGGCTGTGGAGCTGCAGTGATCATGGAGGGCTAATCGGCTTGATCAGTATGCCGGGGTGGAGAAATGTACACTCCAGAGAGAGAAGCTGTGTAATCAGAGATGAAAGTTGTTCAGGGTCTGGTCAGCTTGACTCTCTCTCTCCCCTCTGGTTTCACTGACCTGGAGCGCTTTCACTGAAGGGGGAGATGAACGTCTCTTGGCTTAGCCCAGTGATATGGTCTATCCATACAGTTGTCAAGCTCCACACTGTTGATCGGGGAACTTGGCCGAATGTTCCCTGTTAAATAAGGTGCGTTGAGAATGTAAACTAGAACCCTGTCGAACTTTGTCTGGAAAAGTAACTACAAGGTGAAATTTTACTTTTTTACAGCCAAACCAACAAATTCTAATTCCCAGCTCATCAAATAGTGGCTGGGACAGTCATTGTTTCCTTGTGCTTCAAACCAAGTACCAAGTAAATTTTGGACACGTCAGGTCAGTTTCTGCCCGTTACATGCATAGTGTCTTTTCAGAATAAACCTCAGTGTGGAGGCGTACAGCTTCCCCTCTTGAGATGGGACAAAACAACTTGGTTAGGTTTTGGAAAAGATTGTGGTTTGGGTAAAAATAAGTACGTTTGTAAAATATATTTGTTACTTAACTTTCCATGGGTTAGCGTTAGTTAGTACATTACAAGCAACAAAACTAAAGTAAAATAAGTCAACAATGACTTCAATTCAAACTCCCACTGTGACCTCCTGCCTAAGCAGACTTTAACAAAGTAAAAAATAAAAATGTTTTACTTTGTTAGTCTGCTACGGATATTACTCATATATATAACAGAAACTGCAGTACACTAACAACTTAACACATCCTTCCTTAACTGTGACACAACACATGAAGACAGCAACAGAATGAAAACATATAATCATTTATTGAAATTGAAAAAGATTTGTTGTCTCAAAGTCTCTTAGTTCAGACACTACAAAATATATACCATCTATCTTCAGCTCAAAACGGAGCATCATGCTGCGTCACTAGTGGCCAGTGAGGACATTCCAATGGAAAATGCAATCAAACTGAGTTCATTGCTGACGCTCACTCTCGTCACATTCAGTTTGGAAAACAGTGACACCATATTCTCAATAAGACAAGCAGCCTCATTTTTATGACATGACATGGCCAAAGGGGGCCACCTACAGGGGATATTTGGTGGCCACAGAGGAACATGTGGTCACATGTGGTTAATGTCAAACCCAGCAATGTGATTTTAAATGACACTTTCTTACGTAAGGCCGTGGAAGATCTGATTTCCCTCTCTATGGCACTCTGTTGTGATAAAATATATTCTGCTTTTGCTGATGATATTGTGCTACCAACTACTCATTGAGACTAGACTTTTCTGCCACTTAAAATCAATACGTGGCTATACCATGGCAAGGGACATCAGGGCCTTTGAAGATAATAAAACGAAAGTTACGAATGTAACTACGGTTCTATGAATCCTGGATGACCGCCAGAGGCAGTGCTTCACACTGGATATCTTCCGTCTCGCGCATGCGCAGGTCGAATATTTATATCAACAAAGTCACGTGTGACCTCGGATGACCCCCGTCATCTATAAGTTCCGGTGTCATCCTGAGCTCAGTCCTATGGAATCTTCTCGCGAGTTCACGGGATTCCGAGTGACCAAGAACTCTGGCGGTCATCCAGGATTCATAGAACCGTAGTTACATTCGTAACTTTCGTTCTATTTCATCCTTACTGACCGCCAGAGGCAGTGCTTCACACTGGATGACTTATACCAAAAGAGTCACGAGGAAGCACAGTAACTACCTCTTATAGCTCCGGCAGAGAAAATTGGCCAAAGAACCCTCCCCAGTGGGTGAGGGTTGGCAACGTTAACTCTGTAGTGTTTGGTGAATGTGCTCGGTGATGCCCATGAGGCCGCCACACATATATCCCCCACAGGCACACCACTCAGGCTTGCCCTCGGTGTGGAGACACTCTTGGTAGTGACCCTTCACCCCGGATGGCCGAGCGCAGCCGCACGCCTTGTATGTATAGGCAATGGCCTCCACTATCCAGTGGGACAGGTGCTGTTTTTTTTAAAAGGAGCACAGCCCTTCTTAGGCTCACCATAACTGACTATGCAGGCGGTGGCTTCCACATAAGCTCTGAGGGCCCACACTGGGCACAGCAGCCTTGACCTCTCTTCTCCCAATGGGGAGGGGGGGGGGGGGGTGGGTCAACTTTGCCAGCTGGATAGGCCGGTTTATATGTGAACGTATCCACACCCTTGGGAGAAACACTGCATTAGGCCAGAAAGTGACACCCAAGCCATCTGAGTTCCACCTCAGATATGATTCTTCCACTGATAGGGCATGCAGCTCGCCCCCACATTGAGCTGAATTGACGGCAAGGAGAAAACAGTCTTGCCGATAGCCATCTCGGCTCCGCCTGTGCCAGGGGTTCAAAAGGAGACAAGCATAAGGTGTCCAGTACCAAGGGTAGGTCCTATGCCGGGGAGACCGGCCCTTATCCAGGAGGCACTGTAGAAACTCAGTACAGCAGGCACGGGGCGCTGTACTGGGACCTTGTTCTGAGCCGCACACCAGTCGGAGAACAGCTTCCACCTGTTTCTTGTACTGCAGTCAGGTAGACCGCGCACTGGCATTCAGAATAGTCAGTCAGACTGGTTCTATGCAGCCACTCAGCATCCGGTCGGGCCCTCCCGTGACCCATAGTTGAAGGTGGCAGGGATTGGAATGCCAAATCCGACCCTCTAGTTGCGACAGGAGATCCCTCCTGTCGGCGAAGAACTCTGACAAGCTTATAGCAAAATCAGAGGGAATGGTGGAAAGGCATAAAGAAGATCCTCTGGCCACGTGTGAGCCAGGGCATCTTGACCCAGAGGGCTGGTCCTCTCCGTCAGGGAGACCTAGTGGGGGCAGTGGGTCGACACGTCTGGATGCAGCCGCGGAACAGGAAAACCACAACCTGGTTCCGTTCTCCTGGTGGGTACATTGTCCACAGGCTGGTCAGGCAAGGGGCCTCCCAAGTCAGAAGGCCACGGTGATCCCCGTAGCAACTTCTGCAGATCTGGTGCCCCATTGATAGTTCATGGGAAATCACAGCAGAGGTGCTGTCCACCGGACAAGCACATGCTTTCCCTTCAAACATGGAAGGAAGTGCTCGAGCACTAGCTCTAGAACCTGGACCTGCGGTCTTTCAGCAGACAACTGCCCCCAGGCTGTCCTGTTCTGTCACACTGCACCCCGCCTTGAGAGGCAGGTATCTGTTGTGACAATCTCCTGGTGGAATGGAACCGAGCCCCTGGGGCTCGGTTCCTGGGACACTGTTCGCCAGATATGCACTCCCTCCATGGGGATAGTGAATAGGCACTGTTTCGATAATATTATTGCCCTGTATCTGTGCCACTTGGCATCCAAGTGAAGGCTGTTCAGCCATCCGCAAACCCAAGGGAACGACAGTTGAGGCAGCTGTCAGTTTACCCAATAGTCGGAGAAAAGGATGTAGGGCAACCGTCTGCCCCCTCGGAAGAGGGAGAGGTTGTGGGGGTTGTTGGCCACATGCTGGGGCCACACTAATGAAGGTTATGCTCTGAGAAGGGCTCAGGTAGCTCCTCTCCATGTTCACCTTGAGGCCCACCAGGCCCTGTGAGAGAAGGCGAGCAGTGTCCTGTGGCGCCTGAAGCCGGGATGGCGCCTAGGTCAGCCAGTCGTCTAAGTACGGCAGTATGTTCACGCCCTGTGATTGCAGGGGGAAAGGACAGCAGTAACACACTGTGAACACCCATGGGGAGATGGGAGAGTCCGAATGGAAGCACCCAGGACTGAAAGTTGTGGTGATGCACCATGGGAACATGGGAATAGGTGTCGATAGACGTGAACCACTCTCCCTTGGAAATCCGCTGCTGGGAGAAAGAACCCCGACAGCCGGCCTGGAGACATCTCCTGGCGCCCCTGCCGGGGGGATGGGGACGTAAGTAGGGTTGTATAGGTAGCGGTCCGGCCTCTCAGCAGGACGCCGAGGCCTGTTGCGGCTACTAGGGTAAGCTGGAGGCTGAGAAAACGGCCTTGTGGGGCCAAAGTGGGACCCCTAGGTCTGGGGGTGCAGGCATGTCCCTGCAAAGACCAGAGAACTGCTGCCTGGTCTGGCTAGCTCTAACAGTCCGCTGAAGCGCCTGTATAGCAGCTGACTCGAACAGCTCACCAGGTTCCACTGGGACAGTACGGAGGGTCCTCCTACATGTCTCAGATAGGGGTGACTGCGCCAGCCAAGCCTGGCGGCGAGTCTGAACCAGGGTGGACATCATACATCCACGTTCCCTCGATATGAGCGCAAATGCCTGCAATGAAGCATCACTGAGCAGAAGCGTCGAAGTAGCCCGCTGCTGAGAATCTGCGAGGGAAAGCATGAGGTGGGAGAGGGAGTTGTCGATACGGTGCACAGCGCTGCTGTGTCATAAGCCCTGGATAGCAGGTCATCTTTGACCCGACATTGAATGAATGAATGAATGAATGAATGAATGAATGAATTTTATTTATATAGCGCTTTTCACAGACAGTACTATCACAAAGTGCTTAACAGAGCAGACATTTAAAAGCATAAAAACACAATGTGACCCTACGGTCAATAAATTACATACACAGAGTGAATAAAAAATGTTAAAGAATAAAATTAAAATAAAATAAAAATGTAAAACAAATGTTAAGAGCAGGTCTAGGACATGGGTTTACTTTTACACAAACGCCAGCCTAAACAGGTGGGTTTTTAGCTGGCTTTTAAAAGTATCCACAGTATCTGCGAGGCGTAGAGTTGCAGGCAGAGCATTCCAGAGCCTCGGAGCCACTGCCTCAAAAGCTCGGTCACCACGGGTCTTAAATCGTGTGCGTGGGACTGACAGAAGACCTAGAGCATTTGACCTGAGAGTGCGGGCGGGTGAATAGGGGCGAAGTAGATCAGCTACATAAGTCGGAGCCTGACCATGAAGTGCTCTGTAAGTGATGGTGAGAATTTTGAAGTGTATCCGAGATGCTACAGGAAGCCAGTGGAGAGATCGGAGTACGGGGGTGATGTGAGACCGTCGGTTTGTCCTGGTGAGTAATCTGGCGGCAGCATTTTGGATGACCTGCAGACGGTTAAGAGCAGATACACTGAGTGATGTAAAAAGTGAGTTGCAGTAGTCAATGCGAGAGGAGATAAATGTGTGTATGATCATTTCTAATTCAGGCGTTGATAATACAGATCTCAGTTTACTGATATTTCTTAGATGGAAGAAACATGACCTGGACAGCTGCTTAACATGAGGGTCAAATGACATGGAGCGATCAAAGAAAATCCCAAGATTGCGCAGGTTGCAATGGGAAGCAGAAGAGAGAGGACTAATAATCTGCCTGATCATGGGGACAAACTCCTCTGGAGCAATAACTAGGACCTCCGTCTTAGAGTCGTTGAGTTGCAGGCAGTTTTCTGCCGTCCAGTCTCTGATGGCATTGACACAGTCCAGGAGCCTAGTTAATGTGAATGCCTCGCTGGGTTTGAATGACAGATGGAGTTGGATGTCATCTGCATATAAGTGATAGGACACATTATAGCTTTTTATGATCGGCCCCAAAGGTAACAGATAAAGTGAAAATAACAGAGGCCCCAGAACCGAGCCCTGCGGTACACCACAAGACAGTGGAGAGGTAACAGACACAAAAGCACCCACAGAGACATTGAAACTTCTGTCACTGAGGTAAGATGTAAACCAGTCTAACGCTATGCCAGTTATGCCCACCCAATCACGTAGCCTCTTAATCAGGATGTCATGGTCTACAGTGTCAAATGCAGAACTGAGATCCAGAAGAACTAACACAGAGCAGTCACCTGCATCAGCACACATGAGAATGTCATTTGAAACCCTCAGGAGAGCGGTTTCAGTAGAGTGTTGCTTACGAAACCCAGACTGGAACTTGTCGTACATATTGTGCCTCTCCAGTGCAGCAGTAAGTTGTTTGGCCACCACTTTCTCTAAAAGTTTGGACAGGAAAGGCAGTTTTGATATGGGCCTGTAGTTCATGGGCAAAGCTGGATCTAAGTTAGGTTTTTTTAATATGGGCTGGATAGTGGCATGTTTGAAATAGGAAGGGACAATTCCTGTATACAATGAGGAATTGACAATAGATGTTACTGCAGGGCCAATAGTTAACAGAACGTTCTTAAATAGAGAGGATGGAATTATATCCAGAGGGCAAGTTGATGGCTTTGTATTGTTAATTAAGTCCATCAGGTCTTGAAGGCTGATAGGCTGGAAAGAGCCCATAACAGCAGGAGATTGCGAGGAGCTACAAGTAGCCGAACAGATCCCAGGCCGAATGCCAGACCTAATACCTGTTACCTTATCATTAAAATAGATCAGGAATTTGTTGCAATCGTCAACAGAATAGCATGGTACAGTGGAGACAGGTGGTGAAACAATTCCTCTAATTGTGTCAAACAGAATCTTGGGATTTTTCTTTGAAGAAGAGATTAGGTTGGCAAAATAAGCAGTTCTAGCTTCCTTTACTGTGGTATTAAAAGAAACTCTGAGGTCTTTGAGATATAAACGATGCACTTCTAGCCCAGTAGCTTTCCAGAGTCGCTCTGCCCTGCGACACTTCTGTCTCACGCTGCACACAGCTTCTGTCATCCACGGAGTAGTGTTATAGGCAGCCCGTGTCCTTTCCTTAAGAGGTGCCACTTTATCCAGCAAAGTGGTGCAATGTTCATTAAAGGACTGTATCAAGTGTTCAACATCATTGAGATTTGTGTAAAAGTCACAGCAGAAGTGCATCGAGAACTGATCAGCTGTACTCTGAGTAATAATGCGTGAGTGGAATGTTTGTTTCAGACACAAGGGGTCAGCATTGACAGAAAGATCAAAGAAAATACATTTATGGTCACTGATCAATAGGTCCTCACAACGGGTATTATCAATATCAAGACCCAGAGAAAACACAAGGTCCAAGGTGTGACCACCCCTGTGAGTGGCGCCAGAAACATGTTGCGTGAAATTAAAAGATTCAGTAATATTGAGAAACTCAGTAGCTATACAGTCTGTGGTATCATTGACATGCAGATTAAAATCACCAACCAGAAGCACTTTGTCTAGCTTGATAATAGAGGTCAGAAAGTCTGTGAATTCTGATAAAAACTGACCTGCAGGACCTGGAGGTCGGTAAATTAAAAAACAGTAAAACGGCTTTTGCCGGCCCACTTTAGTCAGCTGTAGTTCAAAAGTAGCATAGGATTCTGTGCTCCCCAAGTGGCAGGAAAACTGATTCTTCCAGACCACGGCGAGGCCTCCACCGCGGCCTGTCAGACGCGGTGTCCCAACATAAGAACAGTCCACAGGGCAGAGTTCATTGAAATGGATGCATTCCATATTCTGTTGCCAGGTCTCGGTCAGAAATAAAAAAGCCAAATTATGACTTGTGAACAAGTCATTTAAAATGTGAGCCTTGTTTGTTATAGAGCGTGCATTAATCAGACACATTTTGATGGGGGAAGACACTGTGTCGTCATCAGCACAGGAAGCTTTGGGGGTATGTGCAATAGGACGGATCACTCGTGCAGCACCTCGAAACCGACCATAACTAGGGCGCGAGCGCGAGTCTGTGATTCTCACGGGAATGTTCATGGGTCGTGGAGTGGAAGTTACGTTAGAGGCTGGAGATCCTCCATGCCGCCAGGGGGAGCTGGTGTTGCTTGTAGGGGATGAATGCGGCTGATGAATTATCGTAGAGGAAGAGTGACAGCGGACAGGGGATCCAGGTGTAAACAGTCAATCATGTGACATTGGGTCGAGGGCACCTGGCATCGGGCCTCAGAGTCTCCTCAGGGGAAACTGATGGACTCGTCAGGAAGGGGCGCAGGGGGAGCTTGCAGCACGGCCGTGCAGCGGGCGCTGTGCCGTCGTGGCGTGAGCTCGCTCTGGAGCGAAACGCAGACGTGATCTATCCTCGCTGCAGGGAGGACAGTTTAACTTCGGCTGAGACGACGTGGTCCGTACATCTCCCGGTAATCATCGGTCAGGAGAGGATTAGACGTCTTCCTGCCGGAGTGTGCACAAAAAGAAAAAGAAACGCAAAAAGCGGAGAACGGATCACTGAAGCGGATTCTTTATCGCGGGCTGAGTGGGCCTTTACTCAGCGTGGAACACGGCTGTTTCATCCAGCGAAATGGCTTGTGACCTGACAGGGTTTGAGGAGGGGTGAAGGGCCATTGCTTCCTCGTGGCCTGGTGGCCAGCGTCGCGCTGGCGGGGAAAGCTGGATCTTCTGTGGCCTGGACGGGGGTCCGAGGGCGAAGAGAGCGGTTGCGTGCCTCCTGCTATCCCGGAGGGATTGTTGGAAAAAGCATTGAGGTGTGTACTGCAGGCGGTTTTGTAGAACAGTGGTTGAACCACAGGGGTCCTGGGGTCTCTTGGCCTTCGGCCAATGAGATTGCAGCGGTGCATTCAGGTGACCATGGTTTTTTTGGGGGGGGGGGGAAATTCACACCCTAGTGTGAAGAGGTTGCTCTCATCAAACTACAAATGAGGATGAAACCTTTGCTTGAAAAGTGAAGGCCTGATTCTCTTTGTCCACAGCACATGTTGAAGCCATATGGTCAGACCCCAACAGACGCAATAGTCGTCTAACTGGCTGGCATACGTGCAAGGCCAGATATGCACGCAACTCCCTCAGATATTCCTCGGAGGGAGGAACAGAAAAGGTGGTGAGGGCGGGAAGGCGCCTGAAGAAGGCACTCACAGGTGGATGTTCCAGCTGCTGTGTATGCCAGGCGTGCAAGCGCCATACAAATGACCAGGGTAGGTTGGGCTGGATTCAGCTGCCCTGACAGGGGGAGGTAGACCTCACGCATCAGGTGTTCCACTTCGGCCAGCCTAGCAGACCTTACTGCTCAAGGCGTGATGCCGCAGGACCTGCCTGGGTTCTCCGAGAGGCCGTGCCTCAGAAGCTCGAGGCTAGGGCAAGAGGTCAGGGCCGTCCTCAGGCTGAAGAGGAGCTATACAGGTCCTACAGCCGGGAGAGTTTAACATGGCCGCGATTCTGGTGGAACCCTTGTCCCACTAGTTGATGCGGCATTCCAAATCAGTCTGAGCGGGAGCGCTCCGCTGAATGTTGAGAGAACAGGCAGGGGGCAGTCAGTGGCGAGTGATCCTTCGGACACTCTTCACTTGGCCAGCCGCTGCGGATATTGGTGACCCACCAGTTAGCCTGAGCGAGAGCACTCTGCCACTGTGGAAACAGGTCAGGCAAAGTCCCTATAGTGAGAGGGGAGCGAGGACACTCTTCACTAAGATAGTTGCTGCAGATATTGGTGTCCCACCAGTTAGCTTGAGCGAGAGCACTCTGCCACTGTGGAAACAGGTCAGGCAAAGTCCTTATAGTGAGAGGGGCGAGGACACTCTTCACTAAACTAGTTGCTGCAGATATTGGTGTCCCCCCAGTTAGCTTGAGCGAGAGCACTCTGCTACCGTAAAAAACGCACAAAAAAGAACACAGTCCGTACAGTGAGAGGGGAGCGAGGACACTCTCTTCATTAAGATAGTTGCTGCCGATATTGGTGTCCCACCAGTTCGCTTGAGCGAGAGCACTCTGCCACTGTGGAAACAGGTCAGGCAAAGTCCTTATAGTGAGAGGGGCGAGGACACTCTTCACTAAACTAGTTGCTGCAGATATTGGTGTCCCACCAGTTAGCTTGAGCGAGAGCACTCTGCCACTGTGGAAACAGGTCAGGAAAACAGTCCTCATAGTGAGAGGGGAGCGAGGACACTCTTCACTAGGATAGTTGCTGCAGATATTGGTGCCCCACCAGTTAGCTTGAGCGAGAGCACTCTGCTACTGTGAAAACGGACAAAAAAGAACAGTCCTTACAGTGAGAGGGGAGCGAGGACACTCTCTTCACTTGGACAGTTGCTGTAACTCTTGGTGTGCTACCAGTTAGCCTGAGCGAGGGCACTCTGCTAACTGATATCTGCTACTGATATGGCTATAATGTTTACAACAATCAACGGACACAATCAGAGTATTAGCTTAGTCTAGTTAGCCGGAGCGAAACGCTCTGCTAACTGATATGGCGTAATGTTTATAGCAATCAATGGACACAATCCAGCATTAACTTAGTCTCGACAGCCGTAATGCGTAAAACCATCAATGGGCACAACCTCAACGTTGATTTAGTATAACTAGCATTCACCGAGTTAGCCTGAGCGAGCACACTCTGCTAACTGTGATAGTGGCAATGCTACAAAGTTGATGGCCACAGCCCCAGTACCAGCTTTGTTTAGCTAGTTTCCCACTGAGTTAACCTGAGCGGGGACGCTCTGTTAACTGTGACGGCCGTAAGGTTTACAAAGTTGATGGACGCAGTCCCAGCTAGCATCTCACCAAGTTAGCCTGAGTGAAGACACTGCTAACTGCGAATTACGTCAGATGTAAAGATTAAATCTCAATGGACACAACGCCAATGCCGATCTAGTGTCTCACCAAGTTTGCCTGAGCAGGAACACTCTGCTAACTGTGATAGCCGTAACACTGTGAAGGGCGGGCCGACAGCGTAATTCTACGCTCTCGTTAGCGCGCCACTCGATTAACTAGAGCGGAAGCGCTCTGCCAACCGTGGAACAAACAACTGTTATAGAAAACAATGTTAATCGATCTTACCGATTGCTGTCATCACGACTTAGCTGGCCCTTATCAGACTGGTGACGACCGATGATAGGGGCGTCCACCAGTCCGGGGCTCGCCGAACGGCGAACACACCGTTCCCTCCGAAGAGGGACAGCTCGTCGCAGCCTTTGGAGGGCGAGAGAACCGCAACTCCGACCGGTGGTCACAAGGCTAAAGCGACGAGCTCTAATATGTCTTGATCATAGACACATCCTTGTTTATGCTACCATGGTAGCTAACCTGCGTCGCGAGAAGATGAAAAAGAACTGAGCTCAGGATGACACCGGAACTTATGGACGACGGGGGTCATCCGAGGTCACACGTGACTTTGTTAATATAAATATTCGACCTGCGCATGCGCGAGACGGAAGATATCCAGTGTGAAGCACTGCCTCTGGTGGTCAGTAAGGATGAAATAGAACAGCTCTGTGTTCAGTATAGTTTTGGTCGTATCGAAGACAATCATCCCCTGCGGTTCAAAACATCTTCTTGGTATTTTGATTGTGCACTTACCCAGATGAAATCCTGTCAGAGTTGCTGCCTTGGCTTTGGGTTTTCTCATGCAGCTCAAGTGCTTGGCCTTATATCCCTTTGTGCTGCCAAATTGCACGGCTGCATGTTTAGAAAAAGGACAAACCAAAAGTGGTGATGAAACCAAACGATCAAGATCAGATAGTCTGTAGGAGAGGAATTTGACTAATTTTCAAGCACTACTTTCCCTGTATAGTACAGGTTAGAGCTGCCACAATTAATTGTATTTGAACACAGTTGGTGCTACATAGATGTGAGTGTGATGATGACTAGACCAGATAACTGAGGGAAAGCGCTGTAGATTTGGCTATTGTCTCATGCTTAAACAGACAATGTGTAGGTGTGTTAAAGTAGCTGTTATTTGCCTCATGAACATGATACACACTCTGCAGAGAGCTCCACATTACTAGAACAGCACCACCTGGTAGAGAAGACCTCCACTCCCATATTTCTGCTGCGGAGTTGAGAACAGCATGACTTATCAAGAGCCCGATGAGCGTGTTTGGGAGAATGTCTCCGTGTGAGAGAGAGGGAGAGAGTAGGGCAGGAAGGACAGCAGCCAGGGAAAACCTGCGCTCAAACATCATTGCTCACGGCATAATCGCTGTTAAATAGGTTGTTGACATACACAGTCGGCTGTGTGCAAACAGCTCATTTGGCCAATTATCCCCTTCGCCGAGGTAGTGCGGTCTAAGTGAGAATTCGGCAGAGACGGAGGGAGTTACTCTCTCCTGTGCGGTGTTAATGGAGCTACCAGATGTGTTTTAAGGGAAAAGGAGCAGGAGCACCAAGAGCACTGGGTGGCCTGCCACATGTCCAACCTGGGAATCTGTGTGTGTGTGTGTGTGTGTGTGTGTGTGTGTGTGTGTGTGTGTGTGTGTGTGTGTGTGTGTGTAGGTGTGTGTGTGTGTGTGTGTGTGTGTGTGTGTGTGTGTGTGTGTGTGTGTGTGTGCGTTTCAGTGGGTGTGTATGAGCGTGTGTAAGCATACCTTTGTCCATAAGCATGTCTATGTGTGTGCAGGTGTACAGGCAGGCTCTAATGTTTATTGGACCACCCCAGGCCGCTACTTGCTGCAACCAACCCCTTAGCCACCCCGCTATACTAACACCTACACACACTGGCAGAGCGGAGCGACAGCTTCCATCGCACTTGAAAATGATCATATGATTGATGATGCTTGGAAAAAACTGGACACTCACTGCAAACATCGTCGTTATCAGCGTTTGCATTTCCATCTGTTTCCAGTACTGGTAATTGAATAAAAGTGGAATGATGTGAGTGCTGTGCACCAGAGAAGACAGAAGTCCACAGCAGGCCATAATGGATATGTGTATGAGATCTGAGTGCTTTCTTTGATTGTCTGATTGTGTGTGTGATTCCACAGTAGTGATGGATAGCTGGGGAAAAGCCCACCCCCCACCCTAAGGCCACAGGCCCCTCCTGCTCTAATCAATGACATGTTAAGCTGGCAGGCTTTTGAAGTGAGGGGTTCCAGAGGGGTGCTGAGGGGGTGAAGGGTAGTGGTGTGTGTCTGTGTGTGCGTGGGAGGGAGGGGTACGTGACAGAGGAGTTGAGGGGTATTGATGATGTGCGGCAGTGGGACACAAGGGAGAAAAAAAGCGAGCGAGGGATGAAGGGAGTCCAGAGGCAGGCTTTAGGTGGGGGGAAGGTTGACATGGAGAAAAAGCCAGTCTGGAACTCATCACAACAACTGGAGTGACTGGACGGGTATACGGCTGACCCTGATGGGTCCCAACAGGTCACGCTCAAACCCGTCCCCAAACAGAAATCCCAGCATGTCTCTTTTTCTAGCTCTCCGAGCCAGTAAAGTGTCTAGAATACACAAACATGGTATTGGAGGAAATGTTACTGGTTCGGTTATCGTGTGTTGGCAGTTCTTTTTCCTGTATAGGAAGTGCTACATTCTTGTACGACACATAAACTATAGCATTTGGTCTTGGTGGATAGGGTCAGGCCTATGATCCTCAGCATCATCCTTGGCCATTCTATACATTTTTGAGATATCTTGCTAACAACATCAGAGAAAAGACAGATGATCTCGCAAGTATTCATTGCCTTTCCTGGACTTGGGATTGGTCATTGATCTATCATAGTAGAAAATGCAATATTGCTTCCAGGAAGGTCTGGTGATGTCATTCTGTATAATGATTAGCCATGTAGCCGTATTTATGGAGAAATGGATCTAGGAAGGAATGGACGTTTTTTTTGGTGATAACATGCTGTTGGACAAATGGCCTATTACAGGGATTCCCAAAGTGGGGTGCGCGCACCCCTGGGGGTGCGCGAGCTGCCTCTAGGGGGTGCGCGAGAGGAAAAATGTAATGGCGGTGCAGTCCTGTCTCCTAAAAATGACGTTCCCCCAAAACTAAAATGCATTCTCAATTACGTTTTACCACGAACGTATTTTCTCCCTGATTACGTTTGTGTTTGACGTATTACAAATACGTTTCTCATCAACATATCTTTGCCATACTCTAGTCTTTATTATTTTTCTGTGATCTGCCTCGCCTCTACCCCGCCACCCACAAGTTATTGACCCGCGGCCTGTTCCGAGGGCTGAAGACCTGACGTTCGGGTGCCTCGCGGCGGGGGCGGCTGGAGACCTCGCGTCCCGGCGCCAACGAGTGAGCGCCCGCCACTCGGAACCATAAAACCAAGTCCCGGATTTCACCCGGGGGACATTCTGGAGGTATTGTGACCGGGTGATGTGATTCGTTGCTGGGGAGGTATGAGCCGAGAGTGGCGGGGTGTTATGGAGGTATATATTACAACTCTGTGTTGTTCCCGTGCGTGGATGAGCGCATTTCTGCCGGAGACAGGCGGCGTGTTGTGGTAGTATTCTGACCGCGTAATAGGGAGAAGGAGAGGCGGTGGTGGAGAGGGAAAAATGTTAAAGAGATGGTGGAATGTATGATTGGAGAGAGAGAAGCGAAAAAGTTGGACGTGATCCCGCGTCCAACAACAGTGTCGCGCGCATCGATGCTTTGTCCGAAGACATCCTGGCTACATTAGTCGGTCGCGTGAAGAAGAGTGAGTTTTACTCTCTGCAAATAGACGAGCCTACAGGTGTGGCCAATCTGGCCAATCGTCCGTTGCCTTCGTAACGTTACGTCCGTTACCTTTCAGAAGGCACGGTGCAGGAAGAGTTTTTGTGTTTTTTATCTTGTAAACAAACGCCACGCGCGAGCAAACTGTTCTCTCATTCGTCCGATTTTTATGCGGCTCTGTTGCTTTTTTTTTTAAGGTGTGTGTGGGGGGGGGGGGTTGGGGGTGCGTGAACCCGGTCGGGATGTAGAAGGGGGTGCGTGGCCTAAAAAGTTTGGGAACCGCTGGCCTATTAGATCAATGGAACATTTTTTGGACTATTGGGGTTTTGGTATAATGGCCCGTATGAACTATTGCATGACACCGGTGGAGGTAGTGATCTGAGGAAACACAGGGCTGAAAGAACATAGGACTAAGGAAGGGCTGAGGGAATGTAGACACGCTCCTGTTTGGATGAAGGACATACAAAGTGTGGAACTTTGTCATCAGAGATGTTGACATAAACTTTTCATTGTTATGCAGATGGTACCCAATTATATATATTGATAAAGCCAGACGAAACTAGCTTGTTTGCTAAACCTCAAGCATGCCTTCAGGATATAAAAACCTGAAACTTCCTGATGTAAACTCAGACAACACTGAAGTTATTATACTAGGCCCAGAACACCTATGAAATAAATTATCTAATGATATAGTTTCTCTAGATGGCATTGCGCTGGCATCCAGCAGCACGGTAAAGAATCTCGGAGTCATCTTTGATCAGGATTTGTCTTTTAACTCCCCAATAAAACAAATTTCAAGGACTGCCTTTTTTCACCTGCGTTACTTTGCAAGATTCAGGCACATCCTGTCTCAAAGCGATGCAGAAAAATAAGTTTAGGGTTATCTCTAGACTAGATTACTGCAATTCCTTATTTTCAGGCTGCTCTAATAAGTCTCTTAAATCTCTCCAGCTGATTCAGAATGCTGCAGCTCGTGTACCAACAAGAACTAAGAAAAGAGATCATATTACTCCTATATTAGCTTCTCTGCACTGACTCCCTGTAAAATCTAGAATTGAATATAACATCCTTCTCACCTACAAAGCCCTAATTGGTCAGGCACCATCATATCTTGAGGAGCTTATAGCACCATACTACCCTACTGAGAGCTGCGCTCCCTAAATTCAGGGTTACTTGTGGTTCCTAGAGTCTCAAAAAGTAGGATGGGAGCCAGAGCCTTCAGTTATCAAGCTCCTCTTCTGTGGAACCAGCTTCCAGTTTCAGTCTGGGGGGCAGACACACTCACCACATGTAAGAGTAGGCTTAAGACTTTCCTCTTTGATAACGCTTATGGTTCGGGCTGGCTCAGGTCTATAGTTAGGGCTGGCTCAGGTCTATAGTTAGGGCTGGATCAGGTTTATAGTTAGGACTGGCTCATGCCTTGGACCATCCCTATATAAACTGCTATAGGCCTAGACTGCCGGGGGACTTCCTAGGATACACTGAGCTCCTCTCTCCTCTTCTCTCTCTCCTTCTGTATGAATTCATGTCCTATTAATGCATATTACTGACTTTTCTTCATCCCCGGAGTCTTTGTGCTTTCTCTCCTCACAGGTTTCCATAGATCAGGGTTAAACTTTTACTGTGGTCCTGCCTCCTGCCATGGTCCTGCTGACCCCCACTGCTAATATCATTATTATTATTTGTCACATGACTATTACTGATACCATTACTGCTTTTATTATCAATATTATTCTACTATATCCACTGCTGCTGTTTTTATTAGGAGTCGTAATTTTTCCATCATTATTCTGTTTGTTAATCTCATTACCGTATATGAATAATTTACATCATATGCATTAAGGGTTTTCCCTGTTCCGATTTGAGGGTCCTGGGACAGAGGATGTCGTATGTGTACAGATTGTAAAGCCCTCTGAGGCAAATTTGTGATTTGTGATTTTGGGCTATCCAAAATAAAATGAATTGGAATTGAACTGGAATTACCTTGACACTTTGCTGCAGAGATGAGATGAATTGCAAACAAAATAAATCCATTTTGCTGCTGAAAATGTGCTCTCCTTCCCTCCCCATGTCTGCACCTCTCAGTACTCACTGAGGAGCATGTTTGAGGATATTATGCTTTTTGTGTGCTTTTTGTAACTCAGCAAAGCTTTAGTTTGAAGTGTGAGTCTGTACATTTGTAACTTTGTGCATGTTATGTTGTGTGTGTCTATTTGTGTATCATATGTGTGTGTATTTTTTTGTGCAAATGTTTATGACTATGGATGTGTGCGTTATATTGTGTATGTGTAAATGCCATGACTGTGCGCACCTCTGTATGAATATGTACTTTTTGCACTTGTGTGTGCGAGTGTGTGTGTTTGTGCGCGCGCTGCGGAGCCCTGAGAACTTGGCAGCATGTCAGCGGTGTGCTCCAGCAGTGAGGGGGAGCTGCTGTGTTTCTCTGCCCTGTGCTGGATCCCCTTTCAGCCTGACACAATCCCACAGCTCTGGGCGCTCAGCTGCAGCCTCCACAGCACCAGTGCGAACTCACCGTGCTCTTATACCTACCCAGATCACTGTTTCAACACACCAGGATCTGGCCGCTGTCAGCGTCTGCAGTGGTGCTCCAGCACACTAAGCTGAATTGTACTTTGGTGGAGAGAAGCCTACATATGTCTGTTTCTACAGAAACACCTTATTGAAAGATCATGGCTTGTTATTTTATGTGTGAAACATACTTATTTTAATCCAAACCATGATCTGTTCTTAAGCATAACCAAGTAGTTTTGGTGCAAAAGCAGTGCCGGCTGGTGGAAAATGTTCTAGGTAGGGCTGTGCCACATCCAATCAATTTCAGCAAACATCCAAATATGATTTAATGCAAAACAATTAAGGTGTTAAATATTTAACCTTCATTTCAACATGAAAAAAGCAGTAAATAACACTTTGACAAACACGTCAGGACATCTTATTTTTGGCACACTCACAGGCAATTCAGTATAATATAATAATATATATATATCATATAATAATATTCACGATAATATAAAACACACACACATACATATGATTCTTTATTTATAACTATATATCCATTTCTCAGACAGGTCCTTCATGTCCCTCACTCCCGTAACTGTACGTGTTTGATCCGTCCCCGTTGTTTTAAAAAGCTAAATAAGTTATTAGCATGACTGTATCCAGCGGGCCAAACCGGTCTGGTGTACAGCGCGTAGAGAAGCTTCGCATGTACTGCTTACCTTTCCCGCTAGTCTGCTGTCTGATTGTGAGGTCAGGCTGATCTGATATCAGCTCTTTCACCTGCAGTTTCTCCGCCAAAGTTCTCCTCTCAAACGGGACTTGGAGGAGCAGTGCTCGCGCTGAGACCAGTCCGGACGGGAACGCGCAGCTTGGGCAGCTGAATCTATTTGAGGACGCTGATTGTCTAAATTGTATGTCACACATTTATATCTTTAATCAGCAATTGGCTAAACTGCTTCATAGACCCGCCTCTTTTGGGCAGTTTCGCCAGCGCCCCAGCCAGCTGAGATGGGAAAAGCATATATTTACCGCAGATATCATATTTTACACATATTACTAGGTGATTCCATATTTCAAAAACACAAATATTGACAATTTGTATAGTTTATTATTATAATTATTTATTTCATTTTATTTGTTGTGGCTCAAGGTGGGGCGGCGCCCTAGCGTCCTCTATTGACCAGCCATGTTGGAAGTTTATTTTGAAAAGACACTAAACATGTGGCATTCATGGATAGAAAGGTAACTAGAGTGTCATTGTTTGAATCGTAGGGCCACCAACTGAGTGGCAGTATTTGGCGTGTTGATTTAGTTTTCTTTGTCCAGGTTTTAAGATATCTGTTGTTGTCTGCTTCCCCTCACTACAATAGAGTCAGTATGGAGAATATAAGGTGCTTGAAACACTGAAATAATTACATGAATAAAAATGTCCATGCATCGTCTCTTAAAAAACAATTTGTTATAGATGATTTACAAACTTTACTGTGATCAGCTTTTATTGGAACTACATTTCAAGGGACCTTCTACAATTGGCCCGACAGACCGACCACTCAGCATGACCATCTTCAGCCCCACCAACTGCACAAAATATCACTGTGTCTGAGTTCCAAGATAATAAACATTGTTCAATACTGAACTTCTGTGTGGAATTCCTGATCACCTGCTGCAACCAGAGAGATCTGTTGGAGGACTGCGTGGGTGTGCAAAGTACCCAATGCAGTATCCCTTGGAATCTCATTCGTTTTAGATGAACATGATGTGTACAAATAACATCCAGTGTTCAGTGCTTTGTGTAGGAAAGCAGAATGTAAGGTATGGTTGGTTAGGGAAAGATTATTATGTTATGGTTCATTAAAAAGGCGAACGTCAAAAGCAGTTCTGTGACATAAATTCCAGTCTCTGCATGAAAGTTGGACCTGCTACGCGTCCATCCACCACCCTGACTTCGACACTGCCACAGCAATCTTTGTATTACATAGTTTTAGATGTGACACACACACACGAAAGACAGCAAAGACATACGAACAGAAAAGGATGCATATCTTATCGCTGTGAAAATTGGTGGTGAATGTGTCAAACAATCAGGGAACTTTCACCCAGGAAACTGCTGTTGGTGTCCTATATGGAACCCAAAATAGATATATATATATGTATATATACAAATATATATATATACACTTTATTCATCCCCAGGGGGAAATTAGTTTTTTGGTTGTCACGCTTGTTACGAACAAAGGTCCGCTAAGTGCGGTTGTTCTTTATCTACAAAGTCGTTACAATTATTACGTTATATTGTGGTGTTATTATTTCAACCGAAACCATAATCTTTTTCTCACCTTAACAAAGACTTTTGTTACCTGAACACAACGTTTGTTTCTACAGCCTTGACAAGTTTATGAAACGTATTTTTGGTTCAGAGAAGTCAACATTTAATAAATCCATGGTTTGTAGAAATGTACAATTCCCAAAAAAATTCTGGGATATTTTTGGTTAACTTAACCCTTTTTTGTTTTTAATCATATTTTAGTTGACTCTGGACATTTCAGTTTCATCTGTTGTCAGTAAACTGGCTGACAAACACTTTAGTCTACTTTTAGTCAATAATGAGCATTTAAGAATGAGTAAAATGCTTCCAGGTAAAGTCCAGCTGAAGTTGTACAGCTAGCTTCAGGCTCCAGCACTGTTGACTCTGCACTGTAGGTGACTTTACCTTAAAGAAGACCCAGGTATGCAGGAGGAGAAGTCGTGAATTAATGATATTGTTAATGTGAAAAAAAAGTTAAAGAACAAATCAGCTTTTATTGACACAACTTGTGATATATATATATATATATATATATGTATATATATATATATATATATATATATATATATATATATATATATATATATATATATATATATACATATATATATATTATGTACATTTCTACATATATACATGTAGTATTGACACAAACTATGAATTTGCCATGATTTTGTTGAAATGTCGTTTCTAGCTCTCACTCTGCTGCTTATTGCTTGCTTAGTTCATTGTGACACCATAAGGTGGGCCCAGTGAGCTCTCCCATCAGTTTTAGTGTGCATCATCAGCAGCAGCAGCTCTCCCAGATGGACCTTCACAAGATTGGTATTGATTGATTCCTCTCAGAGTGGTGGTGATAGTATGACAAAGAGCAGTCATTTCCCACTGACCCTGATCACTTTGGCCCTCTAGCAAAGCCTTTATCACAAGATTGTCCGAGGTTTCCTGGAAGTGCTCTTCCGGCACTGGGGACCCGTCAGACCAATGAGCCAGCGGATCAAATGACACTGCGGCAACTGCCTAATGACTCTGTGTCGTGGCTCCAGGATGTGACGGTGACAAATCTTGGCTGGTAACAGCAGGCTCGTCCACAGAAATGGCTGGGCCCCTGAAAAGATGCGGTACATGGGCTCTCTTAAAATCTGCTTTACTCATATCATCGAGAGGTTGCATACAGACCCTGACATGTAAAACAATTTGCCATTGCCACACCGTCGAACCTGACAGCCCAGTGCTCCCACTACAATCTTCCCTTCTTTAAAACAGTTCAGTCTCGAGCTCCATCTGTTTATCTAAGAATAAGTATACCTATAGAGCATGTAGTGTATTATCTTTCAGTTTCACAGAAAGTTAAATTGATCATCTGTAAGATTCAAAAGAGTCAAAAACTGACATTTAGTTATAATCAAATGCTGAGAGCTGGAAAGATTTCTACAAATCAAACTGTCCTGTTTGAGCCTGTTCTGTTGTCCTTTGTGAACGTATTCAAATAGTCTACAAGTCACAGCAAATGAAGCACTTTGAAATATGTCAAACCATCATAACCTATCAAAGCTCATTGAATATAATAGTGCTCAAGGAGCCACCCTGCTGCAGACACAGACAGTGCCACATCAGCACTGAGTGTGTCTCTGCATGTGTCTCTCATCTGTGTGTGTGTGTCTATGTGCTCTAAATGCTGACTGATGTAACTCAGGCTTTGTCAGCCCTTTGGCATCGGTGGAACAGGTGTGACTCTGCCACAGAGCGTGGCTCAGACAAGCCATATCACGGCACAATGAGGTCATTGTGCAACACACACATTCCTGCACAGGGCCCTCGGACTTTTACAGGCGGGGAGGAAGCCATCTGTGTGCGCGCAAATGTGTGCATGTTGCTCCAGGTGAGGGGGGATTTGGGTGAGATCTGCTGTATGAAAGAGATGTGTGCTCACCAGCTGCATGTCCCTACACACTCTCAGAAACACCTCCAATGCTCAGACAACACACACACACACAAAGACACACAGACGGGCCAAGTGACGATTCTCCTGCATTGCAAAATCAGTGTCTTGTGTATGTGTTTGAGAGTGGGCGTCAGGTTAAGTGGGGCTGGCTGGGTTTTTTCCGACCGTGTCACTCTTGTCTCTGTCCCGGCTGCGTGGATCCCGGGGCCATTAGCACAATGTGGATGTTACAACGGGGATGAAATCATCCGGTCTGACTCAGGCGGCTCATTCAGTGGCATCTGTGTTTGTTTGGTTTCCTGGCTGACACTTCAGCCTCTGTGTCCTAACGCTGAGACACAGCACATGTAATATTATTACCCCCCCTCCCCCCCTCCCCCTCTCGGCCTGTCTGCGTTTTCACTGCTTTCATCCTGGACCAGGGTTGCTATGTTTTGTGATGTGGACCATGTTCAGTGTGTGTGTTTGTTGGAGTGATGTGTGGTGATATCCCCAGGGTTGGTTGCCTGGACTGGGTCCCTCCTAGCTGCTTTACAGTTTAACCAGCCTGGACTTGCTGTGTGGTGACATGTCTGTACTACACTGGCTGGATGACTGGGAGGATCTGCTCTGTGTGTGTGTGTTTATGTGTATGGATCAGAGTGGGTGTAAGGCTGGAGGCTGACTGCTGGGCTATGCTTGAAAGACTTCTGGCATGTGCTGGTGCCTGCATTTTTCACCCTTGACTGGAAGCATATGCTGTAGCACAATCGAGACAGTGTTAGATGGGCTTGGCGTGAGGGACCCAGGCGGCTTCCTCCACATCTGGCAGTGCTTGGCCCTCCTTCCAGGTGAGTCACATCCCCCGGGAGGGTGGCTCTGCTGCGGCCCTCTGCCCCTCAGAGCCCGGGCATCTGGAAGTGTCTGGATTCGTCTTGCAGTCACATCTATCTCCACATGCTTTTCCAATTTCATCACCCCGCCACCTCCACGGCCCCAACCCACTTACTGACAATTAGCCCCACCTCCACACTCATGGTGACATGGTTTAGAAAGATAGACGACCAAAATGGAAAACATCACTGATACATTGTACAGACAAGAAGGCCACAGGGTCACTTTTGCATGGATTTTATTTATTTATTTGATGTTGGAAAAAATCTGGGATATTTCTGGTTTATTAAAACTTGGCTTATTAAACTAGTTTTTACCATTATATCACTAAAAATGTATTTGCAAACAAACACCAGTTTAGTCAATTTTATTTGGAGGAGAAAACTAAGATGAACAGTAAAGTCAGCCAGACTGCCTGTTGCAAATATGATTCATAGTTCACAGACTTCCTGGTGTGATTACTTTTGGTTTCGATAATCAGCCTTTAATATTTCCGAGAAAGTGTTTATAACTATTCCCTGAGAACAGAAGATGGCGAATTTCACTTACATTTTCTGGTCCCAACATTCACATATTATCACCTTATAAAGTTGCTATCATGTTAGGACACAGTTATGCATTACATCCAGCAGACACAGAGCAATATTAACATTCATTTTGGAGTCCTGTTTGTGTCCCCCTTATGAGCATTCTCTCTCCTTTTTGCCCTGTTTTGGTCTCTACCAACTCCTGAGCGGAAGTATCTGTCTTAGTAGCTCCTAAATGCTCCACTATTTACCAGCTATTCTCTAACTGTCTGTCTGCTTAAACATCAATTTAATAGGGAAAGGTAGACGTTCATATTGATATATTTTGTCATTTGTTTTTTTGTTAAATTATACATAACATAGCTAAAGATAAGAGGGAACTAAGACAGAAGGGGTTTGCCAAATTCTGCTTAAAAAAGACATTTTAATTGTCACATAGCTGAACTTTGACCTTTGCATTTAACCCATCTCAAGCATATTGAGGGGCTGCCAACTGCTAACCTTGTGGTTAAAAGACAATCTGCTCTATCTATAAACTGTATAGTATGTGATGGAAAATGACATATACAGTTTGTTTGGAAGAAAACTTTGTACTAAAAAGGTTCTTAAAACCTACTTCTGACTGCCTGACTGCTCGTGTGTCTTGCCCCGTCTGACTCAATAACTTTGCTGAGTACAATGTTATCATAACAAAAGATTATTGTACAAAAACTCAAGCGGCAATATCTTTCAATTTCTAGAGCAGGGAGGATCTTGTGCAAGTATCAATTATATGTGTTCCTCCTTTTTAATTGCATTCAATGCATCAATTTAATCTGTATGGTGTGCTGGAATGTTACAATTTTTCATGAACAATTTTTCCATAAAAATAAATAACCCAGCCATGCATGAAGGTGTGTGTGTGTGTGCATGCAAAGAGGAGGTAAGAAGAGGTGGAGGGGCTTCCCCCCCCTGACCCTCAAACAGGAATGTCCCAGGCAGCATGGGTAATTATGTCCCTTAGCCTGATGGCTGTTGGGGAGGCCCAGCTGTGTGTGTGTGGATCTGGGGAGAGAGGGGGGGCGCAGGGGTCGACTGATGGGACTTGCATGTGTCAGAGCGGATTGATCATGACACAAACAGATGTATGTTGGAGGAAAACATATCGGTGTCTGTGTGGAGCGGGTCTATCCTGATCATTAAAGAGATGAAAATAAACATCTTGCTCTGATTAACGGCGGCCGTCCCGATGGACTTGTCAGCTGCGCCGCCGCCACGCCACGCCGAGGCTGTACATATGGGCGTACAGATCTTGCTTTTACATAAATGTGTTCCTGTTTAGAAACTGGTGAGCCATGCTGCAGCTGTAATCTGCGAGCTTGTGTCAGCCTCGAGGTCAATCAAGTGGGCCGCCCATTTTTCTTTTCTCCGCGTGTCTAAATAGAGATCTAGAATGAATAATAAGAAAAACATGTTGGCTTTTATTTTTCCGAGAAGATTTCTTCTCTCATTGCTGCCATATTCTCCCGAAACAACATCTCTCTCTTCATCTATAGCACTCTCTCTTTCTGACACACACACACACACACACTCATAGCCCCTCTCTCGCAGAGGCAATTTAGAAAGGAATGCTGCCAGAGTCTCACATTTCACTAAAGAAGCAGAAAAAAGGGAGAGAGTGAGTGACATAGAAATTTAAGGGGAAAAAAGAAAGAAAAGATCAAGTGGGAGCTAACATGGTTCCGTGGTGTTGTCGCATGCATGTGTGTACATGTGTCATTTTAGCATTGCATTAAAAATATGAATGCCATTAGACAAGCATCTGGAGGACTAATGAAGTCAACACACAGGGGTGAGACTTGATTGGCACATTGTGTGTGTGTGTGTGTGTGTGAGTGTGTGTGTGTGTGTGTGCGCGCGCGGGCGAGAAAGACAGCCTTTCTTCTTCATTGTCTCGGCCGTCTTGGAGGCGACCCGGTTTCTGGGCCCTGTGAGAGTGCGTCAGTGTCAAATAGAGAGACTGGCCGTGTAGTAAACAATCCAACACTCACTCCAGGGATTACCACTGTCTCTTTGTCTGTGCATGTGGAGAGCCTGAAACACATTTGCCCCAACTTGTAGTGGGAAAAACAAAGTCGAAATTGGCTGCGTTGAGTCCTGCAAACGCTCCCTGAAATGGATCTTGTGTGCTGATAAGTTCATCTGAAGTCTTCAGTTCTGCAACACCAGCCTTCCTAATGAGGCACCTCTCCTGTCTTATGTTGAAATGATAGCCTCAGAGAAGATTTTCTGTGTGCGCGCCATGTGAGCATCGATCAGCCCAGACTTGTAAAGCAGCTTTCACAATCCAATTTTCTCCTTTGCTGTATTCATTTTAAATTGCCTCACTGATGCCATCTTCGGTCAAGCTTGGTTGGAAAGAAAAGCAAGCACCTGCGAATCAAAGCAGTACACTTACTCAATCAAACATTCTGTACCTTGTACATTGTTTGTCTATTCAACCACCATGGCTCTCACTGCTTATACAAACAAAAGGTAAAAAGAATATATCACTTTATATGCAACTGAATTTTTACAGGAAAGCTAGAAACCCAAGAGACTGTCCTTTCAAGATGCTCCAAATAAATAGGGGTCATTTTCATCTCCAATAGTTGATCCATATAATATCAATTTACAGTCATCAGTTATAAATAACCATTTAAAAAGACGACTACTAACTAACAGCAGGGCATGCAGCGGCTTCCGGAGATGGTACCAAGTCAACGGTATCAGTTAGCATGCTCATTTCACCAGATATTGCTGCTCCACAATTCATAAATATACATTATTTTGATAATGTAGAGGTCATTTTTTAACTGTTGAGCTAAAATTCTGGCCAAATCTTACACATTGCACCTTAAACAGACAAGTGACCACTAGTTGCCATTTGAATAATATCTGTTGATGGATGGGTTAAAAAAATTGAGGTTATTTTGATTCAAGAGACTGGTGTTTGTTTCTCATTTCCTGGCAACCTTCATTGTTGGTTTCTTTTAAACATGAGCTTTCCAGTAATCTCCCTGTTCACCCTGGCCACTGTGGCTATAAGTCATGTAAACAAACCTACAATGTAGAGATGCGGAATTGTAAAGTAACATATCTCGGGGCAAGCCTTGTACAGCTTGCGAGAGAAACTTGTTTCTGAACTGAATCCCACCAAAAGTATACAGACATTAGCCTCTATAGAGGATTAGCTAACCCTATAGGATTAGCTGTTGTAGCTAACTGCATACAAATCTAATTCTGGGGCAACCAGCCGGCTAACCAAGCTACCTATCTTTAGCTAAAACAACCTGCTTAAGGCTAGGGAACACTGTGGTTGATTGTGGTTTGGGTTGAAATAATTAGGATACCTTTGTCGACAAAGTTGAAAGCAGACCTATTCGGTTAATGGAAAATATTTCAACCTCACAATTGGGACCATTCTCAGCAACCAAAACCCAACCCAACCATCACCATAGCTTTGGCAGATTTGGTAAGAACTGACAAATGATGTCCTGCTGATAGAAACATTTTAGTTTGGTGCTTCTGGCTTTATTTGCCATGGTTTTGATATATCTGTCTAGATGTCTTCATCCAACCTCAATACTATAAATGTGAACGCAGTTTACTCACAGGAACTAAATAATACGGAAATCCAAAGACCTCACTGTCAACAGGTTACATTGGAATTATCTTCTTCAAAGATATATTCACTGTGAAAACTGTTTTCATTCTGTGAACTCTACAAACAAAACTCCACACAAATCCATTGCATCAGGGTGGAGGTAAAAGTGGATATGTCAATGGCTAAACTCAGTGCAAATTCAGTTTTTTGGTTCTTCTTACTCATTCTTAATTCCTAAACGTATACCTATGTACAAATCTATCTTTTACCAGTCCCAAGAGGGCAACTAAAGCGAAGAATGCAGCTGTCGTCCCACTGCGCTGGCTCTTACACAGGCCACCATAGCATGCTTGGGACCCTTTGGGTGCTGCCAGGCTCAGTGTCAAGACTCAGCTGCTACAAGTCCCGACACAGCTCTGACACAGCCATGCCACAACACAAGCCCTGAAGTGATCTGTCTCTCTGTCTCTGCTCTGCTTCCTCGGAATACAGACTTCCAAAGCTTTAACCTGAATCATCATTCCCCCACTCCCCCCGACAGCAAGGCATACAAGAGATGGATTATGGATAGGGGGAAATATAACGTTCTAAAAGTGCAAATTCAGCAAACTCTGACTCCCATTTATTTGATCAAAAGTATCTTAAACCAACTCTAAAGTTATTGTATGATGTTTAATTAAAAAAAATAGTGTGTGTTTAATCTAATTTATCCTACTCTGTCTATCCCTCCAAACCACAAACTGTTTTCAATGGCAGGCTCTCATATTCACAGGTTCCCTTTCGTTGTTGGCTCAAAGCTTCACATTGGCGGACATTCTTTTACATCCTCGCAGCAGCTCTTTGTAAGACTAAGGCATAGTTATGGCAAATGTGTAGACTGAAGACTATTCTAGATGGCTTAAATAAACATCCCACCAATGTGGTGGTGACATATTACTTATAAACAGACACAATAACACTCCACAATGTACAGTCAGGGACTTGGATGCTTTTGCACAGTATTGGTCAAGCAGTGGCAGGCCGTGCATTTTATACCTGGGCCTTCACGGCTGTCATCGCAACTGAAATGCCACCTTACAACCACATTGTGGCGCCATAGCTATTATTAATTTTTAAGGCTGTAACTATGTACATCTTCGTATTAAACCGTTCGGTAGGAGTCGTTTGAATAACGCTCGAGCATTTAGAAAATGCAAAAGCCTAAATTCAGGAAAATGTAATGTTCTCAGCTGGTCTGGCTGTGGGATCCACTGTCATTCCTTAATAACAAGCCACGACCCAAAGAGATTGTCATAGGATTTTACTTTCACAACTTGAATGTTGAACGTACTGCTCTGCAATGTCTTTCCTCGGCTCAGCACCCTCTATCATGGTGCAGCTCAACTCAGTCAGAATGCATTTTGATTGGCTGAGCTGCATCACGTGATGTGATTCACTACCCATCAGCCTCTGCTGGCTGTTAAGTTTTGTTTCACGATCGTCACGTGCTCGCCCACTGACCAATCACAGCACACTCTGCACCTCGCGGGAAAGCTACAGATGAACACGGAGCGGCTTACAATGGTGACGTCATTATAGACCGGCTAGCAGCCGCTGACACGTCAAAGAATACGCCCAACATGTCAAACGAAAGATCTGATTGGTTGAACACAATGACAATCAACAATATCGTCCCCATTTACTTTAATCTGCACTGGTTGCAGGTGAGAGTATGCAGGCCTCTGGCTCTGTTCTTACCTAGAGACACAGAGGTGAGATCTGATTGGATAAAAGCTCTTCTTATAACAAGCTGCACTGGAAGCAGAGCAACTAAGGAAGACAGTAGCTGTGCAATGTGAAAATAAGATAATGGGAAAATATTTTATAAATTATAATACATGTAGTGTATTTAAGAAAAAAATATTCTAAAAAATTTATTTTCTTCAAAAAAAAAAATATATATAGCTTTGTGCTTCTGTTTAGGCCAGCAGAGAAGGCCTTGCAGGCCCTGATGGCCCACCACTGTGGTCAAGAAATATGCCCAGGAGATCCTGTGGGTACAGCTGCATGTTGAAAATAATACTAAACCACACCTTCGGTTTTTGCTGTTATCAGCTACTCAAGGAGTCGTGTTAAATTTGGAAAAAATAAGGGTGCTTTCACACCTGTAGTTGGGTTCATTTGGTTCGTACCCAGGGAGAAGCATTTTTTTGGTCCGCTTCCTGTTCAAAGTGACATTTTACAAATAAACAATAAGGAAATAACATGATATATACATACTGACCTGTGACTCGTTGATTGCAGTTTTGGTGATTGGCATCCTGAATCATCATTGGATCATGGAGCGCACAAGGGAAAATCTAATTCCAGTACTGAGAGAGGTTAATGCAGCACTTGAATGCTTCTGATTAATGTTCTTTGGTATCATAAAGAGCTCACGAAGACATAACTGATTAAACACATCATTAGTATTATTAGACTGCAAATCGACCAAACGTTATGAATAATGACGAACAGGTTGAGACAGGACTGTACAGAAGCTTGTTTATTATTATTGTTTATAGGATTCAGAGGTTTTGTAAATAGTGCTTGAAGATGAGGTTTTGTGTTTACAGTTTTGAGAGAATGGGTGACCGTTTCAAGAAAAGTGTCTTAGCAATTGAGAAAAACTGTAAATGCTAATGTCAGCATATCAACATGCTCGCGACAACATTAACCTTCTAATTTTTTACAGGTGTAATGTTTAACATCTTCCCCTTCTCAGTTTATTATTTAGTTAGAAAGCTAACATTTACTTAGTAGCACTAAACTCAAAGTACAGTTGAGCTGATGGGAATGTCAGTAGTGTTGTCGGTATTTGGTCATGAACCAAAGCATTGGATACAATCAAATATTGATCTGAAGATGGCCCTGGCTAAAAAGTTAGGATCACCAAAAATATAGCTGTTCATCCTAAAGGGAACATGAATGTCTATTTCATGTTAAACCCATTCAATAGTTGTTGAGATAATAATGAATATTAATGTATTTTATTTGTAACGCACTTTTCATTTTTTTTTTTTATCTCAGAGTGCCACAGAGGCAGTACATAGTAAAAACATGGTAAAAAGCATAGTTAAAACATAAAAAAAACTATAATAAAATAAAAACCAGTGAATGAACGGAAACACAAAAGAAATAACTGACAGTGACTTAGGTCAGAAAGGCTTTCCTGAATAAAAAGGTTTTTAGGCCAGTCTTAAAAGAGACCAGTGTCTGTGTTGCCCTTAGATGGTCAGGGAGACTGTTCCATAGGCGTGGAGCTGCCGAGCCAAAGGCCCGGTCGCCCATGGTGCGGAGCTTGGTGCTGGGGACCCGGAGAAGCGAGCTGTTTGATGATCTGAGGGTGCGGGTGGAGATTTGTGGAGTGATGAGATCTTGTAGGTAGGGAGGTGCATGTCCATTTATGCATTTATGTGTGAGTAGTAGGACTTTGTAATCAATCCGGAATGAGACAGGGAGCCAGTGTAGGGAGTGCAGAATGGGTGTTATGTGCTCATACTTCCGGACTCTCATCAGGATCCTGGCAGCGCTGTTTTGGATGTATTGCAGCTTCTGGATGTTCTTGGCAGTGATCCCAGTGAATAGTGCGTTGCAGTAGTCCAGTCTTGAGGATATAAAGGCGTGGACGAACTTCTCTGCATCTGACAGGGTTAAAGTGGGGCGGAGTTTGGAGATGTTTTTGAGATGATAAAACGAGGTTTTGCACAGGTGTTTTATATGGTCATTAAAGGACAGGTGTGGGTCAGAGTTAACTCCCAGATTAGTGACTGTGGAGGCGAGGGGGATGACCTGACCGTCGAAGGTGAGATGAGTTATGGAGGATGACTGAACCTGGTGTGGAGTGCCAACAAGGAGGGCTTCGGTTTTGCTACTGTTTAACTGGAGAAAGTTGTTGCTCATCCACGCCTTAATCTCCCCAAGATAGGAGGTGAGACATGACATGGCTGCAGAGGGGCTTGGGGCAGTTTTGATGTAGAGCTGTGTATCATCAGCATAACAGTGGAAAGACATCCTATGTCTGCTGATGACACGACCGAGGGGGAGCATGTAAATAATGAAGAGGATGGGGCCGAGGACCGACCCTTGCGGAACACCACAGGAGACAGGGAGCAGTCTGGACTTGTATCTTCCCAGTGACACATATTCAGTTCTGCCTGAAAGGTAGGACTGAAACCACTTGAGTGCAGAGTCTGATAGTCCAATGGTGGTATGGAGGCGCTGTAGGAGGATAGTGTGATCCACTGTGTCAAATGCAGCAGTCAGGTCCAGGAGGATGAGGAGTGAGGGTGATCCTGCATCGGCTGTCATCAGCAGGTCATTCGTCACTCTGAGCAAAGCTGTTTCAGTGCTGTGGGCTGAACGAAATCCTGACTGAAATTTTTCAAACAGGTTGTTGTGTTTGAGGTGGTCCTGAAGTTGAGAAGCAACTACCTTCTCTAACACTTTGGACAGGAAGGCGAGGTTGGAGATAGGCCTGTAGTTGGCTAGAACCTCTGGGTCCAGGGTGGGCTTCTTGAGAAGGGGACGGATGACAGCAACCTTGAGTGCAGGTGGGACACAGCCAGACTGAAGGGAAAGGTTAACAACTTTGGTGATCAAAGGACTGAGAGTGGGGATATGTGATTTGAGCAGAGCAGTAGGAATGGGGTCCAGGGTACAGGGTTTAATTTTTCTGAGGATTTCCTCAACATGGCTCTCCTGAACCTCAGCAAGATGTAGAGGAGACAGCACACTCGCAGATATGGTGTTGGTATCAGAGGGAAGCAAAGATGGAGAGCTGGACATCAGAGAGCGAATGTTGTTTACCTTGGATCTGAAAGAGTCAATGAAGCTGTTGCATTGCGCCTCTGTAGCCTCAGTTGAAGAGGATGGTTGTGGTTTCAGGAGATGGTTTATGGTTGAAAAAAGCTGTTTCGAGTTGCCAGGGTTTTTATTGATTAAGCTGGAATAGTACTGTGAGCGAGCATCTTTAAGGGATTTGGAGTAGGCCCTTTGATGCTCACGGAAAGCCTGTTTGTGGACAGTGAGCCCAGAGTGTCTGCAGCGTCGTTCCAGAACTCGCCCAGCTGTTTTTATTTTCTGCAGCTCATGTGTGAACCATGGAGCGGAGCGTGAGAAAATTACCTCACGTGACTTGACAGGGGCATGGAGATCAAAAACACTGCTCAGGGATGTATTATAGTGTTCCACTAATTCATCCATATATGCAGAGGCTGGGCAGGTGATGAGCTGGAGATCCGTGGTCATTGTGGCTGAGTCAATGTTTTTCCAGTTCCGGAAAGACATTTGACGTTTAGGTCTAATAGTAGGCAGCACAAAAGTCAAGGCCATTGAGACCACCTTGTGGTCGGACACACCGAGATCATAAACCTGCAGGTTACTGATGGAAGCAGTCAGTGATAACCAGATCCAGAGTGTGCCCCTTGGTGTGAGTGGGAACCTCAACATGCTGCTGCAGGCCAAGACACTCAAGCATACTCAGAAAATCTGCTGCAATTTGACAGGAGGGGTTGTCGACATGGATATTTAAATCACCAACAATGACAATGTTAGTTGACATAGTGCAGAGTGAGGTAAGCAGATCACTTATCTCAGGTAGAAAAGATGGGTTTGGTTTCGGAGGACGGTATATGAGAAGCACTGTTATGGAGTATGGAGGTTTGCATTTGAAGGCCAGGCATTCCATAGAGGAAAGATCAGGCATTGGCAGAGGAGACAGTTTCAGTTCAGCCCGGTGCATGATGGCTAGTCCACCACCACGACCAGAGCTGCGGGCTTTCTCCATGTAGTTATAGCCAGGGGGGCATGCTTCATTAAGCACGGAGTAGTCCCCTGGTTTATGCCAGGTTTCAGTTAGGCACATGAAGTCGAGCCCTTTGTCCAGAATATGGTCGTATATGAGGGGGATTTATTAGTGAGGGATTGTGTGTTTAGCAGCTCCATGGTGGTAGGAGACAGAGCTGAGGGTGGAAGTCTCTGCAAGTTCCCTAATACACTGCGATCCACTCCATGTTTCCCATTTCGCCTAGTATTGGGTAGTCTCGCGATGTTTCCGATGATGACTCCTGGGTTTGTTTTGTTTCCTGATTCCATGTTGAAACCGCGGCGCGAACCTCTATGGATGTAGTGAGGTCTGTTTTTCAAAATCCCACACTCTTGGCTGCGGGCTATAAACCCCTTGTAGGATGGAACCACGAAGCTCCGCAAACGCCGTAGCTGCAGGGCGGTGTATGAAATCATTTCCAGCACCGATGTCAAAAATAGAACAGAAAACAAGCCGCGCCGTCTGGCAACGACCACAGGCCGAAATAATCCCGACTGTATTCCAACTCAGGGAGCAATAAAAAATACGTCAAAACAAAACAAAAACGGGGTTGAACAGAATAGCTGTAAAAAATCACATAAAATCACACAAGCGGTAACAAAAGTGTCAAGAGGAGCGGCTGCCAGCGTGCGCCAGCGTACCCTCACGTCTTATCTCTTATCTCTGAAGATAGTTTACTCTAAAAGGAAACTAAGATGTCAGTCTTATGGTGGTGCCAGATGAACAACCAGGGGATCACCCTCTGGGAACAATGAATGGCTGTACAACATTTCATGATAGTCCATGACAGTTGTTGAGATATTCAACAACTGGTGGACTGATCAACTTTATATTTAATATATATATTAGTGCTGGGTAACAATTCAAATATTTAATCGCATGGAATTTTTGCGATGAATCGCATTGTTATGGCAAAGTTCAACAATGAATTCAAAAGTAGTGTATTGCGCACTTTTATTCTAAAAGTACTGCTATATGAACAAAAGGTCAATAACATTTGGTTTGTAAACACTTTAAACACATCAGGTGCTTTTTAACAGCAGTATTCCCTTTACACAGTAGCAGTTCTATCTCTTCACTATCTGTGCTCAGTGTGCGACTGTATGTGAAACGTTCCACTGCTGTGCAACAGGAATACAATGTTTCAGCACGTTTCAGCTAAATGTCTGTCTTCATGACAGTCAGAGCATGTGAATGCAGCTCTATTGTTCATCAATAATAACTAGAAAATGCATTTCCTGCTGAAAATGCGTTGGAATGCTGAAAGCTGAAATTAATTGTAAAAACATTGCTGAAAATTAAGAAATGGGAGACTACCTGTCTGAAAAATGTTGAAGCCCAAAAGCATTTCAACTGCACTGCTGAAAACTCTTCTAGTTGAAATGTCTAACTATGGTGTGTGTAGCTGAAAGTATGAGGAAGAAGGCTTTGAAAGTTTAAGAAGTTTAACAGGATTTGAAGATTTTCTCCAGAGATCCCATTCAAAAGAAAATTGCAAATAGCTTAATATTTCAAAGAATTTAAAGATTACAAATATGAAAAGTCATATCACCCCTCTCCTGAAAGAGCTGAACATTTTGATATTCGAACGGTTTCTGTGGCTTAAAACTTTTCATCAGTGGTGATATTTGTAGAAGTTGTAGTAGAAGTATTATTTGTAGAAGTATTAGTAGCATTAGAATAAGTACTAGTAGTAGCAGTAGAAGTTGTAGTTGTAGTAGAAGTATTATTAGTAATCGAAGTATTAGAAATTAGAAGAAGTAGTAGAAGGCGTAGTGTCAGTAGTCATAGTAATAGCTGTAGTATTGGTCGTAGTATTTAATATAACAGTAGAAGTAATAGTAATAGTAATGGCAGTAGAAGAAGTAGCAGTAGTACTAGTAGCAGTCGTACTAATAGCTGTAGTACTATTACTACTTTTAGTAGCATGAATAGCAGTAGTAGTAGTAGCAGTTGTCATATAAGTAATAGTAGTAGTGGTAGTAATAGCAGTAGTGGTAGTAATATTATTGATGGTAGCAGTAATAGTAGTAGCAGTAGCAGTAATAGTAGCAACAGCAAAAGTTATAGTAGCAGTAGTCGTAATACTATATTAGCAGCAGTAGTAGTTGTCGCAGTATTAGTAAGAGCATTACTTTTTTTTAACAAAAAAGCCTAATTTTGAGCTTGTTTAAATACAGTTAATCCATGTGGCTTTTATTTTGAAAGGGTGGGACTGGGTGAGGGGGAGAGGAGACATAATCATAATGTTTGACACATGTAAACAGGTTATTAAATGCCTGGCTTCATCACAAGCATTTCAGTTAGAATTCACTTTGGGCCTTTTATTTTGAAATGGGGGGTGTGTGTGTGGGGCCTCTAAAAGTCCCTAAGACCTGAATGACTGTATGAGAGAGACAGACACAGAGAGATAGAGGAAGATGAGTGTATGTGCGCGTGTATCTGTGAGTCTGTGTGTTTATCAACATCACTAATTGCCTCAATCGCAAACACCTGTGTGCCTGAAGCCATTTCATGGAGATAAAACAGGGAAACACCTCTCAAACAAATCATCAAAACTCCCATAACCGTAACTCCTATTGCTCCGATATTAATAATTGAGAGGAAGGATGACTTGAGAAACAGATTCTGTAAAAATTGTGTCTGTAGTGTAAAAAATGTGGCTTAACTGGCGATCTAGAAATGGGGTACCGTGTTTTTTTCACAAGAATCTCAAGCTGCTCTTCACTCTAGCGGTGACATCACGCACTCTAAGCTGCGCAATAAACACCCATTATAAAGTAAGAAAAGGGCTGAAAAATCATAAAAGTTGAATTGCTGCAGTTCAAAAAGTTTAAAAGATATCAAAAAGCTGAATCATGTTGGCAATAGTTGAGGGTTTTCTCAACATTTGAAAGTTGAAATGGTGTCTTTAGCTGAAAGTATGAGGAAGTTGAAGGATTTGAAAGTTGAAGAAGTTTAAGAGGATTTGAAAATATTCTCCATAGAGAGCCCATTCAAAAATAAAGTTGCTAAAAGCTTAATAATTCAAAAAGTTTAAAGGTTAGAAATAGAAAAAGCATAAGATGAGCTGAAGGAGCTGAACATTTTGATAGTTGAACAGTTTCTGTAGCTTAAAAAATGAAGAAGAAGAGTTTCAAAAAAGGGGGGACGGAAGAAATAGTGGAATAAAGAAACAGGATAACAATAGATAACAATGCTTAACAGCATTCCAACAATAATGCTGTAACTCCGAGGTGATGATGGTTACCCAGCGATGTCCAGTAGCCTCCAGTGAGAGCAACAGCTGCTGCACGTTGTAACGCCGTCACTTTTGTAGTCCTCTCCTTTAATACAACTCGTGTTCTTCTTGTGACGGTGAGTCTTGAGGCTCGTATGTGCTGTCATTCGTTGCAATCCTAAAGCTGCATTCACACCAAACACGATGCGAACGCACCTTGCGAACGTTACTCAGACCCAGTGGCGGTTGGCGGTTGGTGGATTTTTTTTTGGGTAGGGCCATCCAATCAATTTCAGCAAATAGTATAATTCAATGCAACAAAAAAAAAGTAGCAAAAACGCATTAGTACTTTGCAGTTACATTGTTATCATTTATTCCAACACTGACATAATAAGGACATCTTATTCATACAATTCAGTATATTAATATATATATATATATATATATATCGTATAATAATAATATTCAGTATAATATGATATGTAAATACCATATAATCATAAATATACAATATAAATATCATGAATATATTATAATAAAATATAAATATCATGTATAGTCTCATAGAACAAGTATATTTTAAGATGCCCCGATGAACCTTGTTTGTTGGAGAAACACCCAATCAGTGCGGTGAGGAAACCTGCATGTTTTTATGAGTTATTTGTAAAGGAACTTTGTTCTTCTGAGTGGCAAACCTCTCAATGACCTTCTTATTGAAGTCAGGCATGTCCCTGGAAAGTTCCTTCTCCATGGAGAGCAGATCCAGGGCATTAAAACACTCTTGTACGTTACCGTTAGCATCGAGTGGGTGGAAATGTCCGTCGTCTCGTCTGCTTGGATGGCGATAAAATCAGCGTTCTTTACTTCCTCCAGAATGTAATCCCTTACAACCGACAGCATGCAGTCCAACAGCTCATTTTGTACAGTCTTCGACGGCCCTTTAAAAACGCTGGCTGTCTCCAGGTGCTCCTCCAGCACACCGTCGAGGGACGCAACAAAACCCACCAGTCCCTTGAACACACCAGGGTTGTCCGAGGAGTCAGTCTTGTCATGCCCACGCAAAGCCAACTCAAAAGCCCCACAAAACTTGACACAATCAATTATTTTTTATCAAATGTGCCGGTTTTTATCCACCTCCTCGTTGTGTTTCTTTACCGCAAGCCGGTGACCGTCATCCAGCTGGGTAGCGAGAACACGCGAGATGAGAACTAGACACGGGCACTCCGGGAGAAAAAGACTTCCGGGAGGATCTGGTCCTTCCGGAAAGTCTTTTTTAGGGCGCTGATTGGCTAAATTGTAAGTCACTCATTTATTTCTTCAATCAGTGATTGGCTAAGCTGCTTATTAGACCCGTCTTCCTTGGGCCAAATCGATCTGGCCCCAGCACGTGCACGCGCAGTTGAGACTTGCACGAGGACAGCTGAGAGGTGCACCAGCGGAGAGGACAAGCAGGGAAAAGCATTTATTTTGCGCAGATATCCTATTTTACAAATATTACTGGGTATATTACATAGCTCAAAACCACAAATATTGACAATTTGTATAATTTATTAATATTATTATTAAAAAAAAGAATTAACATGATAATTTTTTTGTTTTGTTTTGTTTTTTTGTGGCTGAAGGTGGCTCAATTTGTGGCTCTATTGGCCGGCCACCACTGCTCAGACCGACATCTTCCACAATACTACTACAATAATACTAGACCAGACTTCTTGCTCAGCCCACGGCTTCTCTGTTCATTTCTAAAGCCCCCCCCCCCCCCCCCCGACCAGAAGCGGAAGTCGCCTTTTCTCTACGGCAACCCTGCAGGGACATATCATCTCCAATACAAAACGATAAACATGAGACAGTCTATAATAATACATTAAAAAAATTCTCTGTTGTAAGTCAGAGCAAGAGGCAGCAGATCAAAGATAGAATAGGCAGGGTGAGGGGGGGTCAGATGTAGTGGTGTGTTTGTTTGGAGCAGAGTTTGAGGAAAAGTGGAAAGTCCAGCGGTGGTTAATTGGTGTGTTTAGGTCTGAGGTCATGAGGGTGGCAACAGGAACACACCGCTCAGCCCTGAGCGGCAGATGGATATACAGCCACCACAGAGATGCTGCCCAATCTAATCACAACTAAACACTAGTAAGACACGGACAGGCCCTGTTTTCTCCTTTTCCTCTTCGACTCCCCCCTTTTCCTCAACTCTCCTCCCCCCTCCCCAAGCTCTCGCTGTGCCCAAAGCCCAGGGGAGGTCACAATGTGTCCCGCTCCCAGCAGCTAAGGCCTCCAGATGAACCTGTTGGTAAGCCCCCCCACCCCCACCTCTCAGCACCACCTCCTACTTCTGAAAATACCCCGGAGGCTTGCATGGCCGGAGGGGGTTCGAGATCAAGCGGGAGCAGAGATGATCATGAAATGAGGATTCGTTTTTTGCTCTCAATCTTTCTTTCCTTTATTTTTTAAGTCTTTAAGATTATCTTTATTAGGGCTGCCCGATATCCGATTTTCACTCCACGACTATTGTGGTCAAAAGAATTCACAATAACGGCAGTATCATTAACTATTGTTATGCTGAAAAGGTTTGCCAAAATGTTTAATTTGTAACATAAAAATCGCATCTGCAGTCCAGTCTGCGGCCTCCACCTTTGTAAGCATAGATACAATGTTATTTGTGTTTCCTGTACTACAGACTATGGGAGGGCCATATGCCATATTCACACAGGATAAGGATAGTGGGACTCAAGACAGGAACTCATAACTGGGCTGTTTAGACAAAATAGATATTATATTGGGCATCTAGCAGCTTCCTAACAGCAGAATTTTAATAAATATGGTGTGAATTCATTGTACACAAAAACATTGTTGGAGCAACTTTATTTCTCTCAGTAACTGAAGACACAAGCATTTGTCTTTTCTTTGTGTAAATGCACTTTTATTTGTATTAGTATTTGCTGAGTGTTGCATGCACGTTCCAGGCTCGCTGGCCAATCACAACCAAGTTAGTTAAACTCAGATCATAATATAAAGCAGCCGTCGCTAACGTGGCTGTAAAACGGTAGATTAATTGTTTTGACCGTCACAAGCCAACCAAATCAGAATTTGATGAATTTGGTCCGACAACATTTGGAAATTTTGGAAGAGCCGCACAAGTGAATTGTTCTATCCCCATTCAAATCAGCATAGGGCAAACCATTTTGTCAAAGTAGTGGACATCATTGAGATGGCCAACAAGAATAATGGACAACAAAACCTCAAAAAGTAATGGAGGAGCCGAAGACATTTGTGAAAAAATAGGAAGTCATTAGAGCCACAGATTTCCAAATGTTTCAAAAGAATTCTCAAGTCTCGTGCAGCAACGCTATTTTTCCAAGGAGCAGGCTTTAGCGTAAGATTGGCCTTAAATTGTTCATCATTATCTCTTGTCTCTGTATGTTTATGACACAAATTCATAAAGCCCTGGGATATGCCCAAACGTTTTACTCAAGTTTAATTGTCGTCAATTCGTATGGATGAGTCTTCACGTTAACTTGTGCCTGTCGTTGCATCTAATCACGTCTTTGCAATGCCACCGCTAAAACTCACATTATCTGGAATTTGATGAAATAACGAGTTGCCCAACCCACGCTCTTATCCAGCATCATCTGTAATAGGCTGTGGACCCCACAAACCCTTCACAAGATAAGCTTGCATAATATATAATTAATTGGTGGATAAGTTCTGCAAAAAGTATGTAATAAAACAGCATCATACCAGAGGTAAACGAGGACCTACCTTCCATGAAGGTCTTGCCTTTGTCTGCAGGTGGCTAAAATCACTCCACCTCTGTCCCCTCTGTTGACACCTAAGCCCTAGTTTGATGCAATGACACTAGGGGAAAGCTTTAAATTATTCCCTTTGTGAGTTGCTTTGTGACAGGCTCTCTAGCCTGCTCCCTGCTGAAGTGTGTGTGAGAGCATGTGTGTCTGCTAATTTAGTTTTCACTGAGATCACATGGCTGTCAGAAGTAGGGACCAAAATGAACATAACGTTTCGCCATCAAAACCCTGATATCCTCTTTGAAAGGCAGCGCCACTTGTCGATGCTGATCTGCCCCAGTGGTAAGGGCTGGATGAGCCATATGTAGTTTTGATATCACCACCAACCATGACAAACAAAAGGGACAGCAAAAATACTTCATATACGTCGAATGAGACCAAGCTGAGGTCTTCTTCAATACTACATGGGCATCCACTGTAATTTTTCACAGCCATTCTATATTATGTCTCAGGGTTTCATAAAATGTTATGACAAAAAGCTAATATGTGACAGCTTTTTCTATCTTTGACCTTCCAATTTATAAAAGTGGAAGTATTCACCATCACCTCACCCATTGGTTTGTGGTTTGGTTTTGAAGCTGCGAGTTTGGTGTCTTGGCTTTCGCCATCTTGTTTTTATGGAACCACAAGTGAACCTATTCAGACCAGAGGGTGGAGCTGGAGAGGAGTGAGGCCCCGGTTAGGTTAGCAAGGTGCATAACCTAAAAATGAGACAAACGGAAAAAAAGATAACAGCCGACTCCTTGGCTTAGAGTGTCTATTAGTACAACTGAATGCTGAACAATGCTGTGGCAGCGACTGTTCACTCAAAGCTCAAAGCTATGCACTTAATTATGCATAACTATTATATTATGCATAATAATATAATAAAACTCGCTCCCCATACAGTTGTCATGTATTTGCTATAGAGACCCGAATATTTTTTGTAAATGGTAAACGGACTTATTTTCTAGTCTTCTGACCACTCAAAGCGCTTTAACACTACATGTCATTCACCCATGCATTGATGACAGGAGCTCCCATGCAAGGTGCCACCTGCCCATCTGGACTATCTAACATTCATACAACATTCACACACTGTAGGCACAGCTACGGAAGCAACTTGGGGTGACGTGTCTTGCTCAAGGACACATGGACATGTGGACCGCCGATCCTCTGATTGAAGGACGACCCTGCTCTACCACTGAGCCACAGTCACCCACAACCAGATACTAACCATGTTAACTTTGTCTGTAAAGTTGGGCATTTTAACATGGGGGTCCATGTGGATTGACTCACTTTTGGAGTCTCACTTTTAGACCCTCAAATGGCCATTCGAGGAACTGCATTGTTTTTGTGCCACTGAGTTGGCTTCATTTTTCAGACCCGGAGGTTCACGCTTGGTCAGCACTAGTAAATGACTTACATTTTCTTTGTGCGTCCAGTATAGAGGAGAAACTACTGAACACTTAAGATTTGTTATCAGGAAAAAAAAAACCTAAATGTTTTCCAAATCAAAACTAATAAAGATAGATTTTTGTGCGCAATGGTTTTTGAAACTTTTCCTTTTGTGGTTAAAGTGATAAGGTGATATAAAATCTTGCTTCATCTTTTTTTTGAATGGAGCATAAATGCCCTCCATTCTTCATTCCTCTCCTGCCTTAGCTGCCTGTACATAAGCTGGATATGGGGAAGGACAAGGCAGCAGATGTCCTGATACGAGTCATTGTGCCCATGAGTTGCTATGAGCTTTCTCAGGAAGTATTTTGCTAATGCAGATGGGAATAGGAGTGTGTTTGTCTGGGTGCGTAAGAAAGCTGGAAGGGAGTTCACAGGTCAAGCAGGGTTGAAGCTTGTAGTCTCAGCATTCACACACTCCCATGGTCTCAGTCTGACTGACATTGTATCTGGTTAGCTTCTGTCGTCTGTCTACACAACCAGCTGATGTTGAAAGGAAAGCGCATTACCACGGGACATAATAGTCTGTACCTGTAAAACTGCTCAAAGGCTGGTGATGTCAGAGAGGTCAGAGGTCAGGCTAAGCTACACAGCCTTGAGCTGATTGTGTTTTTACTCCGGGACACTTAAGTAAGGAAGATCCTCCCGTGAACCTGGATTCTCTGGTTGAATTGTATGTTCTTTAAGCAATAGGCAACGTAACCTGTTAGAAGATCAATTAAATACGACTAGATGCTGCACTTAGTGCAGATCTACACCAAGTGGGTCTACAACGACCATTTCTCTGTTGTGTGGTTGACAATATAACCTCAACGTTTCAAAAGTTGCTCCTCATTTTTTGTGCGTTCTACAAAAGCCTGCAAAATGGTGTCAATATCAGCTGGTTACATGCATATGGTCTAAAAAATAAACTTCCATCACAGCAAACTCAGTTAGGTTTCGGCAACAAAACTATTTAGTGAGGTCAGGAATAGATCGTGGCCAAACAACACCAAACAAGAGTCAATGGCAAAATAAGCTGTTTGGCATTGGCAGCCAAAACATCAATTGCATGGAGCAGTTTTTCTCCATTGCTAACACACATTTTTGAAAACAGGCCTCTTGCTGCTATGTTGGCTCCCATTGTTGTTGTAAACAGGTACTCACCTGTGGTCTTTTTATCGTGCTTACATCTAGATTGATGAGTTGACGATTGGCCAGGTGGCAATTGGATTGGCATTTTAAAATGGCAGTGTCTTGAAATGTTAAACAAGTGACTTTGTCAGATTCATGTGTCTAATGTAGTGAACTGTGTGCAGTGTGTTCCAAAACAGTTCCATGTTGAATTTCAGAATGGGTGCAAAGCACTGTTTAGAATTTTAGAGGCTGCACTAAGAAGGTCTGTGGATTATCTTGAGTCATGATTTCTGGAAAGAGACACAGCTGTTGTTTTTTATGGCTGTTCCACAAATCAAGTACCATCTAGTCTCATTATAGTCTAGAGAAGGCAAACATCTCTACAGGAGACATCTCCTGTAGAGATACTTGGCACTTGGCAACTCACACCAAAACAATCTAGATTGATAAATAGAGCTACATGAAGAGGAAACATTTTTCTTTTTGATCTTTGGGTGAACTGTCCCTTTAACGTGTCCCTATAACTGCCTCTACTAATGTCCACACTTCAAGCGATGTGGGCGGGGCTAATGCTGTAAAAGTATGAATAAATGTGTTCAGATAGCTTACAAAGACCCGGCTTAATACAAACATTAATGCTATACTGTAGCAGAGATGGTCGACACCTGGGACGAGTCCAGCACAGCTTCCAGTTGTGCCTCATCATCGTCCCCCTCAGACCCCCCCTCACATGCCCGCCATTCCTTACACATGAAATATTGTCATTACACATTCCTGAGTTACAGCTGACTTCCTACTACTAGAAGCTTAGTCTTACAGTTGCAGTTGAAACCCACTTCCTTTCTTTTTTTTTTCATCTGAGGTGATTTAACTCTTAACGCATTTTCTTTGGGCCAGTCTGATATCTGTAATGGGCCACTGTCGAACCTGAGAAAAAGGGTCTGTGATGAAAATAATATCCAAAAAATAGTAGTAAGGGGAATGCTGGGCTGAGAGGGAGAGCCACAGGTTGGGTCTTGCATAGTGGCCTTGAGACCTTGTATTGCACTATCCTTTTATCCGTGGCTCCTGGGCCGCTGAATGTGTCTCTGTGTCCCCCCCGTCCCCCTGCTGAGAGATTCCAGAGGCTCCTCTCTTGGCCTCTCAGGGCTCCTGGGTCACTCGTTTGTCATCACGACCTTTGACCCCTGTAGGCCAGTGTGCCTGGGAGGAATGTGGGAGATGTTTACCTTTGCTGAGACTGATGGCATCCAGGTGGCTCTTTTTCTCTCTCTCTTTTTTTTTCTTTCTTTCAATTTTGTGGTTTTTTTTACCCTGAGCCAGGCATCTTGAGAGCCCCACCACTCTGCTGCATCAAGCCAGCCTGGTGAATAATGCAGAGGTAGATCATGAGTATAGCCCATCATGCTGTTGGTGTGCTCGTACTAATACAGTTAGTACCAGTGTCTACTAACACAAGTGTGCTCCCTGGATCTGTTTGTGGACAAACTCTTTACATGTGTGTCAGAAGGCATCTGGATTGTTTTCACTGGAATGTATAGAGAGAGAGAGAGAGAGAGAGAGAGAGAGAGAGAGCTATTGATTGGCCCTCTGTCTGGGTTCGGTCAGAGAACACACTCATCCAAAGCGTTTGTCTGTCCATCAGACAGTGAGTCGAGTGGCGTGGCTAGACAGAGAGGGCATTCAGTAATAAGTAATGGACCCCCATTTCCAGCTCCCTCCTCCCTCCACTTCAACATGGTGCCATCTATCACTCTCGCACCGGACCTTCCCAGTGGCTCCTTACTGGGTCCTCATACTGGAAACTCTTGAAAGTTTCCTGCCCTCCCCTACCCCTCAGCCCCTCTAAAGAGCCCATTACAACAGTGTTGTAATGCAAACAGTGAGTCCAAAGAGAGCGAGGGCCAGGTGTCGGGTGCGGAGGGGATGAGCGTCTAATGCAGCCATTACGAGTGGCGGGGATGGTGGGTGGATTATCATAAAAGCATCTCCCCTCCCTCTAATGTGGACATGTCTGATCAATACCAGACTCCTGGGAGGGGATGGAAGGATGAAGGATGAGAGGAAAGGGAGGAGCTTTATTAATCTATCTACCCAGTGAGCGCTCTGTTGCCGCATCACGGGATGACAGCGACGAGCAGAGAGGGGATAAAATGAGAGGGGAGTTGGAAATTACTTTTTTCCCCCTGTTATTTGAAGCGATATCTGACTCATGTGACAACTCACATTTTAATATTTCACCAACATGACCGCTCAACTGCCAACCAAAGCATGCTCTTGTGAAACATCCACAAGTGCACTGTATAAGGTGACAAATGCTAAATAGCGCCTAGTTTTAATTGTATGTGATATGTCTTGTTTGTACTCACAAACAGTTCCCATGTTCCCCTCTTTGATAAATCCAGTTTTCATTCCCAAACTCCACTTACTGAACTTCGTCTATCTTGCGTCTACATATCAGGTACTGTACTTTCCGGACTATAGAGCGCACCGGTATATAGGCCGCACCAGCCGATTCTTAAAAGAAAAAATAAGGTGTACACCGATAAGCCGCACTGGTCTATAAGCCGCAGGTGTCCCCGTTGAACAGCAAGATGCTTTTAACAGGACTAAAGTTGTTGTCTTCTCTGAACATCACAACATGTCGCTAGCTTCTAAGCTAATTTTAACATTACGGCCAATGGGGAAATGCTAAACGCGATTACCATTAGCGAATATATAATATATCTTTGTACATCTTTTCATGCAGACATACTTGCATTACAGACTAAGGTCTCTCACGGCTACCAAACGAAAAGCAATGAGGCAATAACTGTTGTTGCTCATAGCTCTGAATAGCTGTTGTGCTAGCAGCAACTGGCCAAGCCAGTTAGCCGTAAATGCTATTCAGAGCTATGAGCAACGTCGACACGCTGCATGAGAAGAGCAGCTTTTTCTCAAGTCTGCCAGTGGATCCTAACAGCGCGGAGCAGTGTGAAAGAATCCACCATCACCAACGGGTTCCGAAAGGCTGGTCTACTACGAGATGAAGAGGACAGAGTAATGAGAAGGACAACGCAAGCTCAAGGGCGGATTTGCCTCGGGAGCAAAGTGACACTGAGGGTGCAGAGCAGCTAGCAGAGCTACGAGCTACGAGCAACAAACCAAATGCAGACGCAGGACAGCAGAGTTATATTGCAAACCAAGATGATTTATTTCTCTCACTCAAAAACACGCACACAAAAACACGCAATAACTGTTGTTGCTCGTAGCTCTGCTAGCTGCTAGCACAACAGCTACGGTATTCCGAAGCTATGAGCTACGAGCAACAAGTTATTGCCTCGTTGCTTTTAGATTCTAATGAGAAGACACGCTGCTTCGTTTTACTTCTTCAGTTTGGTAGCCGTGAGAGACCTTAGTCTGTAATGCAAGTATGTCTGCATGAAAAGATGTACAAAGATATATTATATATTCGCTAATGCTAATCGCGGTTAGCATTTCCCCATTGGCCGGAATGTTAAAATTAGCTTAGAAGCTAGCGAGTCGGACATGTACTGTTAAAAGCATCTTGCCGTTCAACCTTTTTTGTTAACAGTCCTAGTGAGAGGTAGGTCAAAGGTACTTTATCCATATTGTAGCGACCCTGTCAGTAACAGCTGGTAGCAGAGGGGTTGCTGGTAGCAACTGTTCTGTGTCGGGAGCTAGTAAATGTTGTGTTAGACCGGAACCGGAAGTTGCGGTTGTTGTTGTGGCGGAGAAAAGCTACGGAAAAATCCGTATATAAATCGCACCGGACTATAAGCCGAGGCCTCAAAGCGTGGGGTAAAAAGTAGCGCTTATAGTCCGAAAAGTACGGTAAATCAGTTTCTGTTTGTGGGCAGTGGAAGATAACGTTTAAGCAGTGGTGGGCCGTCAGGGCCAGCTAAGCCTTCTCTGCTGGCCGAAACAGAATCACAAAGTTATAGCTATTTTATAATTTAATCATTTTTCACAAACACACTACATGCATTCTAATTATTTTTCCCATTAGCTTATTTTCTCATTGCACAGCTACTGTCTTCCTCAGTTGCTCTGCTTCCAGCCTGCAGCGCTGCTTCCAGTGCAACTTGTTGTAAGTTGAGCTTTTATCCAATCAGATTCAGCCCCTATGTCTCTAGGTAAGAAGAGAGGCCCGAGGCCCGCTAGAAAGCCTTTGCAGTTTAAGTGAATGGGAACGATATTGTTGATTGTCATCGTCTTCAACCAATCAGATCTTTAGTTTGACATGTTGGGCGTATTCTTTCACATGTCCGAGCTTTCTCGGTGGTCTACAAGTACGTCAGCATTAACGTGCGCCGTGATTGGTCAGTGGGCTAACGTCACTATTGTGAAGCTGAAGCTAGCTAGCAGAACTTGGTAGTATAAGTGTTCAAGTTGAAAGATATGTAAGAACTTATGATATTGACATGATATTTTTGGTGTTTTGCTTGGTGTAGCTTTGTTTTTTTAACACTCAATGGCTGAAGGAGGAGGAGAAACGGATTTGGGAGTTACTGCCAACGCCTTTCTGGAGAAGGACATTTCCAGACAAGTAAGAAAGGGTCGGCCAACCCTACAGCTAACAGCCCTGACCCAGCCAGGAAAAGGATTTGTTCGAATGGTATTCCTGTCTGACAGTGTCGGAGAAGCGGTGTACATTTTATGGCTAAGAATGCTTTTTATTTGCGATTGAGCGTCTTGGTGTTTGGAGCTACACTGGATTTTGCTAACCAAGGCGGCAACACGACACCATAGCACGGCAGGACACTTACAAGCTACGGTGCTTTTGAAAACGTTTGCTGAGACTCACGATATATCCAGTATATATTACGTGTAAATGATAAATTGGGTGCAATGGCAGAGTGGCGCTTTTAATTTTGTTTTCTATTGGTTGGATAAAACAAGCAATTGTGGAATTCATTTAAATTGTATTCAACAGATTATTAAATACTGGAAAAGAGAACTGCATTTTGTATCACTCCTTCGTTGGTTCCCACATTAATCATCTTCATTAACATGAGTGTTTATGATCTCCAAAGCCTCATGAGCACCATTTGAAATTAAGTATTACCTGTTATTACTCTCCACTGTAGGAGATACATTTATTGAGAGGAATGCTGCTTATCTCATCAATTTATAGCACCATTGATGTACTATATGTGTGTGTGTGTGTGTGTGTGTGTGTGTGTGTGTGTGTGTGTGTGTGTGTGCGTGTGTGTGTAGAGGAGCAGAGCTAGAGCTGCTGAGCTGTTTTTGTTCCTGCTAATGCCTTTACCTGCAGGTGTGTCCAACACATGTCCTTAGGAGGGATGCCTTCACACCATTTCAGTGGCAGTTGAACAGGCAGCTGGTTTCCATCAGTTTCCCTCATATGGGCCGGACGTCTTTCCAGAACTCCCCCCCCCCCCCCTTCGACAGCTCTGCTTTAGACTCAACTGAGATGAGACATGTAGTAAAACGTCCTCATCACAGAGGACCCTACATGTGATTCTCACCACCGGGTGGAAAGTAACATTTAATGGTGACTCATATGTTTAATGGCCGCATAGAAAGCACATTTGACAGATAGATGGCAGTGGCAGTTGAAGTGGGAATGCTTTATGGTCTGTGGTTTCCAACACTGTCAGTAGTTGTACAACATTAGATTAGAAGTATTTCCTATTGAGTTTCCCACAGATGATCAATCCCAGACAGTGTTAAAAGGAGGCCTGTCTGCACCACTTTGCTCATTTTCAGCACTGTAACTGTGTTGTGTTTATCTCAACCTGGTCTCACAGAAATACATGAAATGACCCCAACCTCTTAAGAGCTCATTACGTTACGTGGTGGCGGCACGTAATGTGTAAAAAGTATGCGTCGGCACCACGAACACAAAGCCAAAGGAAAGTCAATTAGGATCCCTTTTTGTGGTGGACACAAGATAAAGGCATCCATGTGACTATAGATGCAACGGTCAGAGCTAGTGACGTAGTATAAATGGAAAGAAAGACTACTTAGGGTGGGCAGGAGAGGAGGTGGATGGGTTAAATAACACAGAACTTTCAACCATGAGATGGGAGTTTGAGACTGGAGTTTGTGTCCCAAAGTGTTTCTGAGTTATAGTGAAGTTACGTACGTGCCGTTTTTCCGAAGCTTAACGTAGTGGTTTTGCTGCCTAAAGGTCTTGGTCCTTTTAAATATTTCTGCAGTTTATTTTTAGAGAGCACTGAGCAGCTACAAACTGCTATCCAGCTAGTTGGCTTACTCCAGATTTAGGTTTCACACCTGCTTGCCCGCTACCTTGGATGAACCTTGGATGAACCATGGATGTATAGAGAGCTGTAATTAAAATAAAATGCTGATTAAAATCCAGGACCTGTGTTCCAGAAGTAAGGAACACAAATCCACATTACAGTGCCATTTGTAATGACACACAGTACTAGAAAATCCAGCCTTGGGGCATGACCTCATCAGTATATTGTGTGGTTCACTCCACAATTCTACTTAATTTTAAATAATAACCCAATATCGTTAATTTCATATGTCTACTCTTGAACAAATACCATCCCCACTAAGCCCAACACCATCTCAGGTGAAAGATTAGCAGCTAGTTGAGACATGGATGTGTGTAATAATAGCAGGAGAGCAAGGGACAAACAGTTTACATTTATAAACGCTTTTACAGTTTCTGTTCCTCTGGTGTACATGGAGCTGTATGTAATGCACCCCGTGTCTTTGACATAAGTAGAAGAAGAATGAGCTATGGTATGATAGCAACCATGGCTGAACTGGTGCTGGAAAAGGGGGGACAACAATCATTTTTTCATCCCCCCACTTTCAGGTGTTGTGGTAGGCTGATAAAGGAGTAACATTTAAGCCAGGTTTTAGGGCTTATAGAACGTTGGCTGTCTATGACGTCGAACGTGTTTGACCTTTATCCAATCATTCTCAAGAATTGTGTGATTCAAATTAAATGAAAGTGATCTGACAGACTCAATTTGGGTGAAACCTGCGTCAACATCGCAGGTGCGCCCTGCCAAGTGCATCAGGAGCATGTCAAATGCACTCTTGGTAATTCCATTGTCAGGCTGCTAAGGAATAGCTTAGACCAACGCAATCTCACAGAAATATGTGAACTTCTTACCAGCCACAAGTGACAGTGGCACATAATGTCTGTATGACTTGAAATGTAGTGAAAATATTTTTGCACGTTTGTATGTGCGTGCATGTGTACCGTTTACCTGGCACGGCGATTGGATCCTTGTGATATCGTGAGATCAGGTGAGAATCAAGAGATGGCACGAAAATCCATCTGGTCAGAGAATGCATAAGTATCAGAACTACAGTGTAACTGACCAATCAGCCGCCTGCGAGGAGCTGCTACGGGTGTGGTTTAGGTATTTGTGACCAACTGCCCACCAACTTGGAAGTGCCAAAAACTGCAGTTCTTTGAATGGCCAATTGAGGCTCAATCCTTAAAGACCTCATGTTAAAATGTTAAAACTGTACTGGAGATGAATTTATTAAACTCACTGCCTATCCACCTCTTTGCCTAATTTTAGAGTAGCCTTCACCATCTAAGTTGCCATGTAGAGCCGGCCCTTTTTCATTTTCCAATGACCTCTTCTCAAATGGTTCTCTGTCACAAACCATGTTGTGCATCAGGTTAGTGTACAGTACCCTCCCACCCTCACCCCTCCAATTAGGGCTCCCCCAAAAGCCACAGTGTAATTCAAACACTGGCGAGCAAAGATAGAGACAAACAAGGATCTTGCATTTCAAGGGTAACCAGTCATTTCCTTAAAGCTGATATCCACCAACCTTGTTCTGCAATTCTTTGTGTACCATTTGCCACATGTGCACTGAGCTCGGTACCATCAGAATCGCTCCCATTTACTTCTATGTCCTACACACTTTACCCACCAACTAAAGAGAGAAGAATATATTCATAGTAAGCACGAATATCCCATGCTCTTCTTTGAACATGTGAAGTGCACTCAGTGGCCAGATCTGCTTTCACTAATGCTGTTTTATATAAAACCAAATTTGTATGAAAGCCCTGCACCTCCCACACACAAGCAGTCCTGACCTCCCCTCATGCTGCATGGTGAGAGTGCTCTCCTCACTTTTTCTTGTTCCATCGTTTCCATCTCCTTCACACATAATCATGCACATACTTTTGCATGGCTGCATCGCACACATGGGCAGCAGAAAACAAATGAATCCTATAATGTTGTAATCCACAATTGTGATTTCCTGGCTGCCAAAAGCCCTGTCACATGTCAAGATCTTTCACCAGCTTAGATTCCTCTCCTCACAAATTAAAGTATTCTTTCTGCTCTCTGTGTGATTTCCAGTGACCCAGTGAGAGTGTCTGTAATGAATAATGGCGTGGAATGACAGATAAACCGGGGGCCATTTGGCGTGGTGGCTGGAGCCTGGTACGGACAGTTTGCAGGGCGCAGGGAGGTAATAGCTCCGCGTTTGGCCTTTTTTAAGGTCAACTAAAGTGAGGAAAGGCAGGCTGACACTTAGACAACACGTGGCATGTACACAGATGCACGCACGCACACACACACACACACAGAAAACACAGCTTCTCTTGTAGTGTGGCTGCGTTTGTGCAGGTTCTGCGTGATAAGATAGTCAGCGACGAGAGAGTTAACAGTACACTTTAAAACAAAGCCAACCAAAGCTACAAGGGATTATTTCTATATCAATAAGAAGTACTTATATGCAAATTCAAGCAGTAGCATATGGTCTTCATAGAGTAACCAGTGGCAGTTTTTTCTTGCAACAGCTTTGATTGTGATTATTAATTTCACAGGTTGGTATTTAAATTCATGTCATCAATAAACCTTTTGGCCAAAAAGAAACATGACTTACGTCAGTGTGGGTGTTTAACGAGTCACTGATTTTTGATATTTTGATAAATGGTGAAAATTTCTCTAAAATAATTTGTGGTTCCAGCTCCACCAATGTAAGGGCTGCTTGTCCTTGTATCGAAAGTATAAAATATTCTTTTATTTGTAGACTGCAGGTCGACAAAACAACACATTTAGAGACATCATCTCTGGCTCAGAGATGTTGTGCTGATGGCCATGTTTCACTTATCTGACATATCTTTGATAAATTCATCAATCAACCAATAATTGTTAATTATGAACAACGAAATCAAAATGAAAAAAACATCATTTTATTCAACTCATTCTCACTCCCAACTCGTAAATACCGACGCTTGGTCAGTGGCCCTGCACTTCAAACTATGTCGCTCTAGGTGCTTGTGCTCATTGCATGTGTAGACAATTTTCAAAATAAACTTCCAAAGTAGGTTTATGTAGTTTTTAGTTTGTTGGTTATGTTTAAAATACTATTGTTGTTTGGGATAAGATCAGTACAATTGTTTGTAAAAGAATAAAATAAAAAAAGTATGGTTGTCATGTAACTTATGTACATAAGTTATGGAACAAAAGTTAGGTCAAATTAGTGAACGTTGACTTGGTTTCACAACAGCTGTCTCCTGGGTGAAAGTCCTGTGATTGTTTGACGCATCCGAAACAGACTCTCATTCTTCATACTGCGCCAGTTGCTCTGATCATAGAATAATGATGCGGATGGGTTTTCATTGGATTTAGTTGAAAGCCTGGTGCTTATGATTTAGATGCTAAATGGTGCCTTGGTGCGTTGGTATCAGATGCAGAGGACCACTCATCAAGCATCTATATTTGAAAAGCTGGGACTGAGGGTGTTTTATTCACATCAAGGTTGTAACTGCATTTCAATCATGAAATGAAAGCCTTAAATCGTCACATGTAGGTGACACATCTGATACATCAGCCAAATGTATCATTAAACCAACAATGGCAGAGTGCAAGTGTCCGCACGAGCAGTATTTTACTTGGCTTCATCAAATAAAGGAAGTGTAAAATAGTTTGTAATGCTCATCTGCTGAAGTACTCAAGCCCGTTTCGCTCTTCCCTGCAGGAAGGCTAATGACATACATGTAAGTAGGCAGCGTGACCTGTTCTGCACATGGAGTTTATTTACTGTGGTTTTAGCTGCAGCTTCTACGCTCAACCCCTGGGGTGCAAATACGTCTGCCGTGCTCCAACCAAGGGAGCAGCAATCTGACAAGCAGTGCAGACCTAATCCAGGCCAGGTCTGGGGCTGTATTTGGTATGCATCCCTTAGGTATGGAATAAATACAAGGCTGGTAAGCAGATCTGCTTGCCTGGACGACCGCAGGGGAGTGGAGGGCTTTCCAGCCTTGCGTTACATGCCTTGACGGGTTGTCTCTCATCCATATATGTAACCTCATAACATTTTGGGCTTTTCACAAATAAGAACAGCTTTGATCTCCTGTGGAAAGTAATGCAGTTTTAATGTTCAACTTCAAGGGCCATTAGTTGCATTTTTGTCAGTTAGCGAAGCTGCTTGGCGAATTTCTGAATGTCAAGGCAGGGTATGTTAGTAGCCCAGAGGTAAGAGAAGCGGGCTTTTGATTGGAGGGTTGTCAGGCTGAGATCCTCACTGGGAGAATGTGGGTGGGTAAAGTGGATGAGTAATACGCCTCCCACTTCAGTTGAGTTACCTTTTAGCAAGGCACTGAACTCCGTTTCAGTGGGTAAAAGTAGTAAATTTCATTCTACAAGAAGCTGTTAAATCATGTATGTGATGCAGTGAATTGCTGAAGTGCTCCTTTGCAAAGTATCCTCATGCAACTGTTCGTATGATATCTTACAAAATGTGTTTTATTGTTTTTTATTTTCCGTGCAAGTGACTGTCAGCGATAGTGGTCAGAGTGCGTGCACAAGCCCCTGCAGAGCAGGAGAAGATCATGTCGGGCTAAATTAAGTACGTTTGTTACGTAACTTACGGAGGCGGCGCTAGATAAGTACGCGAGTTACGTAACAATGGTGACTCATTGTTGAATTATCGCATCACACGGGGCACGAACAGTGTTCTCGTGGGTATGAGTATGGGTATCCACGTACTTTTCAACAAGCATGTACAAAGACCGCTAAATCACACAGAGGGCGGTAAGGGAGGTAGATGGGTCTAACAAACAGCAATCGTTTAGCCAAGATACCACTGTTCAGGTCAATGTTGATGTTTTTGTCACGTAACTTGTGTACTTCAGTGACAGTACTTCCATAGTTTTAAACCGAACCAAGTAGTTTTGTTTCCTAAACCTAACTAAGTATTTCACAATCTTTTCCTTAACTTAAGTTTCCTGTGAAGACAGAAGTTTATTTTGAAAAGACCGTATGCATGTAAAAAGTGAAAATTGACACGTGTTGCAGGCTTTCGTGTAGGAAAACGCACAAACAATTAGGAGTCTTTTCACAGAATACCAAACAAATCATTCTATGAGGATACTTTGCCTGACTTCCTCCGCTGCAGCCCTGCACGTCCTGAAATAAGAACAGCCTGCCCATTGATACTCTCTGAGTTGATTAATGTTTAAAAAACAAGAAGGAAAGTCTGTTTTGCACTTCCATATCTCTGCTGAACCTTAAAGTGTGTCTCAACCTGGCATCCCCCACTCCCAACCTCCCTTCCTCCCTAAAGCTGCCACAGGTGGAGCACACCAGGTGTACCTGTTTAAACTTGCTGTGTAATTTGTGGATTAGCAGATGCCTCTAATGGCTAAAATCATCAGAGCTTTCACTCTACCACAGAGGGGGGAAGAAATGGAGAGAAAAAAGACAGAAAAGTAAAGGACAAGTGTTGAAAACCATGATGATAACCCTTGTTTGATTCAACTTGAACTCATCTATCGTACATAAGAATCACCATACACATATCATTTGTAAAAAAACAATTGAGTGGCAGTCCTTTTTCACTGTCAACATCTCAGTAGTGTCAACACTCTGATAGCTCTTCTGTAATGTCTTTGTGTCATTTCACACTCAACAGTGTTGAACTTGTTCATTCACGTCAACATTCGACTTGTGGTTATGAGTGGTAAACTTAGATGTCGAGCATTAGTTAATGGATTGACAGAATTATTGGGGATTTAATAATAATCAATGAATTGTTAATAAAATAATCTGGATTATTTTTTGCTGCAAAGGTGCCAAACACCCTCTAAAGGCAAATGTGGACCTCTAAACTTCCCTCCAAACACACTTCTCATTTGTTACTGCAGGTTCTAGTACCTTGTACCACAAGACGTATTTAGCTTTTCCACAAGGGATGGACATTTGTCATTTTTTAGTGAGTGCCAATCAGTACCTGAGCATGCCGATATTTGCTTGTATATATTCTTTTTTAAATCTTAATTTAGGAAAATACAGGATAACCACCGCGCCACCTGGTTTAATCTTAACTGGTGCTGGAAGTACCAAAGAGTTCAAACTGATATCCGAAGAAGATATAGAAAGAGATATCCACACCATTAGATCTTGGCAGAGTACACTTTATTAGCCTTAATTTAGGAAATATTTCCTTCAAAATCAAAAGAAGCTGAAGTTCTCAAATGTTGATGTATAAAAACGTATACCTGTAATAAATGAGTCAAAAATTTACACGGCTTTGATTTAAATCTCAAACTATCGAAAGAAAGAAGTGAACACGCCGCCTTTCCATACTTTAAACTTTGATACTCTGGACACATTTAAGTCAGAACCAAAAGGTGTTGAGCTTTGATACCCAGCCGTACAGCGACTACACGTATTCCTAAAGATAGATAGATAGATAGATAGATAGATAGATAGATAGATAGATAGACTTTATTTCAGACTCGGGGTCCATACAGACAGATACATAAAAAGACAGACACAAACAATAAAAGTACATCGGCCTAGCAATGCCTTACAAAGAGACAGCTGGGACTGGTAGCGTGTGGTGCTAAACCTTATGTTGGTTAAAACAAGTATGATCCCATTTACAGAGTCATTCAGTCTACAGATGAATTTGTACATGAGATTTCTTAAAACTGTTTGGAAAGTGTTGACTCGTGCAGCCACAAACATTTCACTAGCACTGCTCCATCTCGCTCTCTTTAACAGTATTCTCATGGTGTCATTGTACGCTACTTGAAGTCTCTGTAGACTCTTTTTTTTGTAGTTTGACCACAAGTGTGCAGTGTAGAGTGGAGTACAATATGCTCTGAACAGAGACATCTTCACTCCATCTGTACACAGACCAGACTAACGTGAGAGACTGTTTGCTTGTGCATACATCATACGACATTGCCTGGAAATGTCGTTATCGTCAGTCATGTGTTCTGTTAAAAAATGACCAAGATATTTTACTTCACTACAGACACCAAGATTATTGTCAGACAATTTGAAGTCAGGGACGTTTAGACATTTGTCCTCTTTAGTTCTACAGATCAGGATAGCACTCTTACTGGCGTTGTATTTGATGTCATGTTCCACACCGTACACAGTACATATAGTGAGGAGCTGCTGAAGACCAGCGCTAGAAGGACTAAAGATCACCAGATCATCTGCATACATGATGTGATTAACCAGAGTATTTCCAATCATGCACCCAGTAGTACAGGCTTTCAGTTGCTTGGACAGATCATCGGCTAAAGATTACACCGATTAGTTTTTTGTCATGTGTGAAGTCCCCCTCCTCCCGAGAAACACTCGACACAGACACTGACACATTCCTGACGGCACAAGGCATAACTTGTTATGGAGGCTGTTCACAGAGCAGTGTTAAGGTGAATCCAGACACACACACTGGGCTGTGTGCACCAAGAGGGGCAACGTTGATTTAGGGCATTACTCAGAGAGAGAGAGAGGGGGATAGAGGGAGAGTCTCCCCTGACTGCATTAGGAGAGCCTCCAGCCTTTGTGATTCCTTTTGATCAAATCTCTGTGAAAGATGAGTGTCATGCCCTCTTCCAGCCAGCTGTGAGGGGACTGCCCTGTGACTCTGAGGGGGTAGACGTGTACATGTGTGTGTGTGTGTGTGTGTCTGTCTGCGCGCATGAAAGACCGTGCACACCTCCATGTGTGCACGCAAGCATGTGTGTGCATGTGTGTGTGCAGGCTAGGAAGGGAGCAGGCAGCTCCTGAGGTGAGAATGCCGAGTGGGAGGATCTCATTCCAATCCCCTGTGCCCAGTTTCAACACACACACATACACACACTGAACATCTTGAGTAGTTTAGAGCCAGTCCACGGCAACATTAGAGGAGAAAAAGCAGAGGAGGCATGTGTGTGTGTGTGTGTGTGTGTGTGTGTGTGTGTGTGCATCTGTGCAAGGAGAGTAAAAGCACAGTGACTACTACTTCTTTTTTCGTTGAGTGTTGGTGGCTCAGTGTGTGTGTGTGTGTGTTGTGTGAAGACAGAGAAGACAGAGTACATGTGTGTCTGTGCTGTTGAAGGAGATGCTGCTGGGTGTGATGGCTCTTTTGCATTAGTATCCGTGCGGACAGGAGAGTTGGAGGCAGTTGTTTTGTGGGACTCGCGGGGAATGGCAAACTCCACGGTATCCTTGGAAACATCCGACTAAATGACAATGGCCGAGGTAAGGGAGCTGCTTTTCTCTGTCTGCTCACTCACACGGATATGTTTAACCACGACAAACTGGAAGGAGTTTAGGTGGATCAGAGTGACAGGCGGAAGGAGTGCAGACTTTTAGGAGAAATGTTCATGCTTGGTGTTGAGGATTACATCCATTCGCTCTTCTTTGACAAGAAACAGATTTAGAGTGTAGTTCTGCTGCAATTCCAGATGTATCTTGTATTTCTTTGTATATTTAGGATGTGTTGTTATAAGTTGTCACATGGTGATCTATGGAGCTGGGTAGCGGTCGACATTTTTGGATATTAGTGCCAAAGTCTCTGTATTATACCAAAGCAATACTTTTTCCCTAAATACCTTACTTTTGAGAAATGTCTTTTTTCCTCAGAGATGAATTCTACCAAAAACTTTATCTAAATAAAATGCAATAGAATTTACATTTTTTTATTTAAGTTAGGAAGTATGTGATCGAGGAATAAGTGAGCATGATGACAGGATTACTGTTATTTCATGCCCACTTTTGGTAACTGTCAATTTTTGAAACTGTCGATTTTTTAAAAGTTTTCATAACTCACTCGAAAAGCTAACATTTCCCTCAATTCTTTGCTCACAACTGAGTCTAAATGAGAGTGTTTTGTTGACCTGCTCAGCGAGGACCAAGATTGTCCTCACATGCCTTCCAGGAATCCAGAAACAACTCCCAAAAAACAATAACAGAGTCAAAGTCAGGCTTCCCTCTCTGTGGTGAAGGGTACTATATTTCTCTCTTTTATCCTCTTTTCTTAAATCAGGTTCTGTATTTTTCTTTTTATTCTGGACCTAGAATTTATCAGTTTCATTTTATTGTAATATGTCCAGTTATAGTCTATCCTGAATACCACTTCCACCCTCGTCCCGAAGACAATAATCTCCTGTGAGGACAGATCTTCAGTCCTCACCTGGGTCTGTCCTCCATCCACCCGTCTGTAGTTCTGGACACAGAGCAGCCCGGCCTCCTGTAGCCTGCTAGCTACTGGCCACAGCCTATCGGAATGTAATTTAAGAGCAGCCTAATGTTTCATCGCAGCCATAATGTAACAATTAGCTGAGCTGTGTGTTTGGTGGTGGTGTCAGCAGCGGCAACACACTCTCCATGTGTGTGTGTCCTAAACAGTTGGAGGAGAAACAATTGTGTTTTATTTTGTGTGTTAGAGAGACGAGCACAACATCCAGACAGACTGGAGGCTTCAACAACAATATGAGATGAGCACACAATTAATGAATGAAGTAAATGTGGAGCAGATGAATAAAAATAAATTGAAAAAGATTTTGATAAATGACTTACTTATTATTTATTTTTATTAATACAAATCTGAGAGACGCAAACTTTTTATACCATTTATCATCTTATCTATTTTGATCCTCACAATAACCAGAATGTTAACTGAATAAAAAAGGTGTAAAATCGATAAATGTCCACTAGTTTTGAACATCAAATATTTTAAAATGAACCTTAAATATTGCAAAGCAGAGTGAATTCAGTTTAGTATTAAATCAGCCCATATTTTACAAATATGATAAATAACAACAATAATAATAATGATACTAATAATATTATAACAGATAAATACAATCATTAAAATGCCTTTATTTAATTATGATCAAGCTCTGCCGTCATTTTAGTTGTGAGGTGTGTTTCTTTCTTCCTTGCACATTTCATGCTCCTCCAACAGGTTGCCTTTTTATTGTGTGAGAGGCCATTACTCCAACAATCCACCAAAGTGATTTGGATTTATTTTGCCTGTGTGTGTGTGTGTGTGTGTGTGTGTGTGTGTGTGTGTGTGTGTGTGTGTGTGTGTGTGTGTGTGTGTGTGTGTGTGTGTGTGTGTTTGAGACAGAAATGTGAGTGGAGTGTCCCTCTGCGGCTTTAACAAACTAATGTCCGATGTCTTTACTTCTCGTCTCCCTCTTTCTGTCGTTTGTTTCCTTCTGTCTACCTCCGACTCTTTCTGTGGGCGTCTCTCTGTTCTCCTTTCGTGCTGCAGGGCCCGGGGCACAGCACACACACACACACGCAGAGACAACGACGCACAGGGCCCCTGCACGTTGCACGCCGCTGTGTGTGTGTGTGATTGTTTGTGTGATTATGTGTGTGTGTGTGTGATTGTTTGTGTGATTATGTGTGTGTTTGCAGTGGTGACTGTAGCCTGCCAGCCTCGTCAGCTTCATTAGGTTCATGATGGTCCATCCGTGAGAGGATGAGGGGGGTCAGAGTGTTTGTATCTGATCCAGCCTTTTACCCCCTTCAGCGTCTCCTCGAGCTGTGAACCGCCCCTCGTGGCCCAAACCGCCCCCCCCCCCCCCTTAACACCCCCAAACTCCACACACACATCCAAAGCAGCCACCCCTTGCGTCTGCTCTGCGCTGCCACCAAAAGGCTTGTGAGGATTTGTCAGCCAGATGTGACAAGATTGTCAAGAGGCAGGCGGGGGGAGAGAGGGGAGATCTGATATTAATCAGAGCGTGGCTGGGAGCCAAACTCTCTCAGACTCAGTGTACTAACATGTTCCCCTCATTTACTCCCTCTCTGAGCCAAACACTCCCCTTCTAACGGGGAGACACACACACCAGGAAGCCAACCAAATTTTGCCCCCCCCCCCCCTCCACAAGCTTATTGTCTTTTAAGATTTTTTTGCTTTTGATTTTAAGGAAGCTAGCCCTTTTGCCATGGATACGACTCATTCTTCTGAGTGTACAGAACTAAAGAGTTTGATAATAATCAATAAATAATAATAATAAAGGTAAAGATCTGCTACCTTCTTCGTCTGCATTAGTGTTGGAACATGTAGTGTGTGTGTGCTGTCTTGTGAGTATGAAATAATGAGTTGTTCATGCTGTCTTTGGGCTGTATGGACTCTATAGGCTCAAACACAGCCTGTCACTACTTGTACTCACAGGCTTCTTACTGGGGTTGTCTTCTCCTTTTCAAGTCCAACGCAGTGTGTCGAAGGAACTCGTCATTTGATTCATTTTATTTTTTGAAGTGTATTTTAAAATCTACTACTGACATGAAGTAAATGTAGCGCAGGCTGGATGGCTTTGCAGCTGAGGGTTTGTGTGTAATAAGTATAATGTAATCTTTTTTTAAATTTTTTATCCGGGACTGTGTTGAAAGTGCTTCCTCTTTCTTAGCGGAGTGACATTAAATCAGGGGCCGGATCACGTCGCCCGCTGAGCAGCTCATGTATCGTAACCTCGCTTTAACTAACACTTGTCATCAATTAACATTTTATTACCTCGCAGTCACATACACAACTCGGGCAAGACGTGATTTATTCATGACTGTGCTTTTTGCTCGCACTGCACACCACACACACACACACACACAAAGCCTGTGGGACCAGGTGTAGTCAATGCAGCCACAGTTTTGGTGCTGAGCTGGTTTTATTGGTGGAAGTCGGCGTTATTAGCAGGATATCTCAGTGTTACCAGGAACACTGTCCTCCCACTAAATTCCTGAGTGTTTTCTGTGTGTTCTGACTGGGATAAAATATTTATTTCCTCTGTGTGTGTGTGTGTGTGTGTGTGTGTGTGAATGCTCAGCTTTTCTTGACCACTGTGCAGCAGTTTGTTTGCTTTCAGTGGTCATTCAATGTTGCCCTTTAATTTCATGTGCTAAATTGTTCAGTTGTTTTTTAGTTGCATTGCAAAATCAATGTCACTTTTGATCTCAATTTTCAGCGTGAACTGCTATCATGTGTTATTTCCTTTATAAATGCAAAGTTGAAGAGATAAAAAGTTACTTTATTAAATATTCCCTGCAAAATTTAAAATTTAAATTGTTTTCAGAGTGAATCAATCTGTCATTTGTAAAGCCAGAAAATAGAGCAAGTTCGCACACAAGTTCCCGCAGTCCAATCTGTCTTTTTGAGATTGCTTCTTTTAGTTTGAACAACAATTCAAAATCTGAAGAAATGAACAGAAAATAATAAGCAAATTCTCACTTGTCTTTTTCTCCCCTTGCTGCTGTTAGAGTTAAACAGTTCTGTTGATCAACTGACCAGGGTAACTTTCTAACAAAGCAACCTTCATAGGGGGTTTGTAAATTGTAACTAATGCTTTATCAGCTTTTGGGCTGCCAAATTGGGAGGAGAATAAACACCACCCAAAAGATTTTGTCACCTCGAAATCCAAAATTTTGTAAATGTAACCAAAATTCCATTAGTTACAATCTCTGAACCCTTCATATACGGTGCCTTAAGAGAAAGGCGTCTCCACTAATGTTATGAATGCATACATTTAGGAAAGTGACTGTGGATGTTTTCAATAAAATCTGTTTAATTCATATAAAAAGTGAACCAGAAATGCCCCACATTTATATTTCCCATCAAGGAAAACCCTCACTTCCTTTATTCCCCTTGTGCCAAAATTCTCTTGTAAAGTGATTAATGGCTGGTAGTAAAATGTGATCTGCTCTGCTCTCACTTGGCCGCCGTCAGTCTCCCTCTTCCTCAGAGCCGCTGATCACCCGGTTGTTTTTCACTCTTTGGCACCAGCACCGCTTGTTTCCCCATTGAGTGTCAGTTCGTGCCGGGCGGCTGCTAATTGATTCGTTTTCCAGCGCATTAAGCCAACAAGTCCCCGTCCGTCCCGGGACCGTCTCTGTCCAAGCAGCTGTTTGCTTCTGCTGAGTCTCTAAAGCACCGTGGCCCTTCAGGACATACATAGGATTTTATTTGAACAGCGTTCCTTTTTTTCTCTTTTGTGTGTGTGTGAAGAATGTCATGGCTGTAGTGGTAGAATGAAGATGATCTTCCACTTCGACCAGACATAACATAGATCTTCCTGTCTTAGAATGCACACTAGTTTTGTCTATATTATATCCATACAATCTATATCTAAAGGTCACCACATGGATATACCTCTGTTATACATATAGAATTTTTTTAACCGTCATTGTTAGGAAATAGTGACGATATAATATTAATTCTAATGAATTCTAATGGGTCACTCATTCGAACAGTTGCATTTGCTATATGGATATAATGCATACAGGTTAACTTTGACCTGAAGCCAGTTAAATCCTGTACAAACATCGTAGGCGTGTCGAGGTTTTTATATGTATAAATACACACATGGACACACACACTCAGCATCCGATCCGCATGGTGTGCAGACTGCATTTTAATGTCGTCTCGGCCTTCTTCATCTCTTTTCTTAACCTCGCCTTCTCTCTCTTTAACCTCCCGTCATGACCTCCATCTCTCTGTCCTACACAGCCTGACCTCTGAGTGTACAGTATGCCTTTAACTTTAACACAGACAGACGCTGAGGAGCCGGCGTCCACAATCAAGACATACACAAGGAGAATGAAAATGCTTTCACTTGAAAAAAAAAAGGTTTGCAAAAGTAGTGAAAACCTTTTTTGCTCTAAAAGAATATACACAGAGAAACAACATATATATGAATATATATATTTAAAACCAGTTGCTCATTCAAGCGCATCTCACAGTCATCATTAGCAAATGGGGTAATTAAGTTAAGTTAAGAGGTATTTTATTGGATCACTATTTCAAAGGTCAAGAATGAACAGAAACAGTGAAGCTCTGAGTTAGTGAAAACGTTAATACACTCATCTGGATGCCTTCGATTATTACTGGTAGCTCACAGGAATACACTTTACAAGTATGTGAGGAGCATTCAGGCTTAATTCAAGCCGCACTAACTCTCTTGGAGTATGCATTGTGCTTCCAAGTGGCTACATTTGTTAAAGTACAAAGATTCAACAACACGTACTATGTAATGCAATGCTAATTAGAGGGATGTGTGATGTATTGGAGGTGTGTGTAGAGGTGGCGGGTCGATGTGTGGCTACACTGTTAAACAGCACTGATATAAAGAATAAGCGACACCGTGTTAGCTTGGGCTTCAGTGACCCAGCAGCATCATTTTGTGCAATTCGTCCTCTTGTCATCGACTTCAGTGATGCGTGCGAACAGCCGTGGCTTTGTTGTGACAACAGAAAAGAGAAAGAGATGGTGGGGAGGCTCGTCACTGAGCCTTGGCCCGCCCTGCGCTGCCATATTTCTTCTTTTTTTCTTCTTCTCCTCCTTCTTCTTCTTCTTCTTCTTCTTCTTCTTCTTCTTCTTCTTCTTCTTCTTCTCAGGAACTCATAAAATGAATTGCTAATTAAGATAAACGACCTGGAGCACACTGTGCATTGGAATGTGTGTGTGTGTGTGTGTGTGTGTGTGTGTGTGTGTGTGTGTGTGTGTGTGTTACAGGCTGGTGAGCAAGCAGGGGGCACCTGATTGAGATGTATATTAGGGGGAGCAGCAGGAGGAGCTATGTGTGCACCCGCAGTGGGGTGGGATTAGCCTAATTGGGCCATGTTGGTTCTTGGTGCTCCGTAATGATGGGATTATGTCGCTGAGAGATGAGCAAAAGGGCTTTTTTTCTTATACCTCATCACTGTCCGGAGCAGGCTGAGCTAGCCAGCCAGAGATGAAACTGACAGAGAGGGCGATAGAGAGAAAAGCAAACGGATGTCACGGGACTGAAAGCTGGAGCTGCCACGCTGCGTTTCAAGGCCAGGTAGCTGCCGCCGCCTTCATCTCGGGTCAGTTTATCCGTCCTAATGATGAGAGGTTATTGTAAGGTGAAATAACGCAATCCCAGATTTCAAGGACGAGCCCGGCCTCGAGCACAGAGCCAAGCGGCTGACTAAATGAGGAGGAGGAGGTCCTGTTCTCACTCACCCACCCACACTTCTCTCTCCTCTGCGCTCGTGGAGAGGGAGTGAGCTCCAGTGAGGAGCTAAGCATGCTGCTCATGTATACTAAAACCCCACTGGTCATACATTATAGATGCAGAGGGAGAGAGGTGGCGTAGCACAGCCACTCTGAGGTTTTCAGTATGTTGCACTAACAACACCGGCCTTGATCATAAATCTGATGATGCTATACACTCAGTTCCTGGTGCGTAAAGGATTTTATTTTGTCCAAGACAGAGAGAGAGGCAGAGACATTTTTAGTGTATCAGTGCGCTGGAGTCCTCTCCGCTGCCAAGTCAGCAGCTACCCAGAAAACTTCACTCATTACTGCCATTCACTCCTCACTTAGAGTCTCAGTGTCCACTTACTCTGCTTTTCTGCATGTTTATTCTGAAAAGATAAAACCCATTAGCAGATGAGCTAATGGACAGAGTCCTTTGACCAGTGCGTGTGTGTGTGTGTGTGTGTGTATGTGTGTGTGTGTGTCTGCCTTAGGCATTGATTGATTGGTTTTGGTGGTCCAGGTGTGTCCGAGACCTTTCGTTAGGCCTACTGTAGATAGGACCTGCCCTGCAGCACCACACACACACCTATGCTAATGCTGCCATCACAGGGGAAACCAGGAAATGAGTGATTCACAAAATGAGACCAAAATTACTTGAGGCAACAAAGCTCTTGACGGTGGTACATTTTTCATGGCGCTGTGTAGGATAAGCAGACTTTCTATTATAGCTATTATGCTCCATTCCTGGGATACGTACAAATGTGGCCAAATATTATTCCTTTGGAATGATGAAACACTTTTCATTTAAAGGTATAACATCAGAAATGTCTTTAATGTTAAGAATTTAGAAATATAACTTTTTTAATACACTTGCCAGATCCACTCGCGGCTCAGATTCTACTCAAGGTTTACAACAATATATCTGGCTGAAGTAAAAAAAAAAAAAATGTATTTTAATTCTGTGGAATGCTGCAGCCAAAATAGGGATTTGTGTCTTTGGTTTGAATAATTCAGAAAACATCCGCTGCTTCATAAAAGAACAAGAAAACAAAGTTAGCAGGCTATGTATGTGACCAAGGTCTGAAAGAGGTCAGCAAATCCAAATTCAAGATGGAGGATAGCACTCTGTTCTAAAAACAGGAATAATTGTTTTGTGTGTGCTCAAAGAGAAAAACAGTTTTTCTTTGTGTTTTTCTTTGTGTTGACAGGCTATCTGCTGCACTTTGGTGAACTGTAACTGTGACACCTTCAAGCCTGGGAAGCTGAAGAGGAGGCAGTGTGAAAACTGCAAGCATGGCTGGGTAGCACACGGTAGGAGCTCACTGTTTCTACTGGTAATGCAAAGACATTCACTTGAGGCTGTTTACATGAATATTATGTGTATTTCAGATAAAATACGGTACATATTTTTTTAATGCACCACTAATATTTGAAGAGGTTTGGTTTCATTGGTTCCAGAGTGTTTCCCACTAATCACGGTAACATACTGTCAACAGTTTACCTAGAGGTTGTTTTATTAGTCGAACCATTAAATGAAAACTGTCCACAATGTTTGGATGATCCAGAGTGACTGGAAAAGGGTGTTTGGAGAGGTGTGATATAGTTTTCTGTTTTAAGTCATCTACGTCTCATGTCTTGTCTGAACTCAAGTTGTTCCAGTCATCTGATGTCGGTGCTAGTCTGCAAAATTAACTTGATTAGCATGAAAATCAAACAGCATTTCCGTCGTTATCCATTGACGTAGAATGTGCCTGTTAAGATGGTTAAATGTAATCATGTGATCCTGCGACTACTGTCACTCAGCTTTGGTGTATTTTATTTTTTCCTATTAAATATCTATTGCTCATACACTATTCGAAATCGCATCTCTAACTTGTCAGTTTGTCACCTAACAAAAGCAGTCTTGTTGTCAATGACAGAAAGGGAATTAGATCTTTCTATATACACACAAACCACTTCTTCACGGCTATATTGATATATATACATTGGTTTTGTCCCATTACAATTTTTATACAATTTATTTTCAGCATTTCTGAAATACATTACATTAATAAATTGTATATATACTTGTACATATACTATGCCTTCAACTTTTTCAAAACTGTTGTTTCTCTTTGCTCAGTCCAGGGACCAGTGCAGTTTCATAAAATCTAATCCAGTAAAATCTGATGTGGTTATTCTAGCTCTGAGCAAACTGAAGGTCCACCACATGTACCAGAGCAGCCAGGTGGAGATTGTGCACTCCAACGTGGTGTTCGATATCTGCAGCCTGATGCTGTATGGCACCCAGGCCATTCCCATCCGCCTTAAGATCCTCCTGGACCGCCTCTTCTCTGTACTCAAGCAAGAGGAGGTCATACAGATCCTCAATGCACTTGACTGGACACTGCAGGACTACATACGTGGATACGTCCTCCAGGTAAGCAGTGGGGGGAAGACTTTTGTGTGTGTGTTTGTGTGTGTGTCAACATTTTGGGAAATAAACGTATTTACTTTCTTTCTGAGAGTGAGATAAAAGTGATAAAACTTGCATTATTTCTAATGGCCATCAGGAGGCAACTCTTGGTTGTAAAAAGAAAACTTCTTGGATCTAAGTCTATGAGAAAATGAATCGACTTCTCACTTGATTTATTCCCTCAGTAAACATTGTAAACATGATTTTATGGTCTCAATCTCTAGTTTCACGTCTTCTTCAATACAGCATGATGTTCATTTAGTACATAATCATGCTGAAACAGGTTATGCTTTAGGGCGTGGCTACCTTGTGACTGTGTTCCCCGGTCTAGGAGTTGTCCGTGTTTTTGTCTTAGAACTATGACAGAAGTGCACAAAAAAGTGCTGGGAGCCAGAGATATTATTGTGTGTGGTTTTAATATACACCATGTGCAATAGCTTTGGGAGTGTTGGTCGGCCTGTTTTTGAATTTTGGACAGTCGGACAGGCTAGCTATGTTCTCCTCGTTTAGCACATTGTGACCCCGGCTCTGTTCTTAACATACAGCCATAAGATTGATATAAATCTTTTCATCTGAATCTCGGAAGGGAGGCCAACTATTTATCAACTATTCCTTTAAGTATTAAAACAATTCCGACATAGTATGTAGCGTAATTATTTTCAGGGTGGAAAAGCCTCTAAAACAGCCTGGAGGCAAACATGCAACCCTAAAACTCAAAGCATAAGTAAGCGAGAGTCTATGAAGAGAGAGGGAATTTCTGAGGAAGACGTGGGAGGAGGAGGGGTCAGGGAAGCATGGCTGAAGACAGGAGAGAGTAGGGATGTGATGTAGCGACCAATGCCATAAACTCCCTTGGTACCCTGCTGATGTGGCCTGCTTGTTGCTGTGGTACGACCAGCTCGGGGAGGTCTCCAAACTGTGCCGGGTAGATTTGTAAATATTATGTCTTTTGCTTCAGATTTACTCTCAAGCCGGCCAAGGCCTGGGCTGCAGGCACTATGTCAGTGCAAGCTCTCACTTCGATTAGTACATCATCAAGTATTCAAGTTGGGCTGCGTTTAATTCATGTTAGCTCATCTAATGGCGAATGTAGAGTCAGAATCCTCGACAGGCGCTCAATGAATGCTCTGTGATGAAATATTAATCACGGTTACGGCACGAAGCCGCTCTTCACTTTCAAAGACACCCAAACTCACATGTGATTACTGCTGGGCTATGGGAGAGAGGACCCACTTGATCAATGTGAGCCGCCCTCTGATCACCCCGCCCTTACTTGTGTGTCTACATTTGTGTGTGTGTCTTTGCATTTTTTTTGCATGCCTTTGGGAGTCTGTGTATAAGTGTACATGTTTGCCGATATCCCTGAATGCACGTTCTCACACGGATGTGTGTGTGTTCTCGTTCTGCTTGAAGTAAATCCACACGATTTAAATGAAGAGAAATGACCTGCAAGATGAAACACTGGGTCTCTGTAATGAGGGTTCTCAGGGTTCTGCACTGCCCGCTTGTATTAACACTCAATCTGATTCCTTTATTTAGCTGCCCTGCCAGTCTGCTTCATAGGGTGTGTCATCAAACACACTCTGTGAATATTCATGAGCAACCCAACAGACACTTATAATGCTAATGATGAAGTTGCTCTCTCTCTCTCCTTTCTCTTTTTTTCACTTGCCCTCTCCTTCTCAATCTATATCATATCCTTGCCTTGTCCCCCTCCCTGTACCATGTTGCTCTTCCCTTTCTACCTGCCCTGTTTGCAGGATGTAGCCGGGAAGGTGCTGGACCGGTGGGCCATCATGACGTTTGAGGAAGAGATTGCCACACTGCAGCAGTTCTTGCGTTTTGGCGAGACCAAGTCCATAGTGGAGCTGATGGCTCTGCAGGACAAGGAGGGCCAGGCGGTGTTGGTTCCCAGCACCCGCACCAACTCTGATATCCGCACTTTCATTGAGCGCAACACCCCACGCACTGCTGCCAACCTTTCTACATCCAAAGTCGATAAGCTGAGCAGCAATAGTATGCACCACTTTGAAAACTTTGTCAACAGTATGGCCTTCATGCTGCCCTTTCAGCTGTTAGGCTCTGTTCCTGCACCGTTTCTGGGTTCACCGGCAGGGGCAACGCAGCACCAGCAACACCAACAGCACCAGCAGCCATGCCGTGGGTCAATAGAGCAGCAGAGTAAGAGACGAGATGATCTGAATCGCGATGGTCTAGGGAGGGACAACCCCCTCCCTCTTTCACACCCCCATGAGAGCAGCCTGTTAGGTTCCAGCTCTGTCTCATTCACTGCTGATCCAGACCAAAGTGCAGACAGGCCAATGGACAGCCTCTCCACCACCACAAAGATTGAGGCAGAGGACTTCTCCACCAGCGACAACTATTCAGATGGACCGTCGACTCCGTGCACACCCTCCATGAGCTCGGATATAACACAGATGTCACCTGAGAGCAAGTTGCGCTCCCTGGACAGGGATGGGAGTGGCGGTGGAGGGGTCTCAGCAGGTGGTGGGGGAGGATGCTCTCTTAAGAAAGGTCGAGTGTATTGTAACGCCTGTGAGAAGACATTTTATGACAAAGGCACACTGAAAATCCACTACAATGCAGTGCATCTGAAGATTAAGCACAAGTGTACCATTGATGGCTGCAACATGGTTTTCAGCTCGCTCCGCAGTCGCAATCGCCATAGTGCCAACCCAAACCCACGGCTACACATGCCTATGAACCGTAACAACCGGGACAAAGACATCCGGGGCAGCTCGTCTGGTGATGAGGGCTCTCCAGGAGAGAAGAGGGCTGAATATGGAACCCCCATCCCTATCTGCTCTGCAGAAAGCCATAAGTCAGTGCCCAGCTACATGGTGAGCCATGTGGACACTGGCTCTAAACTCCACAGCAGCTCATTCCCCAGCATGGGCCAGAGTGGTATCCTCTTCCCTAACCTAAAAACAGTACAGCCAGTCTTGCCTTTCTACCGCAGCCTGGTAACCCCGGCAGAGCTTGCCAACACCCCAGGAACACTACCCTCCCTTCCTCTGTTATCCTCCTCTGCACCTATCAAACCAATCACGGCCCCTGAACCCTGCATGACAGACCCCGTACCAAAGAAAAAGTCTCGGAAGTCAAGCATGCCAATAAAGATAGAGAAGGAAGTGGTAGAGCGAGATGAGCAGATGGATAAGGGAAGCAGCTCCGAGGACGAGGCTCCTTTTCAGGGCAGGGACAAGGAAGAGTGTGATGGAATCCGAGCAGAAGGGCATATGTGCGCAGGAAAAGTTGGGGAGGAGAGGGAGTCGAGAGGAGCTTACATTAGCGAAGAGAAGGAAAGGGAGGGTGCCAAGCATCTGTTGGATCACACTTTAGATAGAGAAATGACAATGAGGGAGGACAAAGATGATGGGCCAAGGCAAGCTGAAACAGGGGTCATCTCCTCCGCATCTTCCCTGTTTGAAGACAGACTGATGGAGAATCACTGTGACAACAACTTACTTTGTCAGGAACCCAATGACAATGAAGAAAGGGAGGAAAGGGAGCATGCAAAGTCTCAGCATGCAGCTGACAAGATTTCAGAGCTCAGATGGGATGACGGTGAGCACAAACTGACTAATGGGGGCGCTCTCCAGCTCATAGACCGTGAGAGAGAGGGATCGGTTGGCTGTGTAGAAGATGTCGGTTATTTGGGCTTGTCTCACCTTGACCCCAATGCTGACCTGCCACACCACTGTGAGATCTGCAGTAAGACCTTTAAGAACCCCTACAGTGTCAAAATGCACTACCAAAATGTCCACCTGAAGGAGATGCACATGTGCACAGTGGATGGCTGCAATGCTGCCTTCCCCTCCCGCAGGAGCCGAGACAGGTGAGAAGCACTCATATTTTGTTATTGTTCGAGTGCAGGTTATCAGGATTGCTGACAAATTCATGCCTGTCCATTTTACTGTTTCTGAGGGGGCAAGAGTTAATATCCCAACTCTAATTTGTTGCTGTTTAGCTCATTCAGTTGTCCTCATGGGTTCCCCTAGCAGACACCCGATATATGAGTAATATAGCATAAGATCAGTGGTTCTCTAACATGTGCCGCTGAAATATGCAAATGTTCTGGTAGAGAGGACATACTAAAATCAGCTGCTCTAGTTTGTTTAGAATGGAAACAACAGACTCTTGGGCCCTGAAGCTCAAGTCCTACTCATTCATGCAGCTGCAATATCGGTGCAGCGGAAAACATGGCACCTGTCGACATAGGATATGGGCAAACTCTGAGCAGATGTCTGCATGCAAACAAAATGTATTAAGCCTGTACACACAGTGAGTATGTGCAGTCCTCACATATGTGAACACATCTGTATACATGCAGACACTAACGGGCAAGTCACAAAAGGATTGTGCGGCTTTTGCGGCGCTAAACTTGCACAAATAAGACAAAAAGAAATTTTAAAGCATCCCAAAGGGTGAAATGTAGCCATAACTGGGCTGCCAAGCAAGTCGTGTCTCTGTGCTATATTTGCAGGTATTTGGTGCAAAATTGGCCTCTTTCTATACAAATGAGCCTCATTGCAAAAACAGTCCAATTCACCAAGATCAGCGCTAATACCCACACGCAGTTACAGTCAAATTATTAGGGATTTGAGAGTTATGCATTTAACGGGTGCCACGCCGTCTTCTTTATCAGTCTGAAGGTGTGCATTTAAAAACACCAAAAGCATCTGACCAATTGGGTTATTAAAGCCCAAATAAGGTTTCTCTTTGTCACGTTTAAATTCCTTGCCTGGAGTTTTTGGAAATGCCTCTGCTTCTCGGCGGTCAAGACCTGTAACTGTCTGATCATTTATTCTTGTTTTTCTCTCTGCCATTGTTCTGCCGACTCTTTTCTTGGTGCATTGGCCAAATTTATACTTTGCCACATGGATAATACAATCAGAGAAAAATGCGCTCAACTGCAAAACTTTATGGGTGTGTTTGCACTGTAATATTATTAGTGCCATATCTTTTGTGAATCGGATTGTGGGACGGGACAGAGTGGTTGCAAGTGATGCATACAAACTGATTTACATTGTTTAAAGGGAAGTCCATATTTAATAACTGTGCGGCACTTCTGACTTGTTTATGTATTATTTTCTTCACACTTCCTCTGTAAACAATGTATATACTGTATATATACACCATGTGGTGCATACTACATGTAATTGTTTGTTTTTTTAATCTACAGACACAGTGCAAATTTGAACCTGCACCACAAGCTGCTGACCAGAGACTCATTCAGCCCAGCCAACACCCTATACTTGCCCTCATCCCACTGTAGAGACAGAGACACGGTTGCACTGGACTACTACCAAGACCAGCGGGACAGAGATCTACCCCATCGAGACACAACCAGCCAGACTTCCGTCATCTTTCGAGGACACAATCGCATGGGCCTGGTCTTCCCAATGAGCAAAGTGTCTACTGCACCAAACAGTGCTGAGGCATCTCCTTCAGCAGACATGGAGGGATTAGGGGGAAGAGGAGAAGGTGGTGGAAGTGGGGAGGATGGGGCAGTCCTCGACCTGAGCACCTCCTCCTCTGCCCCACCTCGTGGCAGTGGCAGCGTTCGATCTTCCTGGGACTCAGATGGTGCCGGTAGTGAGGAAGGGGTTGAAGAGGATGAAGAGGTGCTCCACATGGAGAACAGTGATGAAAGCTGCGATGGAATCGGCATGGGGAGGCCTGGGGGCGAGGAGTTGGTACTCGCGGGAGAGAGAACCCTGGGCTACATTGGGGGAGGACAAGGCGGGCTTCAGGGAGGTGGGGGTGGGTCTCCGATAACCTGCCACATCTGCCAAAAGGTCTACAGCAACAAGGGCACATTCAGAGCCCATTACAAAACTGTCCATCTGCGACTGCTTCACAAGTGTAAAGTCCCTGGCTGCGATACATCCTTCTCTTCTGTGCGAAGCAGAAACAGGCACAGCCAAAACCCAAACCTTCATAGGAACCTAGCTGTCAGCTCAGGTTCCATGATGGACCAGGAGTAGGGATTTGCGCTCATATGCCAACATGACTGATTTCCCTGGTTCTAATTGTCTTTTTGTTGTTGTCGATGTTTTTGGGCAACTAAAGAAGGCTCACCAATTAGCACTTTTCAAATTCCATACCCCGCATATCCTATTGTAATATTTTGGGGAAAAGGGCAGAAAAAAAAGTGCAATATGGAGTTAATTTGCTGTGGCAAATACAACTTGCTTTTGTAACTAATGGCTTTTTCTGAAAGGGAACATGATCTTTGTGTTTCCACATCAACATAATAAAGAGTAACCGGAACATAGACTTGTCATCAGTGAATTCATCTTCAACATTACGAAATGCGACTTAAATGAGTCTCAATGATTCCTTTGCATTGGTTTGCCTCACTTTAGAACTTAAAACAATTTGTTTGTATGAACTGAATTTGTCCACGTGTTGTCCAAGTGAGTGTTGAGCCATGAAACTGTATCATAAGAGTTATTTTTTTCTCGTGTTTCTGTTGTCAGAAGTTCACATCTTCCCTGTGAAGCTGTGTGTATTGATCAAAAACAGTAGTGAAGTAAGTTCTACATGTGTCCTTTCGTTCATTTGGACAATGTTTTTTGAAAAATAGTCTTTGTTAAAAAGCTATAGTGTTGTGAGCTTGACCAATAAGTTATTGTATGGTGTAATATATGATCTGTCTTTACTGTTCTGGTTGTTGCATACTGCTAATGTTGACCAAAGATTTTTTCAGTCCACAAGTGTGTATAGAAACCCCTTCATAATGTGTGAGGGGTATGCAGTATTAAATGGGGCCACCCAGTCTTCTCTCATCTTCTTTGTGATTAACAGCAGTATTCACGAGTAGGCTCTGTTGTAAAATAAAATAAAATTCACCAAAATAAAACTAAAAAATAACAGCTTTTAATTGATCATGGTATAATTAAATATCTTGATTTTGATGGTGTTTTTGTAAAGAAATCTGCTCAGACTAGACTTGATTACGGCATTGCTCTTGTATTGTTTGTGTGGTTGCTTGCAGTATCCTTACTGACTGGACAATAAGCAGGAATATATGCTGTGTCTGGAGGTTAGAAGCATGTACTGTGAATGAGTCAAACACTGATAAATAGTAATGATAGTAAAAAAATTATAATAATGGCCCCACATGTGAGCACACCTAAAAAATAACTGGTAAACAAAATGTTTATTGAACTGTATATTCTGTGAATAGAGTAATTTGTTATCTGAAAGAAACCAAAAAATATACTGTATAAAAAAAGGCTAATTTCACCTCTAACATTACATGTTTTTCTTTTCAATTATGTTTTTTAAAATGAATGAACAAGTACAGTGGACCTCATGCAAGAACCACTTGTCCTTAAGAGGCTTGAACCAGTGATTTAGGAGAACTTGCCACATTCACCAATTTTCTTGTATCTTGAATTTCCTCTTAGGTAAGAACACAATGTTTGAGTGAAATGTGGCAGGGGTCATGTGCAATTACTTTGCTCTTATCGGCGCTTCCATTCAAGTAAGCAATTTTAAATTTGAAAATCCTCTATAAATTGCATTTCATAATGATGTTGACATTATCCTGTTCCTGTTTCCTGCACTTCAAATAAAAGGCTAATATAATTCTAATATCACCATCACTACAAGTTAAATCGCAAAACGACCTAAAATATTTGAACCCCTCCCATTGCAGTCATGGATCACCTTGATATGGCGATACATTTTTCATATGAGAACATTTCTTCGTTATTTTCTTGACAGTACGACCCTCAGGTGAAAGGGCATTAACAGCACTTGTTATTTTTCCCTATTCCTTGGCCCTAGCAGGTCTCTTAATTCCGCTACTGACGCTGATAACGAATTGTGGACTTCCCTTTATGGATCTCTGAAAGCAGGACTTCAATATAGGACATATGGGTCAGGAAGCGTAGCCTTATATGGTATAATCGGGGCGTTAATTATGCCGATACACAATTTTCATAAATGCGGGCTCATTTACGCACAAGTAACATTAGTCATGTTTACACTGGTCATTTACACAGTTATCTGAAGCTCGGAGTGTGAATCTGACATGGCACACTGGTATGAAAACAAGTGAGAGACGTTCGATAAGAATACGAAAATGTTCTTGCATGAGGCCCGTTATGTTGTACATGTCTGATTATTTCACCACGGTGTATTGTTCTGGTTTTTCTCTGCATTTTTCATTTTTTTTTCATTCTGTATTTAAATGCAATGCAGCAGATTTAAGATTCTATTTGTTTGTTTTTTTGGATTTATAAAAAAAAAGAAAACGGAGTAAAGCCGACATATGTTGATAGGTGTTCATATTTCCTTTGATTTATTGTTACAATATTCATTCCAATTAAATAAAAAGCCATATGTTTGCACATGTTTGAAACGTGTTTTATAAACCAATGCAAAAAAAAGAAAAGAGGATTGTCGCCTCGTTCATTTCCACAGCAATATCATCTGATCCAGGCTGACTCCCTCGAGTCCTTGTAATACTCAGTGTTAGGCGGAGCAACACTCATGAGCCCCTAACAGACACATAAAGCAATGCTCTGCTGGGAAGATAACATGCGGGCTTCGCTGCAGAAATATTCCTCTTAACATATCATCCAAAAACAGACACCAAACAAAAACCAAAAATATTTTTCTCAAATGAAGAGTTCACCAAAATTACAACTGATTTTTTCATTTCACTCTTTTCAGCGATAGCCATCAGACATTTTGGGTTTTCATTTTTCAAAAATATGTTTCTAAGATTTCTGCCATGGCGGTGTATGGAGTAGTTGTGTTCCTCACTACCCAAATGAACGGCATGTAAACAGTTTGACACCTTATCCTGGAAACAGTGTCCACAGGCTTCTCCTGGGGCGAATATTCATTGAAATTACTTACTACTATGAAAATAGTCCCAATATCAAAACTGGATACAGGGCAAGTGTTGACAGGGGTAAGTAAGTAAATGTGCTTTTTGCAATTTGGGTTAACTGATCCTTTAAAGCAGCGGTGCCCAAACTTTTTAGGCCACGCACCCCCTTCTACATCCCGACCGGGTTCACGCACCCCCAACCCCCCCCCCCCCCCCACACACACACCTTAAAAAAAAAAGCAACAGAGCCGCATAAAAATCGGACGAATGAGAGAACAGTTTGCTCGTGCGTGGCGTTTGTTTACAAGATAAAAAACACAAAAACTCTTCCTGAACCGTGGTAACGGACGTAACGTTACGAAGGTAACGGACGATTAGCCAGATTGGCCACATCTGTAGGCTCGTCTACTTGCAGAGAGTAAAACTCACTCTTCTTCACGCGACCGACCAATGTAGCCAGGATGTCTTCGGACAAAGCATCGATGCGCGCGACAGTGTTGTTGGACACCGGGATCACGTCCAACTTTTTCGCTTCTCTCTCTCCAATCATACATTCCACCATCTCTTTAACATTTTTCCCTCTCCACCACCGCCTCTCCTTCTCCCTATTACGCGGTCAGAATACTACCACAACACGCCGCCTGTCTCCGGCAGAAATGCGCTCATCCACGCACGGGAACAACACCGAGTTGTAATATATACCTCCATAACACCCCGCCACTCTCGGCTCATACCTCCCCAGCAACGAGGCACATCACCCGGTCACAATACCTCCAGAATGTCCCCCGGGTGAAATCCGGGACTTGGTTTTATGGTTCCGAGTGGCCGGCGCTCACTCGTTGGCGCTGGGACGCGAGGTCTCCAGCCGCCCCCGCCGCGAGGCACCCGATCGTCAGGTCTTCAGCCCTCGGAACAGGCCGCGGGTCAATAACTTGTGGGTGGTGGGGTAGAGGCGAGGCAGATCACAGAAAAATAATAAAGACTAGAGTATGGCAAAGATATGTTGATGAGAAGCGTATTTGTACGTCAAACACAAACGTAATCAGGGAGAAAATACGTTCGTGGTAAAACGTAATTGAGAATGCATTTTAGTTTTGGGGGAACGTAATTTTTAGGAGACAGGACTGCACCGCCATTACATTTTTCCTCTCGCGCACCCCCTAGAGGCAGCTTGCGCACCCCCAGGGGTGCGCGCACCCCACTTTGGGAATCCCTGCTTTAAAGTAATGAGAACATGTGTCTGATGAGTTGGTGCGATTGCAAATCAGCTTGTTTGGAGAAAGCTCATTCATGGGTGACTGTCTTGGTTTTAATGGAACAACCTGCCTTATTTTTGCCTAATTTAAAGTACAACACAACAGGACACATTCCCAAATTCAAAACAATATTTCACCAGTTTGAAGAAAAGTTAGGATTCAGTGGGGTGGCTGAGTCTAAACGGCTCATTAAGCAGGACCTGTGTTTAGACTTTATCTTGCAATCACTCCGTGTTGACAGGCTGAGGAGGGGTGTGGTCCACCGAATAGCTGTGTTCAGGTAAACCCCCGCTTGACCCCTTCAATGTTACACTGCCCAGATTGGCAAACCAAACAAAACAGCTGGAGACACAGACATGTAGACACACAGGCACAGCAACAGCAACGTGTAAAAAGTGTTTTGATTATATTTCGATTTTTGTGATCCTTTCTTTTGGCATGATAAAGTGAAAGAGCCACTGAGATGGTGGTCACATTCAGCAGTTATTCAAATTTGCATTGCTCCAAAATGGCATTCACTACACTCCTGACAAAAAAAGCTCTCATAATTAATGAGGTGAATTAATCGCAGTAGGACTGCTATGCAAAGTTAAAGGGCATGAATGGAAATGGACCGGGGACAGTGGAAGTATCGTTGGGCCCACATTGAAAAAGCGAGGAGGGCAAATCTGTTACGCAACATGCCAAAGTATTGCACTATTACAGAGGGCTGAAAGCCTTGCATAACTCAACAATTCAACCCACCCATCACATTTACTGTACATTAGTAAGCCTGCAGAGCTGTTCCTCATCACTTTGGAGCTGAAAAACCCAGTTCTGACAAGTGGCCCCCATCCTTTTCTCTGGCACGTTGCAGAAATCTAGTACCACTCAGAGAGGGCACAATGGGTTATTTCAGTCCCTCCTGTGTGCTGTATGTAGGCGACAATATTCAGCAGAGAACCTGGTTGATCTGTAGAGGTGGAGCACTTGCTCAGCTTCCTCCACAGTATCCGTATCTGGAACAACTTGCATCTTTAGGGCTATTTTTAAGAAGCAGCGGACCACTTTCAGAAACCGTTCAGTGGTAAAAGTGGTAGAATTGAAACTGAGGCTGAACCATCAGCACACACACACCAACACTTCTCACTCTGTCACTGTGTACGTTGGTAGCTACAGCTAACGTCTATACAGTACTTACTGTTTGGTGTGACTGAACACAAACTGCTAAAAACATCCAGCAGTTAAAGGCGCATGAATAACGAGGGCTGCACTATTAATCAAATGTTAATCAGAATCACAATTTCAATCACATGACAGATGTTTAAAGTGTGTGATCTAGTCTGAGCCAACTCTGCTGCATAACAAATCAAGCGCTTCCTAAACTAACAGCCATCCACCACGGGGCGGTCGAGATGTCTTGGCTTCACTTTTGTGTTGCTGTCATTCCGAGCAATGCACTGGAATATAGAGCAATATACTGTATATTTTACGGGTAAACTGAAAAGGCATTGAATTCTGATGAAGAAGAAACTTATTTTAAGTCTCATGTTAATTTTAATAATTTGTTAATTTGCGGGAATGTAGCACAACGTGAAAATGGAAGCAGTGCTCTGTTTATTTAAATGTGAAAGTGCAGTAAAAACATTTTGTCCCTAAAATCAATGAATGATAATTAATCGTGATTTTAATTTAATCGCCCAAGGAATAATGCAAGGTTAGACCACCACCTGGCACCAGTTCAGCAAAGAAGTAAAATGGTGGACAATCTTGTTTTGGCCATATGTTGTACCAGTATTTCTATCATCTATTGATTAATTGGTGAGATCTTTGAACACTGCAACATCACTAAAAAGAAGTCGAGGGGCAGAAACATGAGCAGTCAGATGAGTAAACAGGTTGGAAACCAATGTTAGCCAATGGTATTTGGCAAAGCCGGAAGCCATTGAGATTTTCTTAATGGATTTTGGATTATTGCAGAAAATTGAGATTGGTCACAAATGAACACCACTTCTACTATCTCTGAAGCATAAATGCAATCGCCAGAGGTACAAAGCTAACGTTAGGCTACTCCCCTACACCACAGTCACATCAGCACAAGTAAATACAACTCAGCTGTAAAGGTGGACGAGTCAGCGTGAATGCGTTTTGTAGACTCATTTAGACACTTTTTGTTTTTTTAAAGGCTTCAAAATTCACAAGTGGGATATTTACTGACATTTTATGTCGAAGAGCAAAATGTTAAAATCTCTTACGCTTGTGTTTACCACAGACTTTATTTCATCTGACCAAAAACCCATTGACTTCGAGACGAGGGAATCGGAAGTGCTAAAATGCGAACTCATTGCCGTGTTTTAGGACTCATTCCCAGAGCATTCTATAAGGCTAGAAAAGTGTTTGTACCGGGAAGTTTGTCAAAACAACAAAACATCTCCGCTGACTTACAGATGTCTCTTTTCAAACTTTACTTTTGGGCCCCATCAAGGGACAGACTTGGGAGTTGTAATTCCACTATTTTTCCAATAGGTCTAATTGGCTTCAAGAGCCCTCTCTCTCCCTGTGGGCTATTACAGAGCAACAAACTACCACAACTGCTCTATCTACGGGGAGGATTAGGGTTTATTTGAGTTTGCAGTCAGAATTCTGTCTTTATTCACTCAAATACGTGTTTCACATGTGGCCCGAGTCCTCATCTGCACTCAGATATTTTGTCTTGTTTGTTGTGTGTCCTTAGCTTCCTTTTGTTTTCTTCTTGAAAAAAAACACAAGTATATATTTTTTATTGAGCCTAAAAATATTTTTACTTCAAATGAGTGGACTTTCTTTTTCCTTTAGCAGACACACATTTAGAGACTAGCTGGTAAACATAGTGGAGTGCTTTTGATTCTCTGTTGCCTTACTCTGACTTCTTTGATGATATTGACTTGAATTGATAAAGAAATTCCAACAAGCTGATATTTATTGGAAATCAGAGCTTCTTTGCAGAAATCAGCTGCCTACTGTTACCTGACAACAGTGAGACTGAATCAAACAGTAAAAACGTCTGGAAAACCAAAACAGTTAGCTGGAGAAGGCTAAAAGTCTCTGTAGAGCCGAGAGGAACTGCAGTCTGTGAGGGGTCACAGACTGCGACAGATTTCACAATACACAGTCAATTCGTCCAGTGAAAATAGAAAAAACAAGATTAGTGCAGCTTTAGTAATAAAACTATGTAGCCATGTTCCCAGATCTCAGCTAAAGTGCTGTATACAATGTTATCATGACTGATAGAAACAATGGTTAAAACTACAAAAAGATTTAAGCAGTAATAAACTGTAATTATCTTTCAAGTGCATGTGACACTGTTCAGTGTGGCGTAAACCATGAATCTACCCGAAAAATGTACAAGTAAGTCAAAAGATTCTCATGCTTCTCATGAGAAAACATCAGCTGAAAGTTAGATTTGCTATGAGCCAGCACCTGGGAGGCAACGGATACGTGCACGCTACTGTGAGAATCCCAAACAGTGAAACTGAGCCCTCTGAAAAACACTGCTTCTGATCCCCCACATGTTCCAGAGAGATCTTTCTTTCTGGGGCACTGACACCGGATCCCAGCTCTCGGTCCAACGAGGGTGGGGGTGGGGGGGGGGGGGGGTCGTCGCAGAACTAGAGGATACGGCAGAGAAGGGGGGAGAGAATGGATTGTCCACGGGTGCTTGGAAAGCTGAGGAATATGAGGGGGTATTACCGCCTGGCACAGAGGCCAGATGGACAGCAGATGACTTTTGTTCCTGCAAATACTCAGCAGGCCGAGGGAGGAAGAGGAGGAAAAGCCGTGAAAGCAGAAGGACAGAGGAGTCAGGCTGAAGTGACGTGGAACATCTAACATCAAAGGCATTGTGTGCCAGCCATGATTTAAAAAAAGCTGAGTTATTACATCCACCATTATTTAAACTATGAAGTGCATTTGAGAAAAAGAAAACTTTCACAGATCAAATTTCATCAATAGAAGTTCCACTAACTGGCGATCCCTGGTAACATATAACCAGTCTAATATTCTAAAGCCTTAATTCTACTGTTTATAGAAATCAAAAACCTAATCATAGTCCAGCTTCTCCACAGCAGGCAGGCCAGCACAGGAGCGAAAACTGCTGCTCAGCTGCCCCCTGCTGCTGGGTGCCACAAAGTCCTCTACAGGCCTGTAGTGCCCTCTGGTGGTGGAGACAACCAGTCACAGGCAACAGTCGCTGCACAACTATATCTATTCTATACCTCATATATATTCACCATTATCCTCTTTGTTGTTGTTGTTGTTGTTGTGTATGGTGGCCCTGAGAGCTCAATGCACTGCAATGTCCCGAACACATGCAACTAGACACGACAAAGCAGATTGTGAAAACATCTTCACCAATGTAAAATATATAGAAGAAAAAAGGTGAGAAAGTACAGCAAAAATACAGAATGCAATGTACAACAGATACATTTTGAGTAAGATGACATTAAGATCTTGAAGTCATGCGAGACAGGTCAACGCATGGCCTACCTCGTGGGGGCACTGCCCGGAGTTCTGACTCCAACAGTGCATGTTATGGATCAGGCGGGGGCCTTTACATATAGAATATAGAGTCTGGTCTTTGCCCTGCAGTGCCTCTCTCTGCTGAGCAAACTCACGTTTCAGTCACTGAGTCTGTCTTCATTTTTAATGTTACATTCTGGTTGAACATATCAACAACCAGTTCAATACCAGGCATCCTCCATCATATCAAATCTCTATAAAGTCAACAGCCTTTTATTACTCTATCCAACTCTTCCTATCAAGCCGCTGTAAAAACCTTTTACATGGAGGAATACATTCAAAGAGAAGTTCAGCATGATAAACAAACTATGACGGACACTTTCATGTCCGTACACTATACGAAGCTACAGCCAGGAGTCGGTTAGTTTAGCTTAGCATAAGGACTGGAGAGGCTCTGCCCAAAGGTAACAGAATCCTCCTACCAGCACCTGTAAAGCTCACTGATTAACACAGTATGTCTTTGTTTAACTGTACAATAAACAAAATGTGTAAAACGTTGTGATTTTAAAATGCCGTCAGGCCATGAGCAGTTGCTTGGCAACCAGAGAAAACTCCAAGAAATAGAACAACTTGTGATTTTGCTTCACTGGTCCAGAGAAGTGCATGCGTGTAAATATGTGCATTACAATTTCATAATTGAGAGTTAAATTGAAAATATCTTTCCATTGTAAGAAAATAAAGATTCTGTAAATGTGATGGGTCCATTTATGTACAGGGGAGGTCATTTGCAAACAACTCTTCTTATTATTACTACTAAGAGTATTTTGAGCCATATCAATCCTGCTTTTAATTAGTTAGCAAGCAGAGTCATACCTGTTGCTCTCCCTGAGGTTTCTTCCTTGTTTTCCGCCCCGTTAAAGGGTTTTTAGGGAGTTGTTCCTGTTCTGATGTGAGGGTCCTGGGACAGAGGATGTCGTATGTGTACAGATTGTAAAGTCCTCTGACGCAAATTTGTGATTTGGGGCTATACATATAAATTGAATTTAATTGAATTTAATGAAGCTCAAAAAATATATGTTTTTAATATTTTGCACCATCTAGGAGGGCTGCTTCCCCAGCCAAGAACACAAAGACGTCTGACACACACGTGCACACACACACACACCATGGGAATAGCATAATTACTGTTTTTAACAGTCCTGTGTATAAAATGTCAGAAGAGCTGTTAATGATAATAATAATGACATATATTTTACATATTCCCATACTTTCGTATTTGTGAGGCTACCATAGTAATAATACAGTTGTATTATTATTATAACACAGTTGTATTATTATTATTAAAACTGTGATTAGTCTAAAATAAACTCTGTGGGGTGCGTGGACACTGGAGGACAGATGATAGCGTGCACGGACTCCTGCAGACCTCCCGCCCTCCCTCTGGTTCTCCAACATGCCCTGCTCTACTCTTAGCTGCCTGGCTCTATCCCACAGCCTCTAACCAGCCTCCAGCACGCCCCACTGTGCACTGTTCCTCCGCCAGATAACCAGAGGGAGGTTGGTGGGGTCTTCTCAGTGTAAAAAAGGTAAAAGGTAAAGGAATTATATTTCTGAGAACAGACAGGAATGCAAAACTTTTCAATACTTTCAAGTTGGCCGGTCGTGCCCACTGCCCTGCCAACACCAGCTCTCTCACGGGCAACGCCATCACCCACACCCCGACATCACGCTGCAATGCCAGCCCACCCGATGATAAAGGGAGAGTTCAGCTATGACCTCCTGCTCACAGACAATAGCGACAGGCTGACCGATACTCTTTGTAAATATGGCGTCAGTTACTCTTTGATACTCCATTATAGTCCATGCATGTTCAGCAGCTAGTGCTGCCCACCTGCTCAAAACTTTCCTTCAATGCGCATTACCAGTCATCATGCAGAAGTTTGCATTGATAAAGATAAAATATTGCCCAGTACAATTTTACAGAAATTACTGACCAACAATTAATCTACAGGGAATGTGTGCTTCATGTGGTGTCTGACTGTCTGTATAGTCGGAATGAAATCCAGATCATATTTCATGGCTCACCTGATCCGTTTCCTTTGGTCTTCATTGTCAAGCAGATCCTGAAACCGGCCACCATTGATACAATTTGAAATATTACAATATCAATGAGGAAGACAAGCCTCGCCAAAACGTACCAGCGCCCCCAACTGTACACTTCCAGCAACAGCACCAGCAGTCTTTTTGGTTGAGTTTGTTTCCTGTTTTATTTTGAAATTCCTTACCTCTTGTGTCCCATGTTTGTTAGACTTCCTGTCTTTGTGGTCTTCACTCCTGTTTACTGTCACGTCTCGCCCTGTTCCTGAGTTAAGTTTCTTTATTTTTGTCATTTCAGTATTTCCTGTTTAATTTCGTGTTACTCACCTGTCCTCTCATTTCAGATCACTTCACTTCCTGTCTTTGTGCGTTTTCCTGCCGTTGTGATTGTCTGACCCACCCCTTATTGGATCAGGCCTAACACATGTACCCACTTTCCTTTGTTTCCTTCACCAACAACTTCGTCGCATTGGGAGGGACTTTTCAAATTTTGACACAGTCAGAAATCATTAACAGCCCTGCATATATGCGTCGGACAGTTCTAAAATTGCCTATCTGACCGGGTTACTACTACTCTCGACTGGGCCCAGGCCTGGTTCACTCAGAACCTGTTGGATACGGTTTATTTTGGACAATACCTGGAGGCATTTAAGAGAGCTTTCGATCACCCTACATACTCTCAGGTCGCTGTTCAGAACCTCCTCCGCCTCCGTCAGGGCTCTGCTAGCGCCGCTGAACATTCCATTGACTTTCGCATCCTGGCCGCAGAGTCCGGTTGGGAGGAGAGGGCGCTAAAGGGGGTTTTTCTCAGCAGCCTGTCGGAGGGATTAAAGGACGAGCTCGCTGTTCTGGAGGAGGCTAAGACACTGGAAGAGCTGATTGCTCTCACCATCCGACTGGATACTCGGATGCAGGAACGTCGGAGAGAGTAACTACAGGCTCCCGGCTCCGGTTCATCAGCCAGTAACCACTTCCGGTCACCGGTCCCCAGTTCCACCTCGCCGCCGCAGTCCAGGCCCCCAGCACTCGCCCGCTCCGGCACCTTCTCCCGTGGATCGGGATGAACCCATGCAGTTGGGACGGTTCCATCTGTCTCAGGATGAGAGGGAGCGACGAATCCGTTCAGGAGCCTGCTTCTACTGCGGCGAGCCGGGTCACCGTATCCCTGTCTGCCCGGTGCGCCCAAAAGAGAGGGCCCCGTCCCAAGTCCCGTCTCACACTACCAGCTAAGTTATGCCTGCCGTCCGGTGCTCTACCGGTCTTGGCCCTGATTGACTCCGGAGCAGAACAGAGTTTTTTGGACTCCTCCTTGGCCTTCGCTCATGGGATTCCCTTGGAGGAGTTGGAATGCCCTCTTCAGGCGAACGCTCTGGATGGCAGTCGCTTGACCAATATCACGCACCGGACTTGCCCTATTACCCTGCTTGTGTCAGGAAACCACCAACATGAGATCTGTTTTTACGTCTTCTCTACGCCCCTGACGCCCCTGGTTCTGGGCCATCCTTGGCTCCTGAACCACAACCCACAGATAGACTGGGCAGGAAACATAATCATCGGATGGAGCCCTACATGTCTTTCGAGGTGCCTCAAGTCCGCCATTCCCCGGCAGACCGCTTCTCTCCACACCCCTACTACCGGAACTGATCTCACCTCGGTCCCTTTGGAGTATGCAGATCTCAGCAAGGCATTCAACAAGGAACGAGCCCTTTCCCTGCCACCCCACCGACCCTACGATTGCGCCATAGAGCTATTCCCCGGCGCCACCCTGCCCTCCAGCCGACTATACAACCTTTCCCGACCTGAATGCGAGTTGATGGAGACCTATATCACAGACTCCCTCGCTGCTGGAATTATCCGCCCGTCATCGTCCCCGGTGGGAGCAGGGTTTTTCTTCGTGGCCAAGAAGGACCAGAGTCTCCGTCCTTGCATCGACTACCGAGGGTTAAACCAGATCACCACCCGGAACAAGTACCCACTACCCCTAATCAACTCTGCTTTTGAATCCCTACCCGGTGCCACAATTTTCACCAAGCTAGACCTCCGCAATGCTTACCACTTGGTTCGGATACGAGAGGGGGACGAGTGGAAGACCGCTTTCAACACTCCCCTGGGACATTTCGAGTACCTGGTCATGCCATTTGGACTTACAAATGCACCAGCCATTTTCCAGGCTTTGGTGAACGACGTGCTCAGGGATTTTCTCAACCAGTTTTTGTTTGTCTACATCGACGACATTCTGATTTACTCCTCAAACCTACAGGAACATTGCCACCATGTCCGTCAGGTCCTTCAGCACTTACTGGAGAACCAACTCTTCATCAAAGCCGAGAAATGTGAATTCCATGTCACCTCCGTACAGTTTCTTGGTTTCATCATTGAGGAGGGTCAGATTCGGAAGGATCCAGAAAAGGTTAAGGCGGTCACCGAATGGCCGGTCCCCTCTAACCGGAAGAAGCTCCAGCAGTTCCTAGGATTTGCAAACTTCTACCGCCGGTTCATTCGGAACTACAGTCAGACGGCGTCACCCCGAACCAGACTCACCTCCTCAAAGGTGTTTTTTTCCTGGTCCCCCGAGGCCGACCGGGCGTTTAATGCCCTCAAGGAGCGATTCACATCAGCCCCCATCCTAGTGCAGCCGGATGAAAGCCGCCAGTTCGTGGTCGAGGTGGACGCCTCCGACACCGGAGTAGGAGCAGTATTATCACAACGCTCAACCACTGACTCTAAGCTCCGTCCGTGTGCTTTTTTCTCTCGCCGCCTTTCCCCGGCCGAGCGGAACTATGATGTGGGAAACCGGGAGTTACTGGCCGTCAAGCTGGCTCTGGAGGAATGGAGACATTGGTTGGAGGGGTCAGTCCACCCGTTCATTGTGTGGACCGACCACCAAAATCTCGAATACATCCATTCTGCCCGGCAACTGAACTCCCGCCAAGCCCGTTGGGCTCTGTTCTTTGCCTGTTTCAACTTCACCATCACCTACCGCCCAGGAAGTAAGAACATCAAGCCCGACGCCCTCTCTCGGCAGTTTTCCCCAGACAAGGTTGACCCAGCTCTGGACACGATTGTTCCACCTGCCTGTGTCCTAGGGGTTCTCACCTGGGCGATAGAGTCTGCAGTGCGGGAGGCTCAGCAGACCCAGCCAGACCCAGGAGGTGGTCCTCCTGGGTGCCTGTTCGTTCCCCTTTCTGTCCGTTCCCGGGTCCTACAATGGGCTCATGACTCCCGACTCTCTGGCCACCCTGGGATAAGACGTACAATAAACTGGCTCCGGCGCTCCTTCTGGTGGCCATCCTTGGACAATGACACCCGAGCGTACGTCCTAGCCTGTACCACCTGTGCGCGCAACAAGGCCTCACACAGACCCCCAGTTGGACTATTACGACCTCTGCCTGTTCCCCACAGGCCTTGGTCGCATATGGCATTGGACTTCGTCACCGGATTTCCTCCCTCCTAGAACAACACGGTCATCCTTACCATCGTGGACCGGTTTTCCAAGGCAGCTCACTTTATTCCCCTTCCCAAGCTCCCATCGGCCCACGAGACCGCAGACTTGTTGGTTCAACATGTCTTTAGACTCCACGGCATCCCTATGGATATTGTTTCTGATCGGGGTCCTCAGTTCTCCTCCCAAGTTTTGAAGGCGTTCTGCCGCAGCCTCGGTGCCACTGCTAGCCTCTCCTCCGGCTTTCACCCCCAGACCAATGGACAGACCGAGAGGCTGAACCAGGAGCTAGAAGCCATGCTCCGGTGTGTAGCGGCGGCAAATCCATCTTCCTGGAGTCGTCACTTGGCCTGGATAGAGTACGCACACAACAGCCATACCTCCACGGCAACAGGTCTCTCCCCCTTCAAGGCCTCCATTGGCTACCAACCTCCCCTTCTACTAGGGGTGTCACGGATCACAAACCTCACGGTTCGGTTCGGATCACGGTTCAGGAGTCACGATTCGGATAATTTTTCGGATCAACAAAGAAAAGGGGAGGAAACAAATATAACTTTGCTTTCCATTTATTAATTAAAGAACTTCAAGAACACTTAAATCAAAGAACTTTGGGCTATAGTCTTACATGAAAACAAAAATATTAAAGATGTCCAATTTGAAACAAATGAAAAAAATAAATAAAAATAAAACATTCAAGAATACTCAATTCTGATATCCTCGTCCTTTCATCAATACTGAAAGAAAGAAGCAGCCAGTGAGCTAGCTTCCACTGTTTAGACTGAACTGCTCAGCAACAACTTGGGTCTGTGTTTACTTCCTGTCAGGTTATGCCATTCAAATACACAATAATGTTTACCATTACTGTGACATTATTTTCAAAAAGATGAGACTATCTCCATTGTCTGGGGAGAGGGTCAACCTTTCTGTGGTGACTGGAATATTATTGGGCCTGTCTAGCTTCACTCTGATACTTCTGTCAGCACCTGCCCCAGGTGTGTGTCTGTGTGACTCTCACAGAGGGGGCGTGTCTACAGCACCGGACTAAGAATCACTCTGCCGTGGTGAAAGCAGTCTCTGAAGTCTTTTCCTTCTCATAGAGGCCTGGAACAGCTTCACACTGAAGTGGGTGCGTGAGTGGATTTTGTAGCGTGGCTCAAGCATTTTAACCAGATTTAGAAATCCTTTGTTTTCTACACCGGAGTGTCCCCCGTCGCTGACAGACGGGATGGTGTCTCTTCATATGTGTGGACATGCCGATGTTTTGCCGTTGTCGTGTGTCTTTCTCTTTAAATAACGCCTAGATACCGTAACGGTTTCGTCCACCACCCTCATCCGTCATTATACGTTACAGGGAAGACAAAATGCTCCCAAACTTGCGACTTAAATGACGCCGCGCCTTCTGACATTCCTCCGCTCGCCATGACGTCACCGTTAAATGCTTCTAAGCTGCTCCGTTCACGTGAACGCACTACTGCTTTATATCTGTTCACTGACGCTCTGCATTGATATTTGGGGACTTGTTACTTGAAAAGGAACAGCAGCAGTCGAACTTCATTACACACTATGATGATTACACTGTAAAAATATATTTTTTTAAATACTCTATTGATCCGCGGCTCACAAGTGATCCGAACCGTGAGGGCTGATCCGAACGGATCATGGATCGATCCGTGATCCGTGACACCACTACCTTCTACCCAGCCAAGAGGTCGAGATTTCTGTCCTGTCAGTCCAAATCAACCATCGCCGATGCAGAAGAGTCTGGAGAGAGACTTATGCCGCCCTACTTCGTTCTTCTGAACAAAACAAGCGTCTGGCTGATCGCCGCCGCACACCCGCCCCCACCTATCTTCCCGGCCAACAGGTCTGGCTTTCCACCAAGGACATACCCCTACGCACTGAATCCAAGAAGCTCTCTCCCAGATTCATTGGCCCGTTCCCCATTGTCTCCGTTATCAACCCGGTCACGGCCAAGCTCAAGCTCCCGCAATCCATGAGGATCCACCCTGTTTTCCATGTGTCTCTTCTCAAACCCGTTCACTCCAGTCCTCTGAACCCTCCGGCCGAACCCCCTCCACCCCCCCGACTCATCGAAGGCGGTCCGGTTTACACAGTCGACCGTCTCCTGGATGTCCGCCGATGAGGTAGGGGTTACCAATACCTCGTTGATTGGGTGGGGTATGGTGTGGAGGAACGATGCTGGGTTCCTCGCTCGCGGATTATGGATCCAGAGCTACTCCGCACATACCATCGCCTGCACCCCGATAAGCCTGGCGGTTCGCCGGGAGGCTCCCGTTGAGGGGGGAGGGGTACTGTGAGGATTTGTGTCTAACTCTGCTGTATTTCCCTCAGTAGGGTCCTCCTACGAGTCCCGCCCACTGCCGCGCCTCTCTCCGTAGGCACAGCTGTGCCTCATCTCCTGTGATCGTCTCCAGCTGACATAAATACTCCTGTCACTCTCATTCCAGTTGTCAGTCCGTCCGTTTACCTACCTGGTACTCCGACCCGTGAGTAGTCCATTTGTTCACTCTCTGAAGATCCGCTACTAATGATGCATTTCGTTTTTTCGACCTGCCTGCCGTACAGTGTCGAGCCTCGGGTTTTCACCTGTACGAAGAAGCCTTCCAGTTAGTTCCTCGGAGATCAACTGTGTAGTCTTGGCTTTCCTGTGTCGAGCCTCGGGTGTCACACAGACGATCCAGCCTGCCTGCCAGCCGCGGACGCGGACCGGCCACTTCCCCACTCGCCTCCGTACTGACGTTTGACAGTTTTCCTGTCGGCTTCGTCGGCCGCTCAGCAGGATTAGCCACTTTCCGGCTTGGAACCGTGCGGAGGCGTGGAGATGCCTCCTATTGACTTTGTCCATTTCCTGTCTTTTCCCTTGACTGAGAGAAATAAATTATCGTGGTTTTGAAATAGAACTCTGCTGTCTGTGTCTGCATTCGGGTCCATGAACACACCACATCATAACACAATCTGCCAACATATCTTACAGTAATCACAGCGTCTCCCCTCTCTCACTGGCGCACAGTTTAATCGTTGTGAGAGTATGGTTCAATGTCATATATCTATGGAATGTTTGGATTGCATCATCACACTTTCTTGTATGAATAGTTTGTGGTCACCAGATAGGACCACCAAAGGTCAATGTTAAATATCTCTCAACATCAAAAACCTACTCATGACCAGCAACGAAAGTTGCATTTGTCATCTGTTGAGCAACCTCTTAAAATAAGATAAAACAAGATAATCCTTTATTAGTCCCACAGTGGGGAAATGTACAGGATTACAGCAGCATACAATACAGTGCAAACAAGAGACAAGTAAAAAAGTAAAAAATCCACAAATATATTTTAACAAAAATATTATACACACAGAATCATTTTTGTATTGCACAGCTTTTTGTGTTGTGTGGTCTACTGGGAGCACAGCTGGTTGTGCAGCCTGACAGCGGCAGGAAGGAAGGACCTGCGGTACCTCTCCTCTCCACACACCGGGGGGGAATCAGCCGGCGGCTGAAGGAGCTGCACAGAGCTGCCAGGGAGTCCCGTGGGAGGTGTTGTTCATCAAGGATAATAGCTTAGCCATCATCCTCCTGTGTCCCATCACTTCCACCGTATCCAGTGGACACCCCAGCACACTGCTGGCCTTCTTGATAAGTTTGTTCAGTCTGTTCCTGTCGGCTGTCGAGATGCTGCTGCCCCAGCAGACCACTCCATAAAAAATGGCTGATGCCACCACAGAGTCGAAGAAGGTCCTCAGGAGTGCTCCCTGCACTCCACAGGACCTCGGTCTCCTCAGCAGATAGTCTGCTCTGACCCTTTTTGTGAAGTGCATATGTATGATCAGTCCAGTCCAGTTTATTGTTCAAGTGAACTTACAAGATCTCACAATGTCATCCCTGTAAACATTGAACATACGATCCAAAAGTTAGTTTTGAACAGGGGCTGAAGTGCCTTTAAAATAGGGTTGAGCATCGAAATGGTTCCTTAGTCTGGAGTCTTCCTCGCATTCCCAGGAGTAATGTTCTACATCGTACTGCAGTAAAATAACACAAGTGATCTGTTATAAGGTAAGTACAATATCAGTCCCTCTTCAGCTAGCTAGCAAGACGTGTACACCCTTGCACCATTAAAATCAACCAATGGGATGCGTCTCGGGGCCCTGGCCATCAGGCCTCACAATCTGAAAGTTCACGTTGAATGCGTATGGTTTGTCGGTCCAGAGAAGTGCAGTAGGGCCAGTTCTGCCATGCCCCACCAAGCGGAAACGTGTATGTTTCTAGAGAAGACATTTCATTCAGAATATGATGAAAAGTTGAGTTTGCCAATATTGCGTCTAAAATAGAGAAAACCAATAACGTCTTCTGTACAGCAGTGCCTTCTGGTATGCAAAAACGTCAATGATTATCAATATTATTTTTAATGTAGAGCCAGTGATTGTTTGGGGGTGGGATGCTGTAGTATATGCATGTGTCGGAGGGAGGGAAGGAAAGGGAGATGGGAATTCTACTGTTAATGTAATTATTTACAACCTAATACAAATTGTATTGAGAAAAAACATCTTGCTCATGTTAAATCTTCACATCTTCAAATCCCATTTAGATACACAGGAGGTATTTGCCCCTGATGTTACACTTTAAATAATGGTATTAATTGTGATGACCAAGTGTCCCAAAGCGTTACTAAGTACAATCTTCAGGGTCATTGCACTTTGCTTTCATATTTTAATTTAATGCGAACTAATAGCCTCACTTCTTTACATTTTAGATGGAAACATTGTGTTTTTTTCTCCTCATTTATCTAACACCTGTAGTTATCAGTCATATTACAGATTACGATTTTACAAACTAACAGCAACGGTCTGTGGGTGAAATTGAACCAGCTGTCTGCACCTTAAATACTGTAGTATAAGGCTATGTGGTGTCTCTACTGATTTGTATTTACTTTGTTTAGTCAATAAAAGTTTAATAAACTTGAAAAATAATTTACCAGTTTCACTCTCACTGAAAAATCCAAATGTGAAAGTGTTTTTCCATTTTAAAAGTTTCATGGTCACAAGATGTCTCCTACTTCATTGAGAAATAGACTAAAGTTAGCATATTACAGTATTTGTATTTGAGGTTGCTCAATCATGTCATTTTTTTCCATGAAATTTCCTAAATATTTGAAGTCATCATTTCCCTCCGCCGCGGTTTCATCCGCACGAGCCTCTGTCAGCCAATGGGGTTTGAGATGTGGCCACATCGCTGCGATTCAGGAAAACCTCTCCTCCTCCGCCACTCAGCAAGTCAAGCGAGATCATCCAAATAACATTTCCGGTTTATACTTTCAAAACAAACCGTATCCGACCAATGTCTCGCGACACAGCCTTGAATAAATGACAGTGAAAGATTCCTCGTTCTGCAGGGTCATAAACAATACATTTTAGGCCTTGATAGACCTTCTATCAAGGCACTTGAGGGTTTTTTTTGGACACAGTACTGTGAGCAGAATCTCAAGCCAATTCTTCGTTTCAAAAAGATATCGAGAAAGTAGTAGAGAGATTACTGGTGGGAAGGTTTTTAATTGAAAATGTCAAACATAGGCTACTTTGAGAATTCAACTGACTGAGATGAAAGAAAAGTAGAAAAAGTGGACTGGTCAAAAGCCACCACAGTCTCACTCACAACTAAAACCATTGTTTTGTGAATAGTCTACTGTGAAACTTAAAGTTGTGACGGTTACATGTCTCCCTTACTGACATTACGTACACGTACTGTTCATTCTATATGATAAGCAATAAAGTAAAGAAACAAAAAGCACCCAATTTTCAGCGTTGAGATTGACACTTTTATTTTGAAGACTACATATCTATTGCCGGTTGTGTCCGCTTTCTTGTTCTGCGCTTGACTCACCTCAGGTCTCGCTTGCTACAATCTTGAGCGGTAGTAACTGATGAGTGCAGTGTTGTGGACTCGCCAAGCTATTTCTTCAACGTACGTTTCCTCACGTTTCCTGAGTGCTTTACGATACATTTCCTTCCAGAGGTGAAGCCGCACACCTTGGTCCAACATGTCTGTGGCCGGGCTGAAGAAACAGTTCCACAAAGCCAGTCAGGTATGGAGGCGCCTGTTATTGCTCGTTCATAACAACACTTGTTTGGATGTGGACCGTGTTTGCGAAAAACGGTGACGGAATCGGGCTTCTGGTGATTAGCAAACATTTAAAGTATCAGACTGTAACTATTTATATTTATTTATATGTAAATGTTGCGGGTTGTGGCGCCACAACAGGAACTGATTCCGAGGCATTTTTAGGCTCTCTGTGTCCCGTTACTTTTTCATTCAGATAAGTTGGTTCAGTACCGAGACAACGCCACACCAAACTCCGTTGAAATATCCGAAGATTGAATATATTCTCACATGTTAGCGAACGCACAGTCGTTGTTTGAGTCCATTCAAGACTGTTTACGAAACACTGTGATCCCACAGACATGTCGGCATTGTTGTTGACGTGTTATTCAGCTCACAGCACACCACTATAATACAATATATTGTATGACAATAGAACACGTTAGTAAGTGTTGCCGTTGTTTCCGATCCAGGAACATGGTGACATCATAATGTCAAGAAAATATTTAAGAAAAGTGAAAATACTGTTCAAATCTTTGTTTAGGCTATTGAATTATAAAACTTCTAACATGTACTGAGTTCCTTTAGTTTGGTGTGACATATCCCTATTGAATCTGTAAGTGAGAGACTACACGTGTTTTACTATAACGGAGGTACACTAGCTATTATGATTCTATTTAGCTCGTGGGAATGGCTAATTATGTTTTGTCCTGATGTCACAGTTTATGTCTTATTGACTATCCACTGGTCTGTTTTGACCAGGATTTAACAGACTTTAACAGAATTAAAGATGTCTTCTGTAGATTAGCGATATGTTTGAAAGATGTCTTCTGTAGATTAGCGATATGTTTCAAAGCCTGCCAAAGGCTGTGACGTAATTTAAAGATAGGTAGAATGACACAGAGACACCGGGCCTTCTTATAATAACAGCTTCACAGACAGCTTGTAGATATTGTGTAATCACGGGATGCATCCGCTGTTCTGAGATGCACTTCACTCATGAAGTTCCAGCACGGTCAGGCCTGTTGTTTCACCAAAATACACCACGGTGGGCGTCTGTGAGTAACCGTGAACCAGTTCTAACATTCAGATAAAATACCATGGGAAACAAACGCTGCCTGATCATCTACATGAGCAGTGGAAATGTTTCCACTTGTTTTAATGTGTAAACCCGTTGAGAACCTCCGCCATCAGCAGATCTCCAGGTGAAAGGGGATTGAATTATACTGAGTTTGAGGTTTGATGAGGTTTTGGTTCCAGTTGCCTCAGATTAGAAGCGTCTTGCGTGACATTGAGATCTCAGACCAAATACCACCAGTTACCTAACTGGACAGATAGTGCGGACATTGGTGATGACCTTAGCCCAGCATCCGAGTGAATCATAGATCAGGCCACACATGAGAGATGTGTTGTAGAACTCCCATGTTCCCTCACAGCACAGCAGAGAGGATAATATCTCATGTTGGGCATCTGGGTTGATGAAAGGGATTGAATTAAACTTTGAGGTTTGACTTCACTGGCCCATTGTCCATTTGTTAGGTGACTCCTCATAATACATGCAGTGTGCTGACGCATTGGGCCATTGGGCATGGAGGGCCTCTGCTACCCGACCAGAACGTATGTGGACTCAGGTCCAGTTGGGAGTTTGTTGTGTAGAGCCTCAAGCGTGGGCTGGTTTTCGGTGTTGTTATTATGACATAAAAAATATTCCCCTATCTCTCTTTGATTGTGCTGAGATACATTTACGTTTGACATGTGACCAAAGTAGACACTGGGAATAGAAGGAGAGCCTGCAGTCAAAATGCTAAGAATCAGCAGCTCTGATGAAACAGCACAGACAGAGCTTTGCTTTGAGCTGGTGGTGAGTCTCAAACTTAGGTCAGTTTCAGCCAAGACTGGTCTTACAGTGACTATGATCAATATGTTTATATATTATTTAGTGCCGGGCAACGATTACAATTTTTAATCGCGATTAATCACGTTTTCTTTGCGCAATTGTTATGCGCAAAGTTCAATAATGAATTCAAAAGTAGTGTATTGCGGACTTTTATTTTAAAAGTACTGCTATAGGAACAAAAGTGCAATAACATTTGATTTGCAAACACTTTAAACAAATCAGGTTATTTTTAGCAGCAGTATTCCCTTTACACAGTAGTAGTTAAAATACAGTTATAATGATTCTGATGATAGATATTCAGCTGGTGTTCACAACTTTGTCTTCATGTGTATGCAAACCTATCTACGTCATGTTTTTTATATTTGTTAAATTCTCAGTAGCGATAACTAAATGATATGCTTATTATACATATTCCAAACAAAACACTTAAAAAACCCGAAAAAAATAATTTAAATGAATCATTTATTTTTAGCTTTCTTTGGTATTTTGGTCAGACACATATGCAACGCTGATTACCGTAATATGTATGGTATTTGTTATAAATGTACGTTGGTACATATAGGGTGATAAGAAGCTGTACTTGGAGGGACTTAGGACCAGTGGCAGCTGGTCAATAGAGGGCCATGGGGCATGGCCCCACCATGAGCCACACAAAAAAAAAAAAAAAAAGAATTATAATAATCATAAATTATATAAATTGTCAATATTTGTGTTTTTGAACTATGGAATGTACCCAGTAATGTGTGTAAATTATGATATCTGCGCAAAATATATGCTTTTCCTGCTCGTGCTCTCCGCCTGTGTGCTCTCTGCTCGTGCTCTCTGTCTGTGTGCACGACACTCTGAGAACGCGCAGCTTGGGGGGCCTGATCGTTTTGGCCCAAAAGAGACGGGTCTATGAAGTCTCTACAGGCGCCCGCGCCAGCGCGAGCACTACTCCTCCAAGACCCGTTTGAGAGGAGAACTTTGAGGAGATTCTGCAGCCAAAGAGCTGATATCAGATCAGCCTGACCTCACAATCAGACAGCAGACTCGCGGGAAAGGGAAGCAGCACATGAAGCTTCTGTACTAGCTGTACACCAGACAGGTTTGGCTAGCTGGATGACGTCATGCTAATCATTTATTTAGCTTTTTAAAACAACGGGGACGGATCCAGCACGGACAGTTACGGGAGTGAGGGATGAGGAGGTAAGGAAACATGAGAACACCAGGGTAGAGAGTGAGGGATAAGGAGGTAAGGAAACATGAGAACACCAGGGTAGGGAGTGAGGGATGAGGAGGTAAGGAAACATGAGAACACCAGGGTAGGGAGTGAGGGATGAGGAGGTAAGGAAACATGAGAACACCAGGGTAGAGAGTGAGGGATAAGGAGGTAAGGAAACATGAGAACACCAGGGTAGGGAGTGAGGGATGAGGAGGTAAGGAAACATGAGAACACCAGGGTAGAGAGTGAGGGATGAGGAGGTAAGGAAACATGAGAACACCAGGGTAGGGAGTGAGGGATGAGGAGGTAAGGAAACATGAGAACACCAGGGTAGGGAGTGAGGGATGAGGAGGTAAGGAAACATGAGAACACCAGGGTAGGGAGTGAGGGATGAGGAGGTAAGGAAACATGAGAACACCAGGGTAGGGAGTGAGGGATGAGGAGGTAAGGAAACATGAGAACACCAGGACACACATGAGAACTCTGTCAAGCTACATATTAGACAAAGTGAACATCTTTTCTTCTACATAGCTGTCCTCAGTCTCATCTGCTTAACTTGGTGATGGAGGCATCAACATGTAATAGAGATGTTAAATTAACAGTGAAAGCTCATCATAGCTTAATTTAACATCAGTATTCATAATTACACTTCATGTTTACTTCTCCTGATCTTTACCTCCTATAACAAGGTCCATAGGGGCATCTCAATAAATAAACATGTTATATTATATTATATAAGTGTTATTTACTGATTGTTTTCGTGTTGGAATAAATGTTAAATATTTAACTGCAAAGTAGTAATGCGTGTTTGATACTTACATTTTTTTTTTGCATTAAATCATACTGGGATGTTTGCTGAAATTGATAGGATGGCCCTACCTAGAACATGTTCCACCAGCCGCCACTGCTTAGGACCCAGGGGAATGTAGGTGAAGCAAGGGAACCTGTAGTCTGTACCATGCAGTAACATGCAGCATGTGGAAGTTAAGCTAATAAAGAGTTGCCCAGCATTAAATTATACATTTATTATTATTTCTCATTGTAGTGTTTTTACTGATTGCGACTTCACTGTTTGTTTTATAGCTGGTTGTTACTGGATTGTTGAGTCTAATACTATGTTGATATTTAGGTGTTTAGGCAATTTCATACTTCCGTTGATCATCATTTTTTAAAACAAACAATCTTGATTCCTTTTTTCTGTGACTCTACGGAGCGGGCGTGTTACAGTTGAAAAGACAATCCAAATGTGTTAGACCAAAACCTACATATTAATATTGTGAAGATATTTTAGGGTTAGCGATTGACGCTTTCACCAAATATTTTCAGTGAGGTTTTTGATAAGTAATCATCAGTAATGTGGATATAATGACTAAGTGGGTAATGGCAAATAATAGAACAGCTATAACAGGATATCAATATAATATCAATATATTGCCCAGAACTACCCTAGAGTCTCTGGCTTGTACTGTGTAACAAAGTAACTCTTCAAACATTGTTGCGTTACCTCTGAGTAGCTCTGGCCAGCCTTACACAGCTGAGACCTGCTTCACTGAGATGTGAAAGTGTGCACTCTCAACAATGCTGCAACTACAAGCGTTTGCATGATTTTACCTGATTCTCTTTGTGTAGAGACACTGTCAGTTTGTGATTATCCTTGAGACAACTTTATATCGTTTGACTCTATAAACCAGAAATACGGGCCTAAACTTTTAATCTCTAGAATCGTGGAATTCACACATCATATTCAGCGCAATGTACATTCCTACAGCATAATTCCATCAGTACAACAGCGTGATACTCAGCACTCTGCTGCTCCGAGTGACTCTTATTAAGAGGAACACCGATGGCATTCACATTGATTCTTCACTTTTCATGAGATTGCTGTAAAGCGACCATCGGTGAAAGTCACCACTTCCTGCGGACGTTTAAAAATAAATGACTTCCAGGAAGTGAAGGATAATGCACTTTGATCCTCTGGAAATCTGTTCATGTGAAACGCCTGTGCAGGAAGCGTTGACTTTCATTGTATATCCAACAGTGTGATATGACTGCTGTTGTACTCTGGTGACAGGGGGGCTCCTACTAAAATATAGAACTGGGGGACATCAGACACAAAGGCATGTCTCAATGCAAGTCTGCTGCCTGGTGTATCTGTGTGTTGCTTAAGGCAAATAACGGTTCTAATATATAATCAAGACAATTTAAGGATTGCAACTTCATTTTTATTGTAATATTGGTTCGATGTTTTCCTGAAATTCCTCAAAATCCGACCTTATCCTTTGTGGACATTCCTTCCAGTTGCCTCAGATTAGAAGCGTCTTGCGTGACATTGAGATCTCAGACCAAATACCACCAGTTACCTAACTGGACAGATAGTGCGGACATTGGTGATGACCTTAGCCCAGCATCCGGGTGAATCATAGATCAGGCCACACATGAGAGATGTGTTGTAGAACTCCCATGTTCCCTCACAGCACAGCAGAGAGGATAATATCTCATGTTGTTATCTCGTGGAGTTCTTCCAGTGTGCACCAGCTAAATGTCAACCTGTCACTTCCTGTTTGTGTGTCGGTCTGTGCTGCTCATGGTTGTTGTGGTTGTGTGTCCTCCACACTTTGATCAGGGTAAGTGAGCATTGAACTAGAGCTGCAGTTTCTCTTTCACAACCTGTGTCATGAGGTAACACGGATATCAGCTCTCTAACGGTGGGAAGTTATCCCTCTCATTCTCTTAAGTCATTGCATACGAGGAAAAAAAAGGAAATTAAATACAGGCCTTTAATTTTATAGGCAAGGTGTTGATTTCATGTGTGATCATGTGCAGTGTTTTCTACCTGTTTGTTCTAGCCGTTGTTTTCTGAGACATGCAGTGATGAGCAGCCAAAAACAACTGAGAGCTTTTCTAACATTCATGTCACCCACAGTGGTTTCCTGCTTCTGCAAAACACTGTCTGACAACAAGGACCAGACTGTATCAATCCGACCTATGACCCCTGCAAAAAAAGCAAACAAAAGATCAGTTTTTGGAACTAGGTGTATGTCATGATGTACATCAAAAATATTGTTTGGTATTTCACCTGTTTCCTGAGGTGGAAATATATTGAGACCGGGGCTGATGCCAGCAATAGATAACTGGGAAGAGAAACACTTCCTGTTTATTTCAACCAGATCTGATTCTTTTCCAACTAAAAAGGGGGCAATGGGAATGTAGTGGGATATAATTGCTGTCCCTTTTAGATAAACCAACATGAATTTTACAAATGTGCATCCTTCATACCACAGCCAGGACGGTATCCTCAGAATAGGAAGAAGCTGCATGGAGTCTCCTTTTTCCTGAAGGATGACACAGAATCTGTACCTGCTGGTTTTAGGTCTAGCCCTGAGCTGGACCCAGGAGGGAGGATTGACAGCGTCAGGATGAACAAGGACCGGGTGGCATCAGACTCTCGAGCACAGGTTGTGATGATGGGGCTCCAGAATCTGAGCCCATTGTGTTGGTCAGGAGGTTTGCAGAAGTGGTAGTATGTGAAAACTAGAACCCAATAAAATCTGTCCAGAAATGTAATAACCGTTACTCGGAAGATATGGATAGTCATCCCTAATAAATGAATAAAAGATGAGTAATATAAATTGAGTATGAGAAGGCATAAAGACACTGTGGTGACACGTGACCTAGATGTTAGCTGAGGGCCCAATCTGTCCTGCCTCTATGTCTTGATAACAGCTCTGTTGTTTTGGATCTACTGCTTAGCCTACTGTGTAAAGTCCAGCGTACAGGTGGAGCCTGCTGGAGCTGTATTACTCTGATGTCTCATACACAGAAATGGAAGGCAATTACCCAATTGTTCAACTGTTCTCCCCTGTGACTTCTACTTTATCTGAGTGGGATACTCAGATGATACGGATAAGTGGTTTTTCATGTTGTAGCTGATTTCAGCTGATGTTTTATGTATTTGTTAATATAATAACAATAATAATAATAAGACAATGCAAATCTAATAAATAAATAAAAGTCCAAACCTTTTCGTACCGAACACACCTGGCCCAATCAATGTGTCGAGGTCTGTTTTTAGAAAGTTACAGAAATTGGCAAATGCAACCACCACAAATTCTGCTGTTGTGAAGGCCGAAGTGAACTGAAGCTTTAAGTCCAGCAGCATATGAAAAGCTAACCTCAGTGGAGCAGACTAAGTTAAAGTATGTGAGGGTCTGAGCTGCCTCATGTCTTCACCACAGGTCATAGTATGACACAAATGCGCTGTCACGTCAGTTATCTTTTCTCTGCAGCAGCAACATGTTATCATTGTACATGTGCAGCCTGCCACAGAAACTGAATTCCACTCGATACAGATACAGCTGACACCTCGGTGAGAAGAGTCCATCCATCTCTGATGACGGAGTGATGAGGGACTGAGCCACAGTCGCCTGGTGGTCTGGCAGGCAGCCTCTCAGTTCATTAGCTCATGAGTATTGTGTGTGGCTTCACGGTGACGTAGTTACGCTGATGGTTCAGAATGAAAGCCTTCCAGCAGAGCAGCAGCTGATACATTATCTACTGAAACAGGGCGTCTGCTTCCCAAACAATGAAATACGATCTCGGTAGGTTTTCTGTTCAACTGACAAAAGACATTGTTTCTAACAAGGGGTCTATAATATTGTAATTGTCTGAGTGGTTACACGTTTCAGTGTTTAAAATATTTATTTTAAAACTTTTATTTAGGGATGTTTTCTTTTATTCAAGGACTTGACATGTGTTCAATTTGTGCAACACATCATATTAAAGAAAATTGATATAAAACTAGCCTACTTAAGAAAGGTTGGCTAAATTATTAAGATATTTAATGTTACAGTGTCAGAGTGTTCTTACTATTCATCCATCATAACATGTACCAAATTGCTATTAGGCAACAGTATGCAAATAATATCTGTCATCTTTGTCACATTGAAAAAGCATTTGTGGGAAAGCTCAGCAGAAATAATCATTTGGGACTCAAAATTCATTCCTGGGAGATTTCAGCTGCCATGGAATACAGATCGTGGTGGATTTGTGGCATTAAAAGCAGTGGGAGAAGTTGAGTTCAATCTTCAGAAAACAGACCCAGGCCTTTGTTTCTGGTTGCTGATAGAAAGTTCACTGCTCATGCTCTTCAAGAAAAAAAGATGTACGGGGGAAATGAGCAGGGGCAGAAGGGTATATTATGGGTATATGATGTGCTTCAACAGTAGTTTCCATTGTGGTTCCACTTCCAATTTGGCAAACCACCTGGGTCTGTTCAGCTCTTACGAGTCTCTTAGTATATCTTTTAGTTTGTAGTTGTGTTTTTCCATTAGGAAAGATCACACATTGAGGTTACAGGCTTTCCATTTTAATCGGTTGCTTTCAATGGTGGAAATGCCATAGCCAGCTTTTATCAGCTTTAGCTAATTCATTGTATTGCCATTAGTATCATATCTACGCTGACTTTTGAGGAAATTGAACAAAGTCCATCCTCCTTCCTTTGATTACAAAGAGTTTAATACCGCGGTTGTTCAGAACATCGGTGCAGTTCAGTTCCAGTAGCATAGCTCCAAACAGCTCCAAACACCAAGATGCTCAGTTGCAAATGAAACGCATTCTTGGCCATAACATGTGCAACGCTTCTCCGATGCTATTAGCCAGGAATATCGTTCATACAAATCCTTTTCCTGGCTGGGTCAGGGCTGCTAGCTGTGAGGTTGGCCGACCCTTTCTTACGATGTCCAGTTTCTCTGTAAATGTCCTTCTTGAGAAATCCGTTTCTCCTCCTAAAAAAACAATGCCAAGTAAAAAAAAAAATTTACACCAAGCAAAACGCTAAAAATGTCAAGTCAATGTCATAACTTCTTACATATCTTTCAACTTGAACTGTTACTACAACTACAACTACTACTAACTCAGCGTCAAAACAGTCACACTAGCCCACTGACCAATCACGGCGCACGTTCATGCTGACGTACTTGTAGTCCACCGAGAAAGCTCGGACATGTGAAAGAATACGCCCAACATGTCAAACTAAAGATCTGATTGGTTGAAGACTATGACAATCAACAATATCGTTCCCATTCACTTAAACTGCAACGGCTTTCTAGCGGGCCTCGGGCCTCTTCTTACCTTGAGGCATAGAGGTGAAATCTGATTGGATAAAAGCTCTACTTAAAACAAGCTGCACTGGAAGCAGCGCTGCAGGCTGGAAGCAGAGCAACTGAGGAAGACAGTAGCTGTGCAGTGAGAAAATAAGCAAATGGGAAAAATAATTAGAATACATGTCGTGTATTTATGAAAAATTATTAAATGATAAAATAGCTATTACGTGATTCTGTTCAGGCCAGCGGAGAAGGCTTTGGCGGCCCTGACGGCCCACCACTGCTGTACACATATGTTGATGTGTAATATTTGGGAATTGAGTTCCTCTTTAATAACGAAAATGAGTTGAAGAAGAGTTACAAACATTGCAGTTCAAGTGAAAAAAAACACCAATTTGATTTGTTTGTGCTACAACACAAATACAAAATAAAATGTGTTTCCATTAATCCTACTGTTCTGCAGAGCTTGACTAGAGATATACCGACTCAACACATTTAAACCTGGGAGAACAAACAATCTGCAGCCACTGGGTCAAGTTCTGAGAAAACACGTATTTATTCTGCGCAGGTGCATCAGCTTAAATAGACAGTCACATGACACACTCACACCTGAAATGCATTGGCAATAATTGGGAGCACAATCAGTTGCTTCAATTAACACCCCCACTTGATCACACATTATTGACAACCATAAATCATACAAGGGGAAAAACATGGAAACCAACTGCACTTAACTGCACTTAACTGGCTATGCCCCAAACAAGAACATGGAAAAAGTAAGTAGCTTTGCTTTAGTAGCTGGTTTTGTCATCAGGTCAGCTACCATCCGGTCTGTTGGGCAATACTCCAAACATACTTTACAGTCATTAACAGTTGATCTCACAAAATGGTATTTTATATCAATGTGCTTACATCGCTGTCTGCTCACTGGATTCTTGGCTAATGCAATTGTACCTTGGTTATCTTCAAAAATCTTAGGTACATCATACAGACAGTCATCAAGATGTTCAAGCAGTTGAGATAAGTAAAGACACTCTTGTGTGGTTGCGGCCAACGCCATATACTCTGCCTCACAAGTTGACAGTGCTACCGTTGGCTGCTTTTTGGTCTTCCAGGAAATCAGAGGACCATTCTCACTCAGACTAACACAATAACCAGTTGTACTGCGTCTGTCAGTTGCATCACCTGCCCAATCTGCATCACTGTAAGCAAACAACCTCAGCTCATCACATTTTCTGTAACACAACATTTTGTCATTTGTGCCCTTCAAATATTTCAGTACATGCTTAACAGTTGTCCACTGCTCTTCTGTCGGCTCACTGAAATGCTGTGACAGTCTGCTTACAACAAAGCTCAGATCAGGTCTGGTGCATGAGGTTAGGTAGATTAGGCTACCCACTGCCTCTCTGTATTTTCTGGGGTCACCTAGCTTCTCATCAGTGTAATGCAGCTTTGGTTCACAAGGTGTTGACCTGGGCTTACAATCCTGCATATTAAACCTGTCAAGCAGCTTGTCAACATAGCTCTGCTGTGACATGGTCACACATCCATTACACTGGTCAAAAGTGATACCAAGAAAATTCTTCAGTCTGCCCAAATCTTTCATCTGGAACTTCACAGCAAGCATCTTTTTTACTGCTTTTAAAGCACTCTCATCACTGGCTGCAATAACCAGGTCATCAACCCAGATCAGTAGGATCACCTTGTCATGTTCCGTTTCTCTCTCATAAACACAGTGATCGGCTGGATTCTGTACAAACATATTTTCACATAGATAGTCATGCAACATTATGTTCCAGTTTCTACCTGATTGTTTAAGCCCATATAGTGACTTCTTTAGTCTACACACCATCTTCCCATTTGTCTGAGATTTTACATCATAACCCTCTGGCTGTTCCATGTAAATCTCACAATCAATTGGTGCATGTAAGTAGGCGGTTTTAACATCCATCTGATGCAGGATCAGATCCTCCTGGGCAGCTTTCTGCATCAACACTCTCACACTAGTCAGGTCGGCAGTAGGAGAAAACGTTTCTCCATAATCTACACCCATCCGTTGACTGTATCCCTTGGCTACATAGCGGGCCTTGTACTTGTCAGATCCATCAACATTGGTTTTGAGAGTATACACCCATCTACCCCCCACTGCTTTCTTGCCCTCAGGTAAGGTGGTCAGAGTAAATGTGTTGTTATCCCTCAGTGCCTTCATCTCCTCATCCATTGCATCTATCCACTTACTTGAGTTGGATGAAGACACAGCATCTCTGAACGTCTGTGGTACATTACAAACCATCCTGTAGCAATAATCAATGTTGATCTGAGCCTGATCACTCTCTATCCCATAGAAGTCTGGCCTCCTCCTCTCTCTAGCAGGGTATCTCCGTGGAGACTGGGATTCGGGCTTGACTCCACCTGTCTGTAGGCCTATCTGGCTTGGACCTGGCCTAGCTTCTGGGATGTCGTTCTGCTCGGGTTGGTCAGGGTCAGGTCTGGTTGCGTTAGACTGCACACCAGTGTCATCGTCGGACATGTCATCAGTCTGCTGTCCCTCAACACAGGACATGAACCTCACCAGTCGGTGCTTCATCACCTTCCTGCTGTCAGGGTAGTAGACCATATAGGCTGGACTGTTCTTGTCATAACCAACGAAGATGCCCTTGTCAGACCTTGACTCTAGCTTCTTCCTGTCCTGCCTGTAGGCGTAACATACAGTACCAAACTTCTGCATCCTGGAGACATTAGGTCTCCTTCCTGTCAGCATAAAGTAAGGTGTCTCTCTAGTGCGGTTGTTGAAACATCTATTCCTCACCACTGCTGCTGTCTGGACCGCATACGGCCATAGCTCCTTGGCTAACTGGCTCTCCAAGAGCATACATCTCGCCATGTCAAAAAGGGTTCTCCAGTTACGCTCAGCAGTGCCATTCTGGTGTGGTGAGTATGGTGCTGATCTTTCATGTCTGATTCTATTCCTACGCAGTAGAGCTTGGTAACCCTGCCCTGTGAACTCTGTACCATTGTCAGACCTGATACACTTCACTTTCCCATATGGGGCTGTGTCGGCTAGAAACCTCTCTGTGGCTTCTACAGTGTCCCTCTTGTACTTTAGATAGTACACAAACACTGCACTTGAATAGTCGTCAGTAAAGGAAAGTGCATACCTATACCCTTCCTTGGACTCTGGGTCAATGGGGCCTGACAAGTCAGTGTGAACCAGCTCTAAGGCTGATTTGGCCCTCACATCAGGCTTCCTGTTTCTGCTCTGAGTGAACTTGCCCTGAGTACACACTTCACATATCATGGGTTTGGACGCTTTACCCCTGATTGACATTCCATCCACAACATTCTCTAACTTCATGACATCATCAAAATTACAGTGCCCCAAAATCTCGTGCCACGTCTGAATATCATGACAGCTCATACATTGATCATCACAGTCATTGTTTACTGACACAGTAGGCAAATAGAACAGTCTGTTATGCTCATAAATGAGGAAGCGCGTACCGTCTCTATACTGTAAGACGTTTTCTCCTTCCTTGAAGATCACCGTTGCCCCACGATAAGTTGCAGCTCTCACGGAGAAGATGTCTTGGGGATACGAGGGGATGTACAGCGCCTGCTTCAGTGTGGTACTGAGGTGCCGCCCCCTGCTGTCGATCAGACACACCTCGGCGTCTCCTCTGCGCTCCGCGACCCCCGTGCAGCTTGTGCCATCGGCCAGCTCCACGCAGTGCGTCTCGGACTGGAATCGGTCATCGAAGTTCTTGAACTTCGCCAGGTCAGTGATGATATGCGCCGTCGCACCGGTGTCCACCATCAAGCCCTTTCTGGTGACACCGCTTCCTGGCTCGCTGGTCACCAGCTTGAACACGAAGGTGTTGTCATCCATCTCCTCGGACACTCCACGCGCGTTGTCCCGCTGCCACTGTCGCCATCCTCCTCGCCGTCCGGTACTCTCGCCCTGGCCGTACCACTGTTGACCACGCTGACAGTCTCTTACCTTGTGACCTCTCTGGCCACAACGGAAACACACAATGTCCCCGCTCTCGGTGCTGCGTGCACCTGCGCCTGCTGGGGCAGCCCTCCTTGGATGCGCCTGGGCCCTCATGACATTGTCGTCGGCCGCAGCTGTGCGCATACCTTCAGTGCTCTCATAACTGCGCAACTTAGTCTTGAACTCCGCAAAAGAGAGAGTCTCATAACTTTGAGTGATAAAAATGGAAAAAGGCTTAAATGAGTCTGGCAGCCCCTTCAAAATCATTGCAACCAATAGTCCATCGCTTAAAACCTCTCCAGCATTACGCAGCGCTGTGATCGAAATCTCAGCACGTATGACATAGTCAGTCAAACTCTCACTACTCATCTTTTGCAAAGAAGTCAGTTCTGTATACAGGCATACAATGCGGGGCTTACCCTTGCCTGCATAATAGTCACGCAAAATCCTGAGCGCTCCACGCCCGTCATCCGCTGCCTCTCGCATGACCAGAGACAAACTTTTGTCATCAAGGAATTGGATCAGTTCCGCGTACGCTTCCGCGTTCTTCGCCGCATCCTCAGCCAGTGCGTTTTCTTCTGCGCCATCGGCGGGCTGATTCAAAATGGTGTCCTTCAGTTTCTGCAACCGCAGATGTCCCAAAAACTTTGTCTCCCACAGTTCATAGTTCTTTTCGTCCCCATTAAAAACAAGACGAGACCAACGTGAACTCGTATGTCCGCTCATGGTGCTGGCACTCCAATCCGTGAGATACGCACACAAGCAAATGTCTCTCAGTGGCTACTCACGCCGGATATCTCTTTGCACAAACGTCTAACGCATCTGGGCCCATAACCTGTTCTGCAGAGCTTGACTAGAGATATACCGACTCAACACATTTAAACCTGGGAGAACAAACAATCTGCAGCCACTGGGTCAAGTTCTGAGAAAACACGTATTTATTCTGCGCAGGTGCATCAGCTTAAATAGACAGTCACATGACACACTCACACCTGAAATGCATTGGCAATAATTGGGAGCACAATCAGTTGCTTCAATTAACACCTACTGTATATTATGTTTTCTATAAACTTCTGGGAATCTTCTATGGAAGTTCCTGGTGTTTGAAAGCATTTTGATAAAAGTTCGATGGAACACCCACTCTCAGAGGCTGGTGTGTTGGAATTTCACAGTTCAGCTTGAAAATAACTATAAAAAGAAATGTATCTATTGCAGATATATTGGTATGAGTATATCTGCTTATAAATAACAAGACATGTCAAGTTCACTTCTCACTGTAAAATGTGCCGTGATGTAAATCCTTTGCTGGGGCAGTTTTTTGCATTCACAACAGAGAAACTTGAAACATGAAAATTAGAAATGAGTGGTATCATGCTTTTCGTGTGTACGAGCTGTGACTATGAGTGAAGGAATAATAATTACGTTAGATCTGTACAGGACTCGTCAGCTAACGACGCTGCTGATGGTAACGGTAAGTGTGTCCCTGCTCTGGACGGGCCTCTAATGAGCCAATTACCTGGAGTGGCAGGTTGAACCCAGGCATGACGACGGAGGATTAATACGATTACATCATGCAACCTTGTCTGATGCATTTTTTTTTCTCAGAAAAGATTAATTCATTTTCTTGTGAGTCGCCTGATTGTTAACTCACTCACTGTCAGGAGATTATCTTCCTTCAATGATTTGATTCCCTGAAACAGAGCAGTAGGGTTGGGGTTAGATACATCTGCATCCATCTTAGGCGAAAGGGTACAGACTTTCAATGAATGGTTAATAAAAGTTGCATTGCAGGGCTCAACATTAACACTTGCCCGGTTGCTGGGGGGAAGTAAACATCTTTCTACAGGTTCATATGTTCAATAAACATTAATGCTTTTTAGTCACCGTTCCCTCATACTACCGTACTAATGTTACATTGTGAACAGCAAGTCCGTTGGAATCTGCAAGACGTAGGCCAGCATTAGTTAACGTTAGCTGCTGTTAGCAGCCAGTTGGCAGCACAGTCCTCCTTGGCTAAATAACGGAGCTAACTGCATGTTAACAAGTCACTTAATCCTATTATATTGTAATTCGTTCTCATGTGAACGTTCTCGTGCTCAGAGTAATCACAGTTACTAGCTCTTCTGCCGACTAAGGGGTCTCTTCCTGCTAGGGTGACCAGACGTCCGGATTTAGGCCGGACAGTCCGGATTTTCAATGCCGGACGCGTATTTGTCCTCCTTTTTGGAGTTCCACTGGGCCTAACGAGCCGCGCGATAGAATATTTTGCTGGAACGTTTGTGTCTGTACATGATCACTGTACAGAGTTGTTTTCTGGTCAGGGCCGTTTTCAGCGAACATTCCAATAAAAATGCACTTTAAATATTGATAAAAAAAAAGACCGTATGTTTTCAGTTGATTTAATAGTGTTAAACTACTACTTATATTAATAAAGACAGTTATCATCACTGTCAGAGTGTTTTCTCTGTAGTCTGTTACCTGTTAAACAAACTGCACACATACACGGATGAAGACACTGCAGACAAGTCCCCAATAGACTGAATCACTTTAGAAATATTTTTTGGTTCAGTCTACAGTTGTTTTTGGAATATATATTTTTCATGAGGATATTATTTACTGCCTTTTCTTTAGTATGTTAGTATTCCGTGTTACTGTGGTCTTTTATTCCACAGAAAAGCTGCACAAAGCTTTTCTGTGACCAACAAAGGTCCCAAGGCCAAAGTACAATACTGTTTTCAGTGATAAAGTTTCTCTTACACTGGCTGTTTGAAGGTGACATTTCAGAAAAAAAACTGTCCCTATTGGACATGCGTCTGTTTTTTGCCCTATTGGCTTTGGTTGTCTCTTTTCGCGCCCTGAAATATGTCTCCAGCACGCCTCTGTCCATATGTGGCACAAAGCTCGGGTGTAGGATTACACAGGACTTATATTTGTTACACTGTGGTATTGCTACCCTGACTTCAGAAAAGGATCTGAATACCTCTTCCACTTCAACATTCATTATTTGTTTTACAGCAACCATCAGTTGAACAGATAAAATTCAAACTGGTGCTTCAAGTACAGACATTCTGCATCCCTCTTTCTACCACTTGATACTGCCGATGAACAAATTAGTCTGATGAAAAAAGACGCTGCACACAAGTCCCCAAAAGACTGAATCACTTTAGAAATTCTTTACTTTTTGAGCTGTTAAATGTTAACCAAATTTGTTTGGTTTTCTTTATGCTTTAAAAAAATGAATTTATCTGTTTATTATTTGTTATTTATGTAACCTGTGATTTAATTTGTACATTTTAAGTCCACAAATGTTATGCTTTGTGGCACTCAGCACAGTGGTCAGTTTTTGAACACCACAATGTATTGAATAAATACAAATACTGTGAACAAACACTTTTTGACTCTTTAAGACAATCTTTTCCTATTCTGTTACACATACATCATGTAGCAATCACACAAAGTTGTATTGTAGAGGGGAGTACGCCAGAGTCCTATGCAATTATTCACAGCTTCACTAAATACCGGAGTGTCCTCCTTTTTGGTGTTATGGATATGATCACCCTACTTCCTGCTGAGAATGGAGCTAACAGCTAATGTCAACGGAGGTTCCATTCAGTTACATTGTGGTGCGTCCAAGCTCCAAACAGTTTGTATGTGATCTTGAAAAATGTTGGTTTTGTCGAGACACTTGTTTTCAGATGTTTTCACAGCAATGCAAATAACCACCATATATGACAATAACCAAGTAAAAAAAAACCCATTTAGAATTGATTGATGTTTTTTTCTGTCCAATTTCCGTAGTTTCTGTTAATTGTATTTGTTTATTAATAGGCCTACATTTTCCATTTTGGAGAAGTACGTTTTGCTATCAGGCAACAACTGCCTGAAAAAGCTTAATATCAAGACTTGCATTGAAAGACGAGAGGAACCACGGCCTTCATGGGGAACACAAACAATACAATGTAAGCCAGACGGCCTCTTCCTTCCTGTTCACACTGAAAGTTGAACACATAAAGAAAGTTCCACCCACAGGTCAACAACTCCCAATACCCCCTCTAAACATACATACAGCGCAGACTCTGAAAGCTTTGGTTCCATATAAACCCAGTGCAGTGCGCACACACACACATTGACAATGCTGTTGGGTAGATAGCAGGGTGTATACAGTAAATGCTGAATGAATGGCTCCTTTCATTGTGTTATCTAACCAAGGACATCTCAAGCTTTTCAACGAACAGACAAATGGACACACATGAGACACTGTATGGTTCTTACCAAACACACACGTGTGGGAGGGAAAACATTTTGCTTCAGTATGTTTAGAATTGAATTGTACAGTTGTAGACCCGTAGACCTGCAGAGATAACATGCCAAATGTTATCTGTAGTATCTGTAACCCTCTGGTGTAAAAGAAACCATGACCTGCTATTCACCACTCAGCTTGGGAACCCATAAAGCCCTTTCATGGACCTTGAGCCCTCCATTGACAACACTGTACTGTATGCTGTTGAGCCAGTTGTACAATCCGCTGTCCGCCTTTCATTGACCCTCTCAAATCAATGACAGCTATCTCTAGTGATGGTTTGCTGCTCTTATTAGAGTACATCCACATTACTCCATTTCCTTTTGAAAACGGATGTTTTGCTTCGTTTACACTGAGCGTCCACACTATGCCAGAGTTTTAGAGCAGCATAAACGGATACGTTTGAAAACTCCGGGGTTGCGTTTTCACGTGGATGGCCGGAACCGGATAAGTTTAGAAACAATGACGCCCACACCCGCGTTCGTTACTTGATTGGTTCTTAGCAGTCATGACGTGTCCTTCCCTGATTTGTCACATGTCTATCACGTGACCCTTACCCAGAAGCTCACAAACGACAACATTGATTACCAATCGACTACCAGGTTAATTTAACATGGACAACTAATTACAGGTGTTGCTGACCTTGTTGTCTTTACTAGCAGCTGTTGTTCAATAAAAGTCTGCATTATTACGGAGGAAGCAGCTGTTATCAGCCCTACAGGGCAGACGTCTGAAGTCACGGTTAGCAGTAAATGCTATTCAGTAGGACAGATAGTTAAGCCACCAGCAGAGCTACGATGAGAACAGACAACAACACCGAAGAAACGAGTGAGAGACGTGTGTTGACCACATTTATGGACCCATAATCTATCTGTAAGTGTTGAGTTTAAAGTAAATTTGATATGTGAGAGAGAGAGATAGAGCAGACCTGCAGCGCTGTAACTAAGTCTGAAAATAAAACTTCTAAAACTTTCCACGAACTGTGTCTGTTTGAGTTTATAGTATCAAACACGACGTTTCATTGTTAAAGACTACTCGTATTTTTTTCAACAAAGCAACCAATCTACTTCCTGTTTATATTGACACTCACGCGCATGCCCAGTGTACGTAAAGAGTCACGTGATATTCGTTTTCAGGCGCGTTATTATGGACGGAGATCATTTCGAAAACGGTGCTGAAACGCCGTGTGGACGGAGAACGTTTATGTTTGAAAACGGAGTAGTTTGGACATGGCATTAGATAGTTTGAGACCTCTGTAATATCAGATAAGGGACTTTAAGGGGATTCATACCATCTTTGGTTTGTATTCCTGCCTTGTGTCTTCTGAGTGAGTCCACGGTCATGTCTCTGCTACTTTGAAGGACTTTCCCTCAAACAATGGATAGTTAAAGCTCCACCAGTCATTGTGTAAAATGAAAGATGTGGCCGCCAGCGACAAACCTAAAGACACAGCTTTTTTGTATCTTTTAGCTTATTTTCTTTTTTTTTACCAATTTCAATTCCACATACTCTACTCTTTAAATGTGTGTTCAAAAGTCTCCCGAAACAGAAGCTTAATCGGGTCGGTCAGACAACGTATTTGCGCGACCATGATCTCAGCTGGAAATCGTTGGGTGGCTCCAGTTTCCATCTCATTCCACCGACCACTGAACAAACACACTGCTGCTCAAAACAGCAAGAAGGCCATTGCTCACAACCAATAGCAGCTACTGGTTGTTAAAAAATCTCTGTCAAAATATTTGTTTACAACTCAGATCTGTGGATTCTAGAAGCTGTGTTCCTTTTGATATCTACAGCCACCTCTCTGACGGCATTGGTGGAGCTGCTGTTCTGTCCCCTCTTCGCTGCCTCTGCAACACATCTCCTTTGGGAGACACGGTAAAACAATATGGTTCAGCTAGCATACACAAACACACAGCAACAATTCCTGTGTACGTGTGTGTCGGCCAGTGATTCATCGCCTCGAGAGATTGTTTTGAAGGGAAACGGCTGTGTGGTTTGACTTCATGACACTTTCCCTCCTGTCGTTCTGCCATCTTTTCCTCCGTCCGTACCCTGCAGACACACAGTCCAGCTAACCTGGAATGCCTTATGACTTGTCCAGTCTAATTTCCCACAAGATGAACCACGCAGGGATGCTGACGAAAAAATAGTCTGTCCTGTATATTATCTCTACATTGCATTCATTAGTGCGACTCATTGTTAAAAAGTGGCGGGCCGTGCATTTTATACCTGGGCCTTCACTGCTGTCCTGCAGCTGAAATACCACCTTATAACCACATTGTGGCGCCACAGCTCATTTTTAAGGCTGTAACTATGTACGTCTTCATATTAAACCGTTCAGTACCGAGCATTTAGAGAATGCAAAAGCCTAAATTCAGGAAAATATAATGTTCTCAGCTGGTCTGGCTGTGGGATCCACCGTCATTCCTTAATGACAAGCTGCAACCTAAAGAGAGTGACATTTTACTTTCACAACATGAATGTTGAACGCACCTCTCTGCAGTGTCTTTCCTCTCAGCACCTTGTGTCATGGTGCAGCTCAACTTAGTCAGATAGGATTTTGATTGGCTGACCTGAATCACGTGATGTGATTCACTACCCATCAGCCTCAGCTGGCTGTTAAATTTCGTGATAGTCACGTGCTCGCCCACTGACCAATCACAGCACACTGCACCTAGCGGGAAAGCTACAGATGAACACTGAGCTGCACGTAATGCTGACGTCATTATAGGCCGCTAGCAGCCGCTGACACATCAAAGAATACGCCCAACATGTCAAACTAAAGATCTGATTGGTTGAACACTATGACAATCAACAATATCGTCCCTATGTACTTTAATCTGCACTGGCGGCAGAGCCGAGTCTGCAGGCCTCTGGCAAAGACACACATAGAGGTGAGATCTGAGAGCAACTGAGAGCAACTGAGGAAGACAGTGCAATGAGAAAATAAGATAATGGGAAAAATATTTTTATAAATTATAATACATGTAGTGCATTTAAGAAAAAATATTAAATTATAAAATAATAATTATTTTTTTTTTAGTTTTTTTTAGCTTTGTGATTCTGTTTAGGCCAGCAGAGAAGGCCTTGCAGGCCCTGACGGCCCGCCACTGTTATTAAACACCCTGCAAAATAGGAATAATTGAATTAACCTTGCTGTCTTTTAATCCAACCTTTTTTATTAGTCTCGTAATCTAATGTCAAGTCTCTGCCAAGAGGCTCAGACCATTTCACTTGTTCCACTGCATGTTTAATGAGTTTTACAGGAAAGAAGGACTTTATCTCACGGTTCAGGTCTTAATGCTCAATTTAAGTTCTTGATAATCAGGGTATTTTTTGTGATTTAATTAATACTTAATTTCATGCTTCAGCCAACTCAAACTGAACACACTGTATCGTCAACGAATAAGCCTCTGATCTGTTGCCTCTGGTTTTACTGGACTAGTGCTCCAATAAAGCAGAATTAATATTATATAATTTATATATTGTCAGCAATAATTGTTTATTGACTCATTTAGCTAATAGCTCTAATTTATGATGTTTATTTCCACTTGTCATGCATGCAAGTACCAGTTGGCAACTAGGGGTGTGACGGTATTGAATTTCTAAAATAATTGTTGCAAAAGATGTCACGGTAAACAATATTAACATGATAGTGATTCAACTTTCCCAAAATACTACCATTAAGCCCTATTCACATTGGACTAGTATTACTTTGGGACCTCTAGTAAATTGTGGTAATTGCTGTATGTAATACATCGCAGGTCATCCTAATCCCGGGCCAATCTGCATTGTCTGTAATTTGTCAAGTAAAAATTCCATCTCAAATGACAAACCTTATTTTATTTTTAAACACAGACATCATGTGATATTATTTGTCCCGGTGCGAGTCAGCTTCTCTGTGATTTTGGGGTCGCTCCCTCTGCTCTGAAGTCTGACCTCAGACCAGCTCAGATTACAAAAGACCTGCCCTATTGAAGAGTGACAACCTGTAACCATTAGAATGTATGTATATGTACGATATTCCAAAGTTTTGTTTAGATTCTAAACTGCTCTGCTGGTCAACCTCTGCCAGTAAATGATGGCACACAACTTCATATTGCTGCAGTTTAAAAATACATTCTGTCCTGTAGTGTTTCCTCACTGACTATATGAGATCATGAACATCAGCTACTGAGAGGGCTCTAACACACATTCATTCATAAACTCACACACTACTTCATATTGAAACCATTGTTGTCTTCTCTAGACCAGGGGTTCTTAACCTTTTTGACCTCGGGGCCCAACTTTTCAAGTACAAAGTGTCCCGGGGCCCACTCTGACTATATGCATAAAAAGTGTCAGACAACCTGCAGGTCATACAGAAACAGAGCAGTGGGCCTTTGGAGTCAGTACAAATTTAAGATTTTTGTCCGCATAAAATAAAAAAGTATGTTTCAGTATAAATAACTGCTGGTGGCTGTATCTGTACAGGTAAAGGACAGTATAGGGCTGTAACTACACTATCAGTGAACAACTGCCTCAAATTTGAAGAAGATTGGACAAAGTATGACCATTCTACAGTGTTTCTTCCATGAAGAGATCCAGGCGGAGCTCTAAAAGGACATTTGGAGACCCAAATGGATACATGGTAACCACATGATATTCTGACACACTAAAGGTGTTTCTCCCTTTATATTTTGACATTATATTCTTTTCCTTTTATTATTAGCCTTTGCAAATTGCAAAAACTATGTATATATGGTCGAAGACATGGTGTGTGAGTAGCGGACTTGCTGTGCTTAATGGCTGCGACCGAGCGCACGAACGAGAATGAGAATAGCTCAGTTACGCAAACGTTGGTTGACGGCTTATGGAAGAGGAGGATAAGGTTTGTACTATAAGTACTAGCGTTTTCTGAAGGCAGTAGCTCCATGGTAACATCCGCTAGCACGTTGTCGGGTCTGTAATGTGTCTTTTTCCGTCGAAATGCTGCAAGATACGACTTGCAGCGGTTATGGCGACTTTGGACAGTGTGTGTGTGGGCTCCTTTTGTGGAGAAACCATAAGAAATGAAAGAAAATCGATGATTTCTTTGCAAAGATGAGGATTTTGGGCATGCTGGGACACCAAACACGGACATGTTTTGTGACGTATTTGCGCAAACAACCCGTAGGAACGGAAGGGGAGGGGATCGAGGATGCCGGTGTTGAACAGGCAAAACCCTTGTTAAATAAATGAGATGATACAATGTGATGATCACAAAGACATTTATTATCATGTGTATGTAAACCTGCATACACAACAAGAAGCCCAACAGACTTTCCCACGAGCGTTGGATGTTTCGTCGCTACGTGTCGCTTTATTTTTGAAGGCTTCAGTGCTTCGTTTGATAGCATTAGCCCACATTCCACACACTGAGCCCTCGGCTCTGCCTCGTTGCCTCCGTTCACAAAGCCGTACTTAAGAAAGTCAGGGTTGTACTTGCACACACATTTAGACTTTTGGGGGGTATGGCACCACTGTCGTCTTCATTTTTTCTTTTTAATAACTTATCCATAACTTTTACTACAGGCTAGCGGCTAGCTGAGTGTCTTCTTCTGCTTATTGGAGCTTGTTAAACAACAGACTGATGCATTACCGCCACCAGGTGGTGGGAAGCTATATTGTAACTGAGCATCTGATGGATAACAGTAATATCTCTGGTGTCTTCAATTGATAACCTATGCGGTCCCGCGGCCCTCGCGGCCCACAGGTGCAAAACTGAAAGTTTTTCGCGGCCCTCTAGGTGGCGCTCGCGACCCAATTATGGGCCGCGGCCCTATGGTTAAGAATCACTGCTCTAGACAGTTCAAGTGACATTCGTGCATTGAAAAATGTCTGAAATCAGAGAGGTGTGAAGATGACTGACTATTTGTAAGACTAGTGGAGCGAGGCAAACATTGATGCTGGCTGGATTACTGCATTACTGGATTAGCAGATACATTGTAGATACCGAGTGAAGCAGCCAAGTATCTGCTCTATACAATACGTGCCTTTGTGAGACAGTTTACAGAACTCTGTGCAGCCTGCTAAAATATCAAGACAATTGATGACATGTGCAAGCATGCTTGTTTGATGAACAGTGGTTTGATGGTGGTTCTGGGTCTCTGCTGGAGCAAAGCCTAGTCCCGCACTGATCTATGACCAGAGCTGGACTTCACTAATTACGTTCCAATTTGAAGTGGGGACAATGGATGATGGTGGTCATGTGTTTCAACTGGTCTATAAAGCAGTGCAGTATAGTGTATATAAAGCAGTGGTTCTCAACTGGTCTGGCTGCGGGACCCACCATCACCCCTTAATGACAAGCAAACACCCAAATCGCAGGACATTTTCAACTTCTCAAATATCTTTAATGAAAAGATGGTGTAGTTTGAACCTGAGCTGGAAATGTCCTCTGCAGTCGTAGTAGTAGGGAGCTCTCTTGTGCAGATAAATTGTTCCTGTCAGTCCCCGTCCCACATATGTTTCACGTAAACGAGTAAAACTGCTTTGTTTGTTATGTCTGTAGATTTGTCCATTTGTAATGCAAAATGACCACTTGCCTAAATTCGAGCTGTGGTCTGTTGTTTGATGTCATCCGACATCAATTCGCCAATTTATAGTGTCATTTGACAGAGGTATAGTTTTCAGTTTATCCTCTGCTGATATGAGCATTAAAGGGCATTAACACCAAATATTGTTAAGGAGTGTGAATAGATGGCACTCCGCTGCATCAAAAATCCCCTTCAAAATAAAAGTTTTTTTTTCTTCTTTTCTTTTTTTAAATAGGCAAAGGCTCGCGACCCACTGAAAACGGGTCCGCGACCCACCAGGTGAGAACCACTGATATAAAGCACTGCACGGCGTAGGTTAAGATTTAGCAGTGCTCTATGCTGCGTTGAAGTAGGAGATCAGCTCTGTGTTCTGATAAATGCATCTTCACCACCTTCAGCTGTAAAATGAGCCTCTTTATCTGTAAAGTAGCTTGCAAAAGGCTGTGTGAAATCTGGATGTTGTTACTGTGCATGTCAGGTAATGTTCTAAAGCAGGGATTCCCAAAGTGGGGTGCGCGCACCCCTGGGGGTGCGCGAGCTGCCTCTAGGGGGTGCGCGAGAGGAAAAATGTAATGGCGGTGCAGTCCTGTCTCCTAAAAATTACGTTCCCCCAAAACTAAAATGCATTCTCAATTACGTTTTACCACGAGCGTATTTTTCCCTGATTACGTTTGTGTTTGACATACAAATACGCTTCTCATCAACATATCTTTGCCATACTCTAGTCTTTATTATTTTTCTGTGATCTGCCTCGCCTCTACCCCGCCACCCACGAGTTGTTGACCCGCGGCCTGTTCCGAGGGCTGACAGACCTGACGATCGGGTGCCTCGCGGCGGGGGCGGCTGGAGACCTCGCGTCCCAGCGCCAACGAGTGAGCGCCGCCACTCGGAACCATAAAACCAAGTCCCGGATTTCACCCGGGGGACATTCTGGAGGTATTGTGACCGGGTGATGTGCCTCGTTGCTGGGGAGGTATGAGCCGAGAGTGGCGGGGTGTTATGGAGGTATATATTACAACTCGGTGTTGTTCCCGTGCGTGGATGAGCGCATTTCTGCCGGAGACAGGCGGCGTGTTGTGGTGGTATTCTGACCGCGTAATAGGGAGAAGGAGAGGCGGTGGTGGAGAGGGAAACAATGTTAAAGAGATGATGGAATGTATGATTGGAGAGAGAGAAGCGAAAAAGTTGGACGTGATCCCGGTGTCCAACAACACTGTCGCGCGCATCGATGCTTTGTCCGAAGACATCCTGGCTACATTGGTCGGTCGCGTGAAGAAGAGTGAGTTTTACTCTCTGCAAGTAGACGAGCCTACAGATGTGGCCAGTCTGGCTAATCGTCCGTTACCTTCGTAACGTTACGTCCGTTACCTTTTCGAAGGCACGGTGCAGGAAGAGTTTTTGTGTTTTTTATCTTGTAAACAAACGCCACGAGCGAGCAAACTGTTCTCTCATTCGTCCGATTTTTATGCGGCTCTGTTGCTTTTTTTTTTTAAGGTGTGTGTTTGTGGGGGGGGGGGGGGGGGGTTGGGGGTGCGTGAACCCGGTCGGGATGTAGAAGGGGGTGCGTGGCCTAAAAAGTTTGGGAACCGCTGTTCTAAAGGAAGGCAAAAGATTCGACATTCAAAAAAAGAAACAGCTTGCTCTCCAAATCCCAATTTTGTCTCTTGGATTATGTGATTACCACATAATAATTTCTGTTGTGAACACCAAAGTAATTGCTGAGGTGGAAACACAGGGGTGTTGCTTCAACAAGTCAGACTGGTCCAGAAAAAGCAGCCAGACAATAAGACAGGGTCCACACAAAACATCCATTTATTCAGATTCGTATCTTTCCAAAAATACGACATACATGATAGCATACCAAAAGACTGAGGCTAAATCTTCATGTCCCACATTTATCTGTTACTTTAGGACAATTAGGAACCCTTACTATTGCACAGTATAGCCAGGAAAATGTAATATCAGCAAGTTATTTCATTCTAATATAATCCTGTTTATGGAAGTAAATGTGAGCACAGATTATGACCGATTCTTTCGCACCATAGTCAATTAAATATTGGACCCATTTTTCCACAAGCCACATGTTTTCTGAACATTGTGTCTCAACATAGCTCACTAGCTCTAAGCAGCTTATGAAATAGAATTAATACTACAAAAACTGGGACCATTTGGTCGTGACTGTTGAAAACGGGGACATTTTAGTGTTTTATTTGTCGTTTCTCGGGTACAACGTAAGCCGCTAACATTTGCAGTTAACGCTACAGCTGATGAACACAAGGTTTAATCCACTCCTTCCCTATGCCTGTGTTGTTGGTTTTAGAAAGGCAAAAAGTAGACATCATCCTCAGGTAGTGGAGACTACACACTGCTTCACTGAGAGAAATGTCAGTGAAATGCCGTGCCTAGATACGGATGTTGGTAGTGACGACAAAGATATCATGCTGCTACATGTGTGTGTGCGTATGTGTGTGCTCTCTACAAAGGAAGAAACAAGTCTGTGTGCCCCCCCCCCCCCAGTCTGTGTTCAGAGTACAGGAAAACCCAACAACACAGTGACACAATCAAAGAAATGACTTCAAACAAATGTGCAATGCTGGTGTCTTCTCTGATCTGTGATTTCAAAAACACACCTAACATCCTGACGGGATGATCGCCGTGATTTACCTCACATCAAAAAAGCACCAGTCAGTGGGAGCGTTTTTACTCTCACTCTCACACTCACACTCATCTTAATTTAAGTGATAGTTGCAGTTTCATCTCAGAACATCTTCATACCTGCAAAAAAAACTGCTGTGTGTTCTTTTAAAGTTAACATGCTCAGGTTCATTCTTGTAACACGTTTACAAGCTTTAATTGTTCTGAAAATACCTAATATAATATTCACCCTCTGTCTGAAACAGTTTTTGCGACTGTCTCTTTGAGTTCCCATCCATAAAATAATTGCTGTGATTGGTCAGGGTTTCTGGTCCTCAGCATCAGCGCTGTCGTTGCCTTCACAGCGTCATTGGAGCAGGGAATTCTTTGGGTGTGTCAACTACAAGGAGTTTAGTGGCATTTCTAAATGAAGCCTGCCTAACTTTTCAGAATGTTAAAGGAATAATTCAACATTTTTGGAAATATGCTTATTTACTCTGTTTCCAAAAGTGAGATGAGACGATATACTTGTACTGAATACATTGTAACGGATGAGGTCTGTTATAATCTGACTTGCTCATAAAAGCCACAATCTGAAATCTCTCATCGCATCCACATTGTGGAAACCAGCTAAACATTCAGCCATGACACTGAAAATCTTTTAAAGAACAAAAGCAACTCTGTACTCCAACGCAACAAAGTCCCCTCTCCAACTCTCACTCACGTTCCACAGTTGTCTTCAACAAGTCACATGACACAATGAGAAACAGACCGGAACAAGCGGAAGGAGAGGAAAGGCGTTTTAATTCTCTGTAGGGTCCTTATAATAAGAGTCTGTTTTTAGTGGATGCACATTTACGTTGAGGAGTTACTTCTCCCTCAATACTGGAGCAATTTAAAAGATTTTGGACCCATAAGTCACATAGACTAAAAAACAGGGTCCGGCCTGTAAAGCACTGGAGTCAGCCTGGACTCAACACGGACAAGAGATTCATACCAATCGTTCCCCGCATGGCATTCAGAGAGAGCGGGAATAAGTGTTTTCAAAACGTTGAAGTATTCAGTTAGCTGTTAACTGATCATAAGTTATGTAACAGCAAATGATGGATCAGGCTGTAAAAATGCACAGTGGTACCCTCCTGTTCATTCTGCTCAGCACGCCGCCCCCTCCACTGTCCTAGAAAGGCTCTGGCAGCCACACTGGGCTCGTTTCTCAGCTCTCTCAGTCTGCTCATTTTATCCAGGCTCTGACCCACTTGGTGCCTACAACTCTCCTACTGCTGGCAGCACTCGCAGTGGCCATACACACACACACACACACACACACACTAAACACCTGTACAGGGACAGGGTTAGTGTGGCTCTCTGTTTAGATTGACCAGGTTGGCTTGTATTTATGAAACTACTGAATGGTAAGGGTTCATATTACCATTGACCTGTAGCTTGTTGTAGCATGACTAGCGATGGTGCAACTGATTTAAGTGGCAAGTTTATTGTGAAACTAAGTTGCAATGTAGCAATTAATGTTGATTTTACACTTGTCAAACTTTCCGTCAGCTGGTGAAACAGAATGCAGCTCTACTGGATCACTGGATAACTAGCATGAGTATTTAATGTGTGGCCTTTACCTCACTTCTGATGTTAGATAATTGCATTGTGGGTTTAATTGTACTCAGTTGATTTGATTGCTTTCACCAGTGCTCCTGTCGTCATTTACCGACACAAGACCATGCTTCTCTCACACTCACCCATCAGGCTCAGCATCTCTATTCAGCACACGTCAGCCTCTAACCAGGAACATTATATAGTGGTGTCTGAATCACACGAGGTAAGATGTTCAGAAGTGTCCGCCGCACTATTAGCTGTAAAAGCACTCGTCATAATCAATCATAAAACACCATCAGGCTGAACGTTTCCTTTCAGATTAACAATATTTGAGTCGTGGTGCATTGAAGAAACCATTAATACTTTGATAAGGAATTGACCTTTTCCCAAATAATAAATTTAAGCAAGGCAAATTCGGGCAATTAGTGCCCACGTTTAAAAGGTGGGCACGAATTGCCCACCTTTTAAACGAGGGCAATTAGTGCTTTGTATGAAGCAAAAGTATACTTCTTAACAGATAAAAATAATTTTGGCAAACAGCAACATGTACACCCCAGTCTCTTCAGCTATATGTGAGAGAGGATAAGCAGTGTCAGCAGAATAAAGCCAGACTGGAGGTGATCTCTGAAAGGTGAGACGGTGGACAGGCTGATGTCGTGGAGCTTCAGGGATGCACGAGGACTTCAGTGCTGCAGGTCAGAGGATCTGTGGAGGGAAGCAACACAAAGGTTCAAGTGGAGAGAACAGATAAAGAAGCAACCATCGATGACAGCAGCTGCACTACTGCACACGTTAACTGATAACACTTCAGTATTTTTTATTCTTTAAAAGATCAAACAGAAACTACAGAGAATTTTGTTTCGCTGCTATAATTAAGCTTTTACTCTTTTACGTCTTACACTTATTAAGCTGACGTATAACGGTATAGTATCTTAATTATAAGGTGACTTGAAATGGTAACCCTATTAAAGCTGTCCCAGAAAGAGATTAGCAACACTAAACGATCATATAATTCTTGTATTGGATCGAAGATAGGCAGACGTTGTTATGTGAAAGACAAGCAGGCCGTAGCCTGCTTGAGCCTCCTTGAGCCTCCATCTAGCCTGCTTGAGCCTCCACTGGTGACCCTCCACCACTGAGGCTCCACCAGTGAGGCTCCACCACTGAGCCTCCACCACTGAGCCTCCACCACTGAGGCTACACCTCCACCACTGAGCTTCCACCACTGAGACTCCACCATTGAGGCTCCACCACTGAGCCTCCACCACTGAGGCTACACCTCCACCACTGAGCTTCCACCACTGAGCCTCCACCACTGAGGCTACATCTCCACCACTGAGCTTCCACCACTGAGGCTCCACCACTGAGCCTCCACCACTGAGGCTCCACCTCCACCACTGAGCTTCCACCACTGAGGCTCCACCACTGAGCCTCCACCACTGAGCCTCCACCACTGAGCCTCCACTACTGAGGCTACACCTCCACCACTGAGCTTCCACCACTGAGACTCCACCATTGAGGCTCCACCACTGAGCCTCCACCACTGAGGCTACACCTCCACCACTGAGCTTCCACCACTGAGGCTCCACCATTGAGGCTCCACCACTGACGCTCCACCACTGAGCCTCCACCAATGAGCCTCCACCACTGAGGCTCCACCACTGAGCCTCCACCACTGAGCCTCCACCACTGAGCCTCCACCACTAACTCCACCACTGAGCCTACACCACTGAGGCTCCACCTCCAACACTAAGGCTCCACCACTGAGGCGCCACCACTGATGCTACACCACTGACGCTCCACCACTGAGCCTACACCACTGAGGCTACATCGCTAAGACTACACCACTGAGGCTCCACCTCCACCACTGAGGCTCCACCACTGAGCCTCCACCACTATTGAGCCTCCACCACTGAGGCTCCACCACTGAGGCTCCACCACTGAGCCTCCACCACTGATGCTCCACCACTGAGCCTCCACCACTGAGCCTCCACCACCGATGCTCCACCACCGATGCTCCACCACTGAGCCTCCACCGCTGAGGCTACACCGCTGAGGCTACACCGCTGAGGCTACACCACTGAGGCTCCACAACTGACTAATATCTAATGTAGAGCAGGACACTGCTCTACATTAGACATTGTGGCTTAACTCGGCACATATTGTTATTTTCAGAATAAGTCGGCCTATTTAGCGATCACATCAATTTGCATGTTAGTGCTACTGTTCATCTTCTGAACAGTGTGTCACTCCCTCAGTCTGAATCACAGTACATAATCAAATAAATGATGACTGAGATCCAGTTGACTTGATCCTGGTTTTGAGCTTGCTGGCTCACTCTCACACTGTGATGGCTGCTGGCACACTTGGGAGACAGAGTCATTTTTAATGGGATTAGTTACAGCTGTGCTTTTCCCCCTATGACAAGTCAAGTCAGTTTAGATGGTTTTGGGTAATGATAAAGAGGTCATCGGTACAGAGCACAGATTCTTATTCAAACATCAAAAACTTTTTGAGGTCATGGTTACCCTGGTGCTTATGTTTGAGATCATGTCACAATTTTTTAGTGTTGGGTCTTGTCCACTTTGAATTTAAGTTAAGTTTTAAGTTTATTGTCATATACATTTACACAGATACGAAATTTGTCCTCTGCATTTAATCCATCCCTAGCTTATTGGGAGCAGTGTAGAGCGTAGAGTTGATGAGTGGAAGACTGAAAAAGAAGTAGACAAAAGGAGGTGGTTGCTCCAATTTGGGTTTTCAAAGGTACTCTAGTCTTGGTAATGCAAAAAATCATCAGAAAGTAAATTAAAACACATATTTAAAATAAGTCCTGAACTGTGAATGGGATGATTTATTTCAATGTTAGAACATGAACTGACCTGCATTCAGAGGTTTCTTTCTGACTGGCCGACTGCCCTAAATCTTTCAGTATTAGTCCACTATTTGTACTCAGAATTGTAATCCTCTTTTAATCTACCAGAGGAATGGTGTCAAAGTTCCATCAATCTGTTTGACAAACCTTTTAAAAGTGTGCAGGGACCACAGTAGTACTGCTGTTAGGGGACAAGTGTTGATGGTGGATGTGCTCATATCATATAATAGCAGGTTATTAACCCAAGCAATCATTTACCTAAAGAACTAAATCCAAATCACAAAGGCAAATGTCTCTCATTTACTACCATGTACATGTTTAAAGAGTCATCTTCTCTTCCAAACAGTACATTGCTTGTGAAAGGTTGGATAAGCTCAAATGCGTATCTGACATCTGAAATCATTTCCATGCCTATTAGTCACTATGTGACATATAATAACATGTTTTCCTCTGTATGGTGGATGTATTTAATGTTCTGACACGTTCTTTTATTATTATTTAAAAAAATCAGTTCATTTGATTTAACTGAATTATTATTATCTCAGGTATTGTTCTTCTGTTACAGAGTAAAAACAAAAGTCAGATGAAAAGTTCTGATAAACTGTGTTAGACTGGAGAAGCACAGGGAAGATCAGGACAGGCCCCCTGCTGGTCAGTAGAGAGAATGCAGGTTTAAGACACCAGAGGTCTCCGCCTGGTTTAAATACACTAGGCAGGTGTAGGTGATTAGACACAGGTGGATCTACACAGGGGCGGGGCAGACAATCACAGTGGCGGGAAACGACACAAAGGCAGGAAGTGAACTGACCTGAAATGAGACAAGAGGTAGATAACACAAAATAAAACAGGAAAAAAGGAAAACTGATGAAATACAAATAAAAACATAACGGCAGGACGAGACATGACAGTGTGAGACAAAAGAAAGGAGCCAAATCAGCAGCTGCAGAGAGAGGTGACACTCAGCTGATACTGCGTTTCAGCCTAGTTTCATGTTCTAAATGTGGAACCAGAGACTGTATATAAGTGTAGAACACACCCACAATGTTATTGACCAAGAGGTGCATACTGGGTCTATAATTCTCATGGTGGATCCTCCTGCAGCGACCTCACTGTGGAACTTCATCCTGTCTCTTCGTATTACTCAGTCCTCTATCATTCTCTCTCTGCTCTCTCTGTGCAGCTACTCAGTGAAAAGATCAGTGGGGCAGAGGGGACCAAGCTGGATGAAGACTTCATGGAGATGGAGAGGGTGAGTTCAGTACAGGAGTCTGCTCAGCAGTGAACATCTCATGATGGTGAGACTTTATGATTTCATAAAGTACAAACAGCTCATCCTCAGCTGATAAAACACTTGTGATGTGGTGGTCATTGATTTCACCTCCAAACAAGTCTGATGAAGGACTGTTACTATGAAGATATCAACACAATTTCCTGGCTGGAGTTTGCCCCTTTGATTGGAATTAGTGTTTAATTAGATGCAAGTTATACATTTCTGTTGTCAAAGGAAGAGTTCAACATTTTAGGAAACTGGGAAGATCAACATCAATCTCATTTAGTCAGTCGTCCAATCTCAGCACCCTTCTTTTTTATTTTTATTGTGTCAATGTACACAGAGCAACTCAGAATAACATGACAGCCTTTACACCTTTACAACCAGCAGCAAGCAAGCACCCCAAACAGGTAGGTGAGGGAAAAGACCCAGAAATGTGCAGCGAGCCGGTCTGTTTCATGACTTTATATTCATGTAAGAAATATCCAAATGTCAATTAGATGGTTATTAAGGAAAACTAAAATATTGGATATGATAATCATCCGCTGATAGTTATCAATTTGTCCTGGACATACGTGATGACGATAAGCTGTGTGCACATAATAAAACATATTATTAGTCACTTAAAGATGACTTTTTATCTAAATGTCTAAATCATCTCAACAATTGAAACACTGCAGAATTACTCTGGCGACACACTCCAGCCTCCATATTTCGGGGTTGAAGTTGATCTCCAAGTTTATTTTAACTGGCATGAAAAGGGTGAAGTTCAAGTTGAAGAGTTTAATCACACTTTGGATCTTTTCTTCAGTCCTAGGTATCGTCATTGACATTTTGTTCAAACTATTGTGACAATGAACCCAGCTTGGGTCTGAATCACAAACTGAATGTACTGTTTCAAATATCCTCGAGAACAAAAACATATTGACACATAAATGCAACATCTCCTTGTAAACGTTCTTGTCTTGCTCCGTTTAGAAAATTGAGGTGACCAACAAGTCCGTGTTTGACCTCTTGTCCAAAACAACAGAATACCTCCAGCCTAACCCAGGTAAGAGAAAAAAGATCTATCTGCAACTACAACACCGTCCTGTGTGTGATACATTCATGTTGACTCCTGTGTGTGTGGTATATTCATGTTGACTCCTGTGTGTGTGGTATATTCATGCTGAATCCTGTGTGTGTGGTATATTCATGCTGAATCATGTGTGTGTGGTATATTCATGCTGAATCATGTGTGTGTGGTATATTCATGCTGAATCCTGTGTGTGGTATATTCATGCTGAATCATGTGTGTGTGGTATATTCATGCTGAATCCTGTGTGTGGTATATTCATGCTGAATCATGTGTGTGTGGTATATTCATGCTGAATCCTGTGTGTGTGGTATATTCATGTTGAATCCTGTGTGTGTGGTATATTCATGGTGAATCCTGTGTGTGTGGTATATTCATGGTGAATCCTGTGTGTGTGGTATATTCATGGTGAATCCTGTGTGTGGTATATTCATGGTGAATCCTGTGTGTGTGGTATATTCATGGTGAATCCTGTGTGTGTGGTATATTCATGTTGAATCCTGTGTGTGTGGTATATTCATGCTGAATCCTGTGTGTGTGGTATATTCATGGTGAATCCTGTGTGTGTTGTATATTCATGCTGAATCATGTGTGTGTGGTATATTCATGGTGAATCCTGTGTGTGTGGTATATTCATGGTGAATCCTGTGTGTGTGGTATATTCATGGTGAATCCTGTGTGTGTGGTATATTCATGTTGAATCCTGTGTGTGTGGTATATTCATGCTGAATCCTGTGTGTGTGGTATATTCATGGTGAATCCTGTGTGTGTTGTATATTCATGCTGAATCATGTGTGTGTGGTATATTCATGGTGAATCCTGTGTGTGTGGTATATTCATGGTGAATCCTGTGTGTGGTATATTCATGCTGAATCCTGTGTGTGTGGTATATTCATGCTGAATCATGTGTGTGGTATATTCATGTTGAATCCTGTGTGTGTGGTATATTCATGCTGACTCCTGTGTGTGTGGTATATTCATGGTGAATCCTGTGTGTGTGGTATATTCATGGTGAATCCTGTGTGTGTGGTATATTCATGGTGAATCCTGTGTGTGTTGTATATTCATGTTGAATCCTGTGTGTGTGGTATATTCATGGTGAATCATGTGTGTGTGGTATATTCATGGTGAATCCTGTGTGTGTTGTATATTCATGTTGAATCCTGTGTGTGTGGTATATTCATGCTGACTCCTGTGTGTGTGGTATATTCATGGTGAATCCTGTGTGTGTGGTATATTCATGGTGAATCCTGTGTGTGTGGTATATTCATGCTGAATCATGTGTGTGTGTGGTATATTCATGTTGAATCCTGTGTGTGGTATATTCATGTTGAATCCTGTGTGTGGTATATTCATGCTGAATCCTGTGTGTGTGGTATATTCATGCTGAATCCTGTGTGTGTTGTATATTCATGCTGAATCCTGTGTGTGTGGTATATTCATGGTGAATCCTGTGTGTGTGGTATATTCATGGTGAATCCTGTGTGTGGTATATTCATGCTGACTCCTGTGTGTGTGGTATATTCATGGTGAATCCTGTGTGTGTGGTATATTCATGCTGAATCCTGTGTGTGTGGTATATTCATGCTGAATCCTGTGTGTGTTGTATATTCATGCTGAATCCTGTGTGTGTGGTATATTCATGCTGAATCCTGTGTGTGTGGTATATTCATGCTGAATCATGTGTGTGTGGTATATTCATGCTGAGTCCTGTGTGTGGGATATTCATGCTGAATCATGTGTGTGTGGTATATTCATGCTGAGTCCTGTGTGTGTTGTATATTCATGCTGAATCCTGTGTGTGTTGTATATTCATGCTGAATCATGTGTGTGTGGTATATTCATGCTGAGTCCTGTGTGTGTTGTATATTCATGCTGAATCCTGTGTGTGTTGTATATTCATGCTGAATCATGTGTGTGTGGTATATTCATGCTGAGTCCTGTGTGTGTTGTATATTCATGCTGAATCCTGTGTGTGTTGTATATTCATGCTGAATCATGTGTGTGTGGTATATTCATGCTGAGTCCTGTGTGTGGGATATTCATGCTGAATCCTGTGTGTGTGGTATATTCATGCTGAATCATGTGTGTGTGGTATATTCATGCTGAATCCTGTGTGTGTTGTATATTCATGGTGAATCCTGTGTGTGGTATATTCATGGTGAATCATGTATGTTGTATATTCATGCTGAATCCTGTGTGTGTGTGGTATATTCATGCTGAATCCTGTGTGTTGTATATTCATGCTGAATCCTGTGTGTGTTGTATATTCATGCTGAATCCTGTGTGTGTGGTATATTCATGGTGAATCCTGTGTGTGTGGTATATTCATGGTGAATCCTGTGTGTGGTATATTCATGGTGAATCATGTATGTTGTATATTCATGCTGAATCCTGTGTGTGTGTGGTATATTCATGGTGAATCATGTGTGTGTGGTATATTCATGGTGAATCCTGTGTGTGTGGTATATTCATGGTGAATCCTGTGTGTGTGGTATATTCATGGTGAATCCTGTGTGTGTGGTATATTCATGCTGAATCCTGTGTGTGTGGTATATTCATGCTGAATCCTGTGTGTGTGGTATATTCATGCTGAATCCTGTGTGTGTGGTATATTCATGCTGAATCCTGTGTGTGTGGTATATTCATGCTGAATCCTGTGTGTGTTGTATATTCATGCTGAATCATGTGTGTGTGGTATATTTATGCTGAATCATGTGTGTGTGGTATATTCATGCTGAATCCTGTGTGTGTTGTATATTCATGCTGAATCCTGTGTGTGTGGTATATTTATGCTGAATCATGTGTGTGTGGTATATTCATGCTGAATCCTGTGTGTGTGGTATATTCATGCTGAATCCTGTGTGTGTGTGGTATATTCATGGTGAATCATGTGTGTGTGGTATATTCATGGTGAATCCTGTGTGTGTGGTATATTCATGGTGAATCCTGTGTGTGTGGTATATTCATGGTGAATCCTGTGTGTGTGGTATATTCATGGTGAATCATGTGTGTGTGGTATATTCATGCTGAATCCTGTGTGTGTGGTATATTCATGGTGAATCCTGGGTGTGTGGTATATTCATGTTGACTCCTGTGTGTGTGGTATATTCATGGTGAATCATGTGTGTGTGGTATATTCATGCTGAATCCTGTGTGTGTGGTATATTCATGGTGAATCCTGTGTGTGTGGTATATTCATGCTGAATCCTGTGTGTGTGGTATATTCATGGTGAATCCTGTGTGTGTGGTATATTCATGCTGAATCCTGTGTGTGTGGTATATTCATGGTGAATCCTGTGTGTGTGGTATATTCATGCTGAATCATGTGTGTGTGGTATATTCATGCTGAATCCTGTGTGTGTGGTATATTCATGCTGAATCCTGTGTGTGTGGTATATTCATGCTGAATCATGTGTGTGTGGTATATTCATGCTGAATCCTGTGTGTGTGGTATATTCATGTTGAATCATGTGTGTGTGGTATATTCATGCTGAATCCTGTGTGTGTGGTATATTCATGCTGAATCATGTGTGTGTGGTATATTCATGCTGAATCCTGTGTGTGTGGTATATTCATGCTGAATCCTGTGTGTGTGGTATATTCATGCTGAATCCTGTGTGTGTGGTATATTCATGTTGAATCATGTGTGTGTGGTATATTCATGCTGAATCCTGTGTGTGTGGTATATTCATGCTGAATCCTGTGTGTGTGGTATATTCATGGTGAATCCTGTGTGTGTGGTATATTCATGCTGAATCCTGTGTGTGTGGTATATTCATGCTGAATCATGTGTGTGTGGTATATTCATGCTGAATCCTGTGTGTGTGGTATATTCATGCTGAATCATGTGTGTGTGGTATATTCATGCTGAATCCTGTGTGTGTGGTATATTCATGCTGAATCCTGTGTGTGTGGTATATTCATGCTGAATCATGTGTGTGTGGTATATTCATGCTGAATCCTGTGTGTGTGGTATATTCATGTTGAATCATGTGTGTGTGGTATATTCATGCTGAATCCTGTGTGTGTGGTATATTCATGCTGAATCATGTGTGTGTGGTATATTCATGCTGAATCCTGTGTGTGTGGTATATTCATGCTGAATCCTGTGTGTGTGGTATATTCATGCTGAATCCTGTGTGTGTGGTATATTCATGTTGAATCATGTGTGTGTGGTATATTCATGCTGAATCCTGTGTGTGTGGTATATTCATGGTGAATCCTGTGTGTGTGGTATATTCATGGTGAATCCTGTGTGTGTGGTATATTCATGCTGAATCCTGTGTGTGTGGTATATTCATGGTGAATCCTGTGTGTGTGGTATATTCATGGTGAATCCTGTGTGTGTGGTATATTCATGCTGAATCCTGTGTGTGTTGTATATTCATGCTGAATCCTGTGTGTGTGGTATATTCATGCTGAATCATGTGTGTGTGGTATATTCATGCTGAATCATGTGTGTGTGGTTTATTCATGCTGAATCCTGTGTGTGTTGTATATTCATGCTGAATCCTGTGTGTGTGGTATATTCATGCTGAATCATGTGTGTGTGGTTTATTCATGCTGAATCCTGTGTGTGTTGTATATTCATGCTGAATCCTGTGTGTGTGGTATATTCATGCTGAATCATGTGTGTGTGGTATATTCATGCTGAATCCTGTGTGTGTGGTATATTCATGCTGAATCATGTGTGTGTGGTATATTCATGCTGAATCCTGTGTGTGTGGTATATTCATGCTGAATCATGTGTGTGTGGTATATTCATGCTGAATCCTGTGTGTGGGATATTCATGCTGAATCCTGTGTGTGTGGTATATTCATGCTGAATCCTGTGTGTGTTGTATATTCATGCTGAATCATGTGTGTGTGGTATATTCATGCTGAATCCTGTGTGTGTGGTATATTCATGCTGAATCCTGTGTGTGTGGTATATTCATGCTGAATCCTGTGTGTGTGGTATATTTATGCTGAATCATGTGTGTGTGGTATATTTATGCTGAATCATGTGTGTGTGGTATATTCATGCTGAATCCTGTGTGTGTGGTATATTCATGCTGAATCCTGTGTGTGTTGTATATTCATGCTGAATCCTGTGTGTGTTGTATATTCATGCTGAATCCTGTGTGTGTGGTATATTCATGGTGAATCCTGTGTGTGTGGTATATTCATGCTGAATCATGTGTGTTGTATATTCATGCTGAATCCTGTGTGTGTGGTATATTCATGCTGAATCATGTGTGTTGTATATTCATGCTGACTCCTGTGTGTGTGGTATATTCATGGTGAATCATGTATGTTGTATATTCATGCTGAATCCTGTGTGTGTGGTATATTCATGCTGAATCCTGTGTGTGTGGTATATTCATGGTGAATCATGTGTGTGTGTGGTATATTTATGGTGAATCCTGTGTGTGTGGTATATTCATGGTGAATCCTGTGTGTGTGGTATATTCATGCTGAATCCTGTGTGTGTGGTATATTCATGCTGAATCCTGTGTGTGTGGTATATTCATGGTGAATCCTGTGTGTGTGGTATATTCATGGTGAATCCTGTGTGTGTGGTATATTCATGGTGAATCCTGTGTGTGTGGTATATTCATGGTGAATCCTGTGTGTGTGGTATATTCATGGTGAATCCTGTGTGTGTGGTATATTCATGGTGAATCCTGTGTGTGTGGTATATTCATGCTGAATCCTGTGTGTGTGGTATATTCATGGTGAATCCTGTGTGTGTGGTATATTCATGCTGAATCCTGTGTGTGTGGTATATTCATGGTGAATCCTGTGTGTGTGGTATATTCATGGTGAATCCTGTGTGTGTGGTATATTCATGGTGAATCCTGTGTGTGGTATATTCATGTTGACTCCTGTGTGTGTGGTATATTCATGGTGACTCCTGTGTGTGTGGTATATTCATGCTGACTCCTGTGTGTGTGGTATATTCATGGTGAATCATGTGTGTGTGGTATATTCATGTTGACTCCTGTGTGTGTGGTATATTCATGCTGACTCCTGTGTGTGTGGTATATTCATGGTGAATCATGTGTGTGTGGTATATTCATGTTGACTCCTGTGTGTGTGGTATATTCATGTTGACTCCTGTGTGTGTGGTATATTCATGTTGACTCCTGTGTGTGTGGTATATTCATGTTGACTCCTGTGTGTGTGGTATATTCATGCTGAATCCTGTGTGTGTGGTATATTCATGCTGAATCCTGTGTGTGTGGTATATTCATGCTGAATCCTGTGTGTGTGGTATATTCATGCTGAATCCTGTGTGTGTGGTATATTCATGCTGAATCCTGTGTGTGTGGTATATTTATGCTGACTCCTGTGTGTGTGGTATATTCATGCTGAATCCTGTGTGTGGTATATTCATGCTGAATCCTGTGTGTGTGGTATATTCATGCTGAATCATGTGTGTGTGGTATATTCATGCTGAATCCTGTGTGTGTGGTATATTCATGTTGAATCATGTGTGTGTGGTATATTCATGCTGAATCCTGTGTGTGTGGTATATTCATGCTGAATCATGTGTGTGTGGTATATTCATGCTGAATCCTGTGTGTGTGGTATATTCATGCTGAATCCTGTGTGTGTGGTATATTCATGCTGAATCCTGTGTGTGTGGTATATTCATGTTGAATCATGTGTGTGTGGTATATTCATGCTGAATCCTGTGTGTGTGGTATATTCATGCTGAATCCTGTGTGTGTGGTATATTCATGGTGAATCCTGTGTGTGTGGTATATTCATGCTGAATCCTGTGTGTGTGGTATATTCATGGTGAATCCTGTGTGTGTGGTATATTCATGGTGAATCCTGTGTGTGTGGTATATTCATGCTGAATCCTGTGTGTGTTGTATATTCATGCTGAATCCTGTGTGTGTGGTATATTCATGCTGAATCATGTGTGTGTGGTATATTCATGCTGAATCATGTGTGTGTGGTTTATTCATGCTGAATCCTGTGTGTGTTGTATATTCATGCTGAATCCTGTGTGTGTGGTATATTCATGCTGAATCATGTGTGTGTGGTTTATTCATGCTGAATCCTGTGTGTGTTGTATATTCATGCTGAATCCTGTGTGTGTGGTATATTCATGCTGAATCATGTGTGTGTGGTATATTCATGCTGAATCCTGTGTGTGTGGTATATTCATGCTGAATCATGTGTGTGTGGTATATTCATGCTGAATCCTGTGTGTGTGGTATATTCATGCTGAATCATGTGTGTGTGGTATATTCATGCTGAATCCTGTGTGTGGGATATTCATGCTGAATCCTGTGTGTGTGGTATATTCATGCTGAATCCTGTGTGTGTTGTATATTCATGCTGAATCATGTGTGTGTGGTATATTCATGCTGAATCCTGTGTGTGTGGTACATTCATGCTGAATCCTGTGTGTGTGGTATATTCATGCTGAATCATGTGTGTGTGGTATATTTATGCTGAATCATGTGTGTGTGGTATATTCATGCTGAATCCTGTGTGTGTGGTATATTCATGCTGAATCCTGTGTGTGTTGTATATTCATGCTGAATCCTGTGTGTGTTGTATATTCATGCTGAATCCTGTGTGTGTGGTATATTCATGGTGAATCCTGTGTGTGTGGTATATTCATGCTGAATCATGTGTGTTGTATATTCATGCTGAATCCTGTGTGTGTGGTATATTCATGCTGAATCATGTGTGTTGTATATTCATGCTGACTCCTGTGTGTGTGGTATATTCATGGTGAATCATGTATGTTGTATATTCATGCTGAATCCTGTGTGTGTGGTATATTCATGCTGAATCCTGTGTGTGTGGTATATTCATGGTGAATCATGTGTGTGTGTGGTATATTTATGGTGAATCCTGTGTGTGTGGTATATTCATGCTGAATCATGTGTGTTGTATATTCATGCTGACTCCTGTGTGTGTGGTATATTCATGGTGAATCATGTATGTTGTATATTCATGCTGAATCCTGTGTGTGTGGTATATTCATGCTGAATCCTGTGTGTGTGGTATATTCATGGTGAATCATGTGTGTGTGTGGTATATTTATGGTGAATCCTGTGTGTGTGGTATATTCATGGTGAATCCTGTGTGTGTGGTATATTCATGCTGAATCCTGTGTGTGTGGTATATTCATGCTGACTCCTGTGTGTGTGGTATATTCATGGTGAATCATGTGTGTGTGGTATATTCATGTTGACTCCTGTGTGTGTGGTATATTCATGCTGACTCCTGTGTGTGTGGTATATTCATGGTGAATCATGTGTGTGTGGTATATTCATGTTGACTCCTGTGTGTGTGGTATATTCATGTTGACTCCTGTGTGTGTGGTATATTCATGCTGACTCCTGTGTGTGTGGTATATTCATGGTGAATCATGTATGTTGTATATTCATGCTGAATCCTGTGTGTGTGGTATATTCATGCTGACTCCTGTGTGTGTGGTATATTCATGGTGAATCATGTATGTTGTATATTCATGTTGACTCCTGTGTGTGTGGTATATTCATGCTGACTCCTGTGTGTGTGGTATATTCATGGTGAATCATGTATGTTGTATATTCATGCTGAATCCTGTGTGTGTGGTATATTCCTGCTGAATCCTGTGTGTGTGGTATATTCATGGTGAATCATGTGTGTGTGTGGTATATTTATGGTGAATCCTGTGTGTGTGGTATATTCATGGTGAATCCTGTGTGTGTGGTATATTCATGCTGAATCCTGTGTGTGTGGTATATTCATGCTGACTCCTGTGTGTGTGGTATATTCATGGTGAATCATGTGTGTGTGGTATATTCATGTTGACTCCTGTGTGTGTGGTATATTCATGCTGACTCCTGTGTGTGTGGTATATTCATGTTGACTCCTGTGTGTGTGGTATATTCATGTTGACTCCTGTGTGTGTGGTATATTCATGTTGACTCCTGTGTGTGTGGTATATTCATGTTGACTCCTGTGTGTGTGGTATATTCATGCTGAATCCTGTGTGTGTGGTATATTCATGCTGAATCCTGTGTGTGTGGTATATTCATGCTGAATCCTGTGTGTGTGGTATATTCATGCTGAATCCTGTGTGTGTGGTATATTCATGCTGAATCCTGTGTGTGTGGTATATTTATGCTGACTCCTGTGTGTGTGGTATATTCATGCTGAATCCTGTGTGTGGTATATTCATGCTGAATCCTGTGTGTGTGGTATATTCATGGTGAATCCTGTGTGTGTGGTATATTCATGGTGAATCCTGTGTGTGTGGTATATTCATGGTGAATCCTGTGTGTGTGGTATATTCATGGTGAATCCTGTGTGTGTGGTATATTCATGGTGAATCCTGTGTGTGTGGTATATTCATGGTGAATCCTGTGTGTGTGGTATATTCATGGTGAATCCTGTGTGTGGTATATTCATGGTGAATCCTGTGTGTGTGGTATATTCATGGTGAATCCTGTGTGTGGTATATTCATGTTGACTCCTGTGTGTGTGGTATATTCATGTTGACTCCTGTGTGTGTGGTATATTCATGGTGACTCCTGTGTGTGTGGTATATTCATGCTGACTCCTGTGTGTGTGGTATATTCATGGTGAATCATGTGTGTGTGGTATATTCATGTTGACTCCTGTGTGTGTGGTATATTCATGCTGACTCCTGTGTGTGTGGTATATTCATGGTGAATCATGTGTGTGTGGTATATTCATGTTGACTCCTGTGTGTGTGGTATATTCATGTTGACTCCTGTGTGTGTGGTATATTCATGTTGACTCCTGTGTGTGTGGTATATTCATGTTGACTCCTGTGTGTGTGGTATATTCATGCTGAATCCTGTGTGTGTGGTATATTCATGCTGAATCCTGTGTGTGTGGTATATTCATGCTGAATCCTGTGTGTGTGGTATATTCATGCTGAATCCTGTGTGTGTGGTATATTCATGCTGAATCCTGTGTGTGTGGTATATTTATGCTGACTCCTGTGTGTGTGGTATATTCATGCTGAATCCTGTGTGTGGTATATTCATGCTGAATCCTGTGTGTGTGGTATATTCATGGTGAATCCTGTGTGTGTGGTATATTCATGGTGAATCCTGTGTGTGTGGTATATTCATGGTGAATCCTGTGTGTGGTATATTCATGGTGAATCATGTGTGTGTGGTATATTCATGCTGAATCCTGTGTGTGTGGTATATTCATGGTGAATCCTGTGTGTGTGGTATATTCATGCTGAATCATGTGTGTGTTGTATATTCATGCTGAATCATGTGTGTGTGTGGTATATTCATGCTGAATCCTGTGTGTGTGGTATATTCATGCTGAATCCTGTGTGTGTGGTATATTCATGCTGAATCATGTGTGTGTGGTATATTCATGCTGAATCATGTGTGTGTGGTATATTCATGCTGAATCATGTGTGTGTGGTATATTTATGCTGACTCCTGTGTGTGTGGTATATTCATGCTGAATCATGTGTGTGTGGTATATTCATGCTGAATCATGTGTGTGTGGTATATTCATGCTGAATCATGTGTGTGTGGTATATTCATGCTGAATCATGTGTGTGTGGTATATTCATGCTGAATCATGTGTGTGTGGTATATTTATGCTGACTCCTGTGTGTGTGGTATATTCATGCTGAATCATGTGTGTGTGGTATATTCATGCTGAATCATGTGTGTGTGGTATATTCATGCTGAATCCTGTGTGTGTGGTATATTCATGCTGAATCATGTGTGTGTGGTATATTCATGCTGACTCCTGTGTGTGTGGTATATTCATGCTGAATCATGTGTGTGTGGTATATTCATGCTGAATCATGTGTGTGTGGTATATTCATGCTGAATCATGTGTGTGTGGTATATTCATGGTGAATCCTGTGTGTGTGGTATATTCATGCTGAATCATGTGTGTGTGGTATATTCATGCTGAATCATGTGTGTGTGGTATATTCATGGTGAATCCTGTGTGTGTGGTATATTCATGCTGAATCATGTGTGTGTGGTATATTCATGCTGAATCCTGTGTGTGTGGTATATTTATGCTGACTCCTGTGTGTGTGGTATATTCATGCTGAATCATGTGTGTGTGGTATATTCATGGTGAATCCTGTGTGTGTGGTATATTCATGCTGAATCATGTGTGTGTGGTATATTCATGCTGAATCATGTGTGTGTGGTATATTTATGCTGAATCATGTGTGTGTGGTATATTCATGCTGAATCCTGTGTGTGTGGTATATTCATGCTGAATCATGTGTGTGTGGTATATTTATGCTGACTCCTGTGTGTGTGGTATATTCATGCTGAATCATGTGTGTGTGGTATATTCATGCTGAATCATGTGTGTGTGGTATATTCATGCTGAATCATGTGTGTGTGGTATATTCATGGTGAATCCTGTGTGTGTGGTATATTCATGCTGAATCATGTGTGTGTGGTATATTCATGCTGAATCATGTGTGTGTGGTATATTCATGGTGAATCCTGTGTGTGTGGTATATTCATGCTGAATCATGTGTGTGTGGTATATTCATGCTGAATCCTGTGTGTGTGGTATATTTATGCTGACTCCTGTGTGTGTGGTATATTCATGCTGAATCATGTGTGTGTGGTATATTCATGCTGAATCATGTGTGTGTGGTATATTCATGCTGAATCATGTGTGTGTGGTATATTCATGGTGAATCCTGTGTGTGTGGTATATTCATGGTGAATCCTGTGTGTGTGGTATATTCATGCTGAATCCTGTGTGTGTGGTATATTCATGCTGAATCCTGTGTGTGTGGTATATTCATGGTGAATCCTGTGTGTGTGGTATATTCATGCTGAATCATGTGTGTGTTGTATATTCATGCTGAATCATGTGTGTGTGGTATATTCATGCTGAATCCTGTGTGTGTGGTATATTCATGCTGAATCCTGTGTGTGTGGTATATTCATGCTGAATCCTGTGTGTGTGGTATATTCATGCTGAATCCTGTGTGTGGTATATTCATGGTGAATCCTGTGTGTGTGGTATATTCATGCTGAATCATGTGTGTGTTGTATATTCATGCTGAATCATGTGTGTGTGGTATATTCATGCTGAATCCTGTGTGTGTGGTATATTCATGCTGAATCCTGTGTGTGTGGTATATTCATGGTGAATCCTGTGTGTGTGGTATATTTATGATGAATCCTGTGTGTGTGGTATATTCATGCTGAATCCTGTGTGTGTGGTATATTCATGGTGAATCCTGTGTGTGTTGTATATTCATGCTGAATCATGTGTGTGTGGTATATTCATGCTGAATCCTGTGTGTGTGGTATATTCATGTTGACTCCTGTGTGTGTGGTATATTCATGTTGAATCCTGTGTGTGTGGTATATTCATGTTGACTCCTGTGTGTGTGGTATATTCATGTTGAATCCTGTGTGTGGTATATTCATGTTGACTCCTGTGTGTGTGGTATATTCATGTTGACTCCTGTGTGTGTGGTATATTCATGTTGACTCCTGTGTGTGTGGTATATTCATGTTGACTCCTGTGTGTGTGGTATATTCATGTTGACTCCTGTGTGTGTGGTATATTCATGTTGACTCCTGTGTGTGTGGTATATTCATGTTGACTCCTGTGTGTGTGGTATATTCATGTTGAATCCTGTGTGTGGTATATTCATGGTGAATCATGTGTGTGTGGTATATTCATGTTGACTCCTGTGTGTGTGGTATATTCATGCTGAATCCTGTGTGTGTGGTATATTCATGTTGACTCCTGTGTGTGTGGTATATTCATGTTGACTCCTGTGTGTGTGGTATATTCATGTTGACTCCTGTGTGTGTGGTATATTCATGTTGACTCCTGTGTGTGTGGTATATTCATGTTGACTCCTGTGTGTGTGGTATATTCATGTTGAATCCTGTGTGTGGTATATTCATGGTGAATCATGTGTGTGTGGTATATTCATGTTGACTCCTGTGTGTGTGGTATATTCATGGTGAATCATGTGTGTGTGGTATATTCATGTTGACTCCTGTGTGTGTGGTATATTCATGCTGAATCCTGTGTGTGTGGTATATTCATGTTGACTCCTGTGTGTGTGGTATATTCATGCTGAATCCTGTGTGTGTGGTATATTCATGCTGAATCCTGTGTGTGTGGTATATTCATGCTGAATCCTGTGTGTGTGGTATATTCATGCTGAATCATGTGTGTGTGGTATATTCATGGTGAATCCTGTGTGTGTGGTATATTCATGCTGAATCCTGTGTGTGTGGTATATTCATGCTGAATCCTGTGTGTGTGGTATATTCATGCTGAATCCTGTGTGTGTGGTATATTCATGCTGAATCATGTGTGTGTGGTATATTCATGGTGAATCCTGTGTGTGTGGTATATTCATGCTGAATCATGTGTGTGTGGTATATTCATGGTGAATCCTGTGTGTGTGGTATATTCATGCTGAATCATGTGTGTGTGGTATATTCATGCTGAATCATGTGTGTGTGGTATATTCATGCTGAATCATGTGTGTGTGGTATATTCATGGTGAATCCTGTGTGTGTGGTATATTCATGCTGAATACTGTGTGTGTGTGGTATATTCATGGTGAATCCTGTGTGTGGTATATTCATGGTGAATCCTGTGTGTGTGGTATATTCATGGTGAATCCTGTGTGTGTGGTATATTCATGGTGAATCCTGTGTGTGTGGTATATTCATGTTGAATCCTGTGTGTGGTATATTCATGGTGAATCCTGTGTGTGGTATATTCATGGTGAATCCTGTGTGTGTGGTATATTCATGGTGAATCCTGTGTGTGTGGTATATTCATGTTGACTCCTGTGTGTGTGGTATATTCATAGTGAATCCTGTGTGTGTGGTATATTCATGGTGAATCCTGTGTGTGTGGTATATTCATGGTGAATCCTGTGTGTGTGGTATATTCATGCTGAATCCTGTGTGTGGTATATTCATGGTGAATCCTGTGTGTGTGGTATATTCATGCTGACTCCTGTGTGTGTGGTATATTCATGTTGACTCCTGTGTGTGTGGTATATTCATGTTGACTCCTGTGTGTGTGGTATATTCATGTTGACTCCTGTGTGTGTGGTATATTCATGTTGACTCCTGTGTGTGTGGTATATTCATGTTGACTCCTGTGTGTGTGGTATATTCATGTTGACTCCTGTGTGTGTGGTATATTCATGTTGACTCCTGTGTGTGTGGTATATTCATGTTGACTCCTGTGTGTGTGGTATATTCATGTTGACTCCTGTGTGTGTGGTATATTCATGTTGACTCCTGTGTGTGTGGTATATTCATGTTGACTCCTGTGTGTGTGGTATATTCATGTTGACTCCTGTGTGTGTGGTATATTCATGGTGAATCCTGTGTGTGTGGTATATTCATGGTGAATCATGTGTGTGTGGTATATTCATGCTGAATCCTGTGTGTGTGGTATATTCATGTTGACTCCTGTGTGTGTGGTATATTCATGGTGAATCCTGTGTGTGTGGTATATTCATGTTGACTCCTGTGTGTGTGGTATATTCATGTTGACTCCTGTGTGTGTGGTATATTCATGTTGACTCCTGTGTGTGTGGTATATTCATGTTGACTCCTGTGTGTGTGGTATATTCATGCTGAATCATGTGTGTGTGGTATATTCATGGTGTATCCTGTGTGTGTGGTATATTCATGCTGAATCATGTGTGTGTGGTATATTCATGCTGAATCATGTGTGTGTGGTATATTCATGGTGAATCCTGTGTGTGTGGTATATTCATGCTGAATCATGTGTGTGTGGTATATTCATGGTGAATCCTGTGTGTGGTATATTCATGGTGAATCATGTGTGTGTGGTATATTCATGCTGAATCCTGTGTGTGTGGTATATTCATGCTGAATCCTGTGTGTGTGGTATATTCATGCTGAATCATGTGTGTGTGGTATATTCATGCTGAATCCTGTGTGTGGTATATTCATGCTGAATCATGTGTGTGGTATATTCATGCTGAATCCTGTGTGTGTGATATATTCATGCTGAATCATGTGTGTGTGGTATATTCATGCTGAATCATGTGTGTGTGGTATATTCATGCTGAATCCTGTGTGTGGTATATTCATGCTGAATCATGTGTGTGTGGTATATTCATGCTGAATCCTGTGTGTGGTATATTCATGCTGAATCCTGTGTGTGTGGTATATTCATGCTGAATCCTGTGTGTGGTATATTCATGCTGAATCCTGTGTGTGTGGTATATTCATGCTGAATCCTGTGTGTGTGGTATATTCATGCTGAATCATGTGTGTGTGGTATATTCATGCTGAATCCTGTGTGTGTGGTATATTCATGTTGAATCCTGTGTGTGGTATATTCATGCTGAATCCTGTGTGTGTGGTATATTCATGCTGAATCCTGTGTGTGGTATATTCATGCTGAATCATGTGTGTGGTATATTCATGCTGAATCCTGTGTGTGTGGTATATTCATGCTGAATCCTGTGTGTGGTATATTCATGCTGAATCCTGTGTGTGTGGTATATTCATGCTGAATCATGTGTGTGGTATATTCATGCTGAATCATGTGTGTGTGGTATATTCATGGTGAATCCTGTGTGTGTGGTATATTCATGGTGAATCCTGTGTGTGTGGTATATTCATGGTGAATCCTGTGTGTGGTATATTCATGGTGAATCATGTGTGTGTGGTATATTCATGCTGAATCCTGTGTGTGTGGTATATTCATGGTGAATCCTGTGTGTGTGGTATATTTATGCTGACTCCTGTGTGTGTGGTATATTCATGCTGAATCCTGTGTGTGTGGTATATTCATGCTGAATCATGTGTGTGTGGTATATTCATGCTGAATCCTGTGTGTGTGGTATATTCATGCTGAATCCTGTGTGTGTGGTATATTCATGCTGAATCATGTGTGTGTTGTATATTCATGCTGAATCATGTGTGTGTGGTATATTCATGGTGAATCCTGTGTGTGTGGTATATTCATGCTGAATCATGTGTGTGTTGTATATTCATGCTGAATCATGTGTGTGTGGTATATTCATGCTGAATCCTGTGTGTGTGGTATATTCATGCTGAATCCTGTGTGTGTGGTATATTCATGGTGAATCCTGTGTGTGTGGTATATTCATGCTGAATCATGTGTGTGTTGTATATTCATGCTGAATCATGTGTGTGTGGTATATTCATGCTGAATCATGTGTGTGTTGTATATTCATGGTGAATCCTGTGTGTGTGGTATATTCATGGTGAATCATGTGTGTGTGGTATATTCATGGTGAATCCTGTGTGTGTGGTATATTCATGGTGAATCCTGTGTGTGGTATATTCATGCTGAATCCTGTGTGTGTGGTATATTTATGCTGAATCATGTGTGTGTGGTATATTCATGCTGAATCCTGTGTGTGGTATATTCATGCTGAATCATGTGTGTGTTGTATATTCATGCTGAATCATGTGTGTGTGGTATATTCATGCTGAATCATGTGTGTGTGGTATATTCATGGTGAATCCTGTGTGTGTGGTATATTCATGCTGAATCCTGTGTGTGGTATATTCATGGTGAATCCTGTGTGTGTGTGTGGTATATTCATGGTGAATCCTGTGTGTGTGTGTGGTATATTCATGCTGAATACTGTGTGTGTGGTATATTCATGCTGAATCATGTGTGTGTGGTATATTCATGCTGAATCATGTGTGTGTGGTATATTCATGGTGAATCCTGTGTGTGTGGTATATTCATGCTGAATCCTGTGTGTGGTATATTCATGGTGAATCCTGTGTGTGTGTGTGGTATATTCATGCTGAATCCTGTGTGTGGTATATTCATGGTGAATCCTGTGTGTGTGGTATATTCATGGTGAATCCTGTGTGTGGTATATTCATGGTGAATCCTGTGTGTGGTATATTCATGTTGACTCCTGTGTGTGTGGTATATTCATGGTGAATCCTGTGTGTGTGGTATATTCATGGTGAATCATGTGTGTGTGGTATATTCATGGTGAATCATGTGTGTGTGGTATATTCATGTTGACTCCTGTGTGTGTGGTATATTCATGTTGACTCCTGTGTGTGTGGTATATTCATGGTGAATCATGTGTGTGTGGTATATTCATGTTGACTCCTGTGTGTGTGGTATATTCATGGTGAATCCTGTGTGTGTGGTATATTCATGGTGAATCATGTGTGTGTGGTATATTCATGGTGAATCATGTGTGTGTGGTATATTCATGCTGAATCCTGTGTGTGTGGTATATTCATGGTGAATCATGTGTGTGTGGTATATTCATGCTGAATCATGTGTGTGTGGTATATTCATGGTGAATCCTGTGTGTGTGGTATATTCATGCTGAATCATGTGTGTGTGGTATATTCATGGTGAATCCTGTGTGTGTGGTATATTCATGCTGAATCATGTGTGTGTGGTATATTCATGGTGAATCCTGTGTGTGTGGTATATTCATGGTGAATCCTGTGTGTGTGGTATATTCATGTTGAATCCTGTGTGTGTTGTATATTCATGGTGAATCCTGTGTGTGTTGTATATTCATGGTGAATCCTGTGTGTGTTGTATATTCATGGTGAATCCTGTGTGTGTTGTATATTCATGGTGAATCCTGTGTGTGTGGTATATTCATGGTGAATCCTGTGTGTGTGGTATATTCATGCTGAATCCTGTGTGTGTGGTATATTCATGCTGAATCCTGTGTGTGGTATATTCATGCTGAATCATGTGTGTGTTGTATATTCATGCTGAATCATGTGTGTGTGGTATATTCATGCTGAATCATGTGTGTGTGGTATATTCATGGTGAATCCTGTGTGTGTGGTATATTCATGCTGAATCCTGTGTGTGGTATATTCATGGTGAATCCTGTGTGTGTGTGTGGTATATTCATGCTGAATACTGTGTGTGTGTGTGGTATATTCATGCTGAATCCTGTGTGTGGTATATTCATGGTGAATCCTGTGTGTGTGGTATATTCATGGTGAATCCTGTGTGTGGTATATTCATGGTGAATCCTGTGTGTGTGGTATATTCATGGTGAATCCTGTGTGTAGTATATTCATGCTGACTCCTGTGTGTGTGGTATATTCATGCTGAATCCTGTGTGTGTGGTATATTCATGCTGAATCCTGTGTGTGGTATATTCATGGTGAATCCTGTGTGTGGTATATTCATGGTGAATCCTGTGTGTGTGGTATATTCATGCTGACTCCTGTGTGTGTGGTATATTCATGCTGACTCCTGTGTGTGTGGTATATTCATGTTGACTCCTGTGTGTGTGGTATATTCATGTTGACTCCTGTGTGTGTGGTATATTCATGGTGAATCATGTGTGTGTGGTATATTCATGCTGAATCCTGTGTGTGTGGTATATTCATGTTGACTTCTGTGTGTGTGGTATATTCATGCTGACTCCTGTGTGTGTGGTATATTCATGCTGAATCCTGTGTGTGTGGTATATTCATGTTGACTCCTGTGTGTGTGGTATATTCATGCTGAATCCTGTGTGTGTGGTATATTCATGGTGACTCCTGTGTGTGTGGTATATTCATGTTGACTCCTGTGTGTGTGGTATATTCATGCTGAATCCTGTGTGTGTGGTATATTCATGGTGACTCCTGTGTGTGTGGTATATTCATGGTGAATCCTGTGTGTGTGGTATATTCATGCTGACTCCTGTGTGTGTGGTATATTCATGTTGACTCCTGTGTTTGTGGTATATTCATGTTGACTCCTGTGTGTGTGGTATATTCATGTTGACTCCTGTGTGTGTGGTATATTCATGCTGAATCATGTGTGTGTGGTATATTCATGTTGACTCCTGTGTGTGTGGTATATTCATGTTGACTCCTGTGTGTGTGGTATATTCATGTTGACTCCTGTGTGTGTGGTATATTCATGTTGACTCCTGTGTGTGTGGTATATTCATGTTGACTCCTGTGTGTGTGGTATATTCATGGTGAATCCTGTGTGTGTGGTATATTCATGCTGAATCATGTGTGTGTGGTATATTCATGCTGAATCCTGTGTGTGTGGTATATTCATGGTGAATCCTGTGTGTGTGGTATATTCATGCTGACTCCTGTGTGTGTGGTATATTCATGCTGAATCATGTGTGTGTGGTATATTCATGCTGAATCCTGTGTGTGTGGTATATTCATGCTGAATCATGTGTGTGTGGTATATTCATGCTGAATCATGTGTGTGTGGTATATTCATGCTGAATCCTGTGTGTGTGGTATATTCATGCTGAATCATGTGTGTGTGGTATATTCATGCTGAATCATGTGTGTGTGGTATATTCATGCTGAATCATGTGTGTGTGGTATATTCATGCTGAATCCTGTGTGTGTGGTATATTCATGGTGAATCCTGTGTGTGGTATATTCATGCTGAATCCTGTGTGTGTGGTATATTTATGCTGACTCCTGTGTGTGTGGTATATTCATGTTGAATCCTGTGTGTGGTATATTCATGGTGAATCCTGTGTGTGTCGTATATTCATGTTGAATCCTGTGTGTGGTATATTCATGGTGAATCCTGTGTGTGTGGTATATTCATGGTGAATCCTGTGTGTGTGGTATATTCATGCTGAATCCTGTGTGTGTGGTATATTCATGTTGAATTATGTGTGTGTGGTATATTCATGCTGAATCCTGTGTGTGTTGTATATTCATGGTGAATCCTGTGTGTGTTGTATATTCATGCTGAATCCTGTGTGTGTGGTATATTCATGCTGAATCATGTGTGTGTGGTATATTCATGCTGAATCCTGTGTGTGTGGTATATTCATGGTGAATCCTGTGTGTGTTGTATATTCATGTTCAATCCTGTGGGTGTGGTATATTCATGCTGAATCCTGTGTGTGTGGTATATTCATGCTGAATCCTGTGTGTGTTGTATATTCATGCTGAATCCTGTGTGTGTGGTATATTCATGCTGAATCATGTGTGTGTGGTATATTCATGCTGAATCCTGTGTGTGTGGTATATTCATGCTGAATCCTGTGTGTGTGGTATATTCATGCTGAATCCTGTGTGTGTTGTATATTCATGCTGAATCCTGTGTGTGTGGTATATTCATGCTGAATCCTGTGTGTGTTGTATATTCATGCTGAATCCTGTGTGTGTGGTATATTCATGCTGAATCCTGTGTGTGTGGTATATTCATGCTGAATCCTGTGTGTGTGGTATATTCATGGTGAATCCTGTGTGTGTGGTATATTCATGGTGAATCCTGTGTGTGTGGTATATTCATGTTGACTCCTGTGTGTGTGGTATATTCATGTTGACTCCTGTGTGTGTGGTATATTCATGCTGAATCATGTGTGTGTGGTATATTCATGTTGACTCCTGTGTGTGTGGTATATTCATGTTGACTCCTGTGTGTGTGGTATATTCATGTTGACTCCTGTGTGTGTGGTATATTCATGGTGACTCCTGTGTGTGGTATATTCATGGTGAATCCTGTGTGTGTGGTATATTCATGCTGACTCCTGTGTGTGTGGTATATTCATGCTGAATCATGTGTGTGTGGTATATTCATGCTGAATCCTGTGTGTGTGGTATATTCATGGTGAATCCTGTGTGTGTGGTATATTCATGCTGACTCCTGTGTGTGTGGTATATTCATGCTGAATCATGTGTGTGTGGTATATTCATGCTGAATCATGTGTGTGTGGTATATTCATGCTGAATCCTGTGTGTGTGGTATATTCATGCTGAATCAAGTGTGTGTGGTATATTCATGCTGAATCATGTGTGTGTGGTATATTCATGCTGAATCCTGTGTGTGTGGTATATTCATGCTGAATCATGTGTGTGTGGTATATTCATGCTGAATCATGTGTGTGTGGTATATTCATGCTGAATCCTGTGTGTGTGGTATATTCATGGTGAATCCTGTGTGTGGTATATTCATGCTGAATCCTGTGTGTGTGGTATATTTATGCTGACTCCTGTGTGTGTGGTATATTCATGTTGAATCCTGTGTGTGGTATATTCATGGTGAATCCTGTGTGTGTGGTATATTCATGGTGAATCCTGTGTGTGTGGTATATTCATGTTGAATCCTGTGTGTGGTATATTCATGGTGAATCCTGTGTGTGTGGTATATTCATGGTGAATCCTGTGTGTGTGGTATATTCATGCTGAATCATGTGTGTGTGGTATATTCATGTTGAATCCTGTGTGTGTGGTATATTCATGCTGAATCCTGTGTGTGTGGTATATTCATGCTGAATCCTGTGTGTGTGATATATTCATGCTGAATCCTGTGTGTGTTGTATATTCATGCTGAATCCTGTGTGTGTGGTATATTCATGCTGAATCCTGTGTGTGTTGTATATTCATGCTGAATCCTGTGTGTGTGGTATATTCATGCTGAATCCTGTGTGTGTTGTATATTCATGCTGAATCCTGTGTGTGTGGTATATTCATGCTGAATCCTGTGTGTGTGGTATATTCATGGTGAATCCTGTGTGTGTGGTATATTCATGGTGAATCCTGTGTGTGGTATATTCATGCTGAATCCTGTGTGTGTGGTATATTCATGGTGAATCCTGTGTGTGTGGTATATTCATGCTGAATCCTGTGTGTGGGATATTCATGCTGAATCCTGTGTGTGTGGTATATTCATGCTGAATCCTGTGTGTGTTGTATATTCATGCTGAATCCTGTGTGTGTGGTATATTCATGCTGAATCCTGTGTGTGTGGTATATTCATGCTGAATCCTGTGTGTGTGGTATATTCATGCTGAATCCTGTGTGTGTGGTATATTCATGCTGAATCCTGTGTGTGGGATATTCATGCTGAATCCTGTGTGTGTGGTATATTCATGCTGAATCCTGTGTGTGTTGTATATTCATGCTGAATCATGTGTGTGTGGTATATTCATGCTGAATCCTGTGTGTGTGGTATATTCATGCTGAATCCTGTGTGTGTTGTATATTCATGCTGAATCATGTGTGTGTGGTATATTCATGCTGAATCCTGTGTGTGTGGTATATTCATGCTGAATCATGTGTGTGTGGTATATTCATGCTGAATCCTGTGTGTGGGATATTCATGCTGAATCCTGTGTGTGTTGTATATTCATGCTGAATCCTGTGTGTGTTGTATATTCATGCTGAATCATGTGTGTGGTATATTCATGCTGAATCATGTGTGTGTTGTATACTCATGCTGAATCCTGTGTGTGTGGTATATTCATGATGAATCCTGTGTGTGTGGTATATTCATGTTGACTCCTGTGTGTGTGGTATATTCATGTTGACTCCTGTGTGTGTGGTATATTCATGCTGACTCCTGTGTGTGGTATATTCATGGTGAATCCTGTGTGTGTGGTATATTCATGCTGAATCATGTGTGTGGTATATTCATGCTGAATCATGTGTGTGTTGTATATTTATGCTGAATCATGTGTGTGTGGTATATTCATGTTGAATCCTGTGTGTGTGGTATATTCATGCTGAATCATGTGTGTGTTGTATATTCATGCTGAATCCTGTGTGTGTGGTATATTTATGCTGAATCATGTGTGTGTGGTATATTCATGTTGAATCATGTGTGTGTTGTATATTTATGCTGAATCATGTGTGTGTGGTATATTTATGCTGAATCATGTGTGTGTGGTATATTCATGTTGAATCCTGTGTGTGTGGTATATTCATGCTGAATCCTGTGTGTGTGGTATATTCATGCTGAATCCTGTGTGTGTTGTATATTCATGCTGAATCCTGTGTGTGTGGTATATTCATGCTGAATCATGTGTGTTGTATATTCATGCTGAATCCTGTGTGTGTGGTATATTCATGCTGAATCCTGTGTGTGTGGTATATTCATGGTGAATCCTGTGTGTGGTATATTCATGGTGAATCATGTATGTTGTATATTCATGCTGAATCCTGTGTGTGTGGTATATTCATGCTGAATCCTGTGTGTGTGGTATATTCATGGTGAATCATGTGTGTGTGTGGTATATTCATGGTGAATCCTGTGTGTGTGGTATATTCATGCTGAATCCTGTGTGTGTGGTATATTCATGCTGAATCCTGTGTGTGTGGTATATTCATGGTGAATCCTGTGTGTGTGGTATATTCATGGTGAATCCTGTGTGTGTGGTATATTCATGGTGAATCCTGTGTGTGGTATATTCATGGTGAATCCTGTGTGTGTGGTATATTCATGGTGAATCCTGTGTGTGTGGTATATTCATGTTGACTCCTGTGTGTGTTGTATATTCATGCTGAATCATGTGTGTGTGGTATATTCATGCTGAATCCTGTGTGTGTGGTATATTCATGGTGAATCCTGTGTGTGTGGTATATTCATGCTGAATCATGTGTGTGTGGTATATTCATGTTGAATCCTGTGTGTGTGGTATATTCATGGTGAATCCTGTGTGTGTTGTATATTCATGGTGAATCATGTGTGTGTGGTATATTCATGGTGAATCCTGTGTGTGTTGTATATTCATGCTGAATCATGTGTGTGTGGTATATTCATGCTGAATCCTGTGTGTGTGGTATATTCATGGTGAATCCTGTGTGTGGTATATTCATGTTGAATCCTGTGTGTGGTATATTCATGTTGAATCATGTGTGTGTGGTATATTCATGTTGAATCATGTGTGTGTGGTATATTCATGTTGAATCCTGTGTGTGGTATATTCATGTTGAATCATGTGTGTGTGGTATATTCATGCTGAATCCTGTGTGTGTGGTATATTCATGCTGAATCCTGTGTGTGTGGTATATTCATGCTGAATCCTGTGTGTGTGGTATATTCATGCTGAATCCTGTGTGTGTGGTATATTCATGGTGAATCCTGTGTGTGTTGTATATTCATGGTGAATCCTGTGTGTGTGGTATATTCATGCTGAATCCTGTGTGTGTGGTATATTCATGGTGAATCCTGTGTGTGTTGTATATTCATGCTGAATCATGTGTGTGTGGGATATTCATGGTGAATCCTGTGTGTGTTGTATATTCATGCTGAATCATGTGTGTGTTGTATATTCATGCTGAATCCTGTGTGTGTGGTATATTCATGGTGAATCCTGTGTGTGTGGTATATTCATGCTGAATCCTGTGTGTGGTATATTCATGCTGAATCCTGTGTGTGTGGTATATTCATGCTGAATCCTGTGTGTGGGATATTCATGCTGAATCCTGTGTGTGTGGTATATTCATGCTGAATCCTGTGTGTGTTGTATATTCATGCTGAATCCTGTGTGTGTGGTATATTCATGCTGAATCATGTGTGTGTGGTATATTCATGCTGAATCCTGTGTGTGTGGTATATTCATGGTGAATCCTGTGTGTGTGGTATATTCATGCTGAATCCTGTGTGTGGGATATTCATGCTGAATCCTGTGTGTGTGGTATATTCATGCTGAATCCTGTGTGTGTGGTATATTCATGCTGAATCATGTGTGTGTGGTATATTCATGCTGAATCATGTGTGTGTGGTATATTCATGCTGAATCCTGTGTGTGTGGTATATTCATGCTGAATCATGTGTGTGTGGTATATTCATGCTGAATCATGTGTGTGTGGTATATTCATGCTGAATCCTGTGTGTGTGGTATATTTATGCTGAATCCTGTGTGTGTGGTATATTCATGCTGAATCATGTGTGTGTGGTATATTCATGCTGAATCATGTGTGTGTGGTATATTCATGCTGAATCATGTGTGTGTGGTATATTCATGCTGAATCCTGTGTGTGTGGTATATTCATGGTGAATCCTGTGTGTGGTATATTCATGCTGAATCCTGTGTGTGTGGTATATTTATGCTGACTCCTGTGTGTGTGGTATATTCATGTTGAATCCTGTGTGTGGTATATTCATGGTGAATCCTGTGTGTGTGGTATATTCATGTTGAATCCTGTGTGTGGTATATTCATGGTGAATCCTGTGTGTGTGGTATATTCATGGTGAATCCTGTGTGTGTGGTATATTCATGCTGAATCCTGTGTGTGTGGTATATTCATGCTGAATCATGTGTGTGTGGTATATTCATGCTGAATCCTGTGTGTGTTCTATATTCATGCTGAATCCTGTGTGTGTGGTATATTCATGTTGAATCCTGTGTGTGGTATATTCATGGTGAATCCTGTGTGTGTGGTATATTCATGCTGAATCCTGTGTGTGTTGTATATTCATGCTGAATCCTGTGTGTGTGGTATATTCATGGTGAATCCTGTGTGTGTGGTATATTCATGCTGAATCCTGTGTGTGTGGTATATTCATGGTGAATCCTGTGTGTGGTATATTCATGCTGAATCCTGTGTGTGTGGTATATTCATGGTGAATCATGTATGTTGTATATTCATGCTGAATCCTGTGTGTGTGGTATATTCATGCTGAATCCTGTGTGTGTGGTATATTCATGGTGAATCATGTATGTTGTATATTCATGCTGAATCCTGTGTATGTGGTATATTCATGGTGAATCATGTGTGTGTGTGGTATATTTATGGTGAATCATGTGTGTGTGTGGTATATTCATGGTGAATCCTGTGTGTGTGGTATATTCATGCTGAATCCTGTGTGTGTGGTATATTCATGCTGAATCCTGTGTGTGTGGTATATTCATGGTGAATCCTGTGTGTGTGGTATATTCATGGTGAATCCTGTGTGTGGTATATTCATGGTGAATCCTGTGTGTGTGGTATATTCATGGTGAATCCTGTGTGTGTGGTATATTCATGGTGAATCCTGTGTGTGTGGTATATTCATGTTGACTCCTGTGTGTGTGGTATATTCATGCTGAATCCTGTGTGTGTGGTATATTCATGGTGAATCCTGTGTGTGTGGTATATTCATGGTGAATCCTGTGTGTGTGGTATATTCATGGTGAATCCTGTGTGTGGTATATTCATGGTGAATCCTGTGTGTGTGGTATATTCATGGTGAATCCTGTGTGTGGTATATTCATGGTGAATCCTGTGTGTGTGGTATATTCATGGTGAATCCTGTGTGTGTGGTATATTCATGGTGAATCCTGTGTGTGTGGTATATTCATGCTGACTCCTGTGTGTGTGGTATATTCATGGTGACTCCTGTGTGTGTGGTATATTCATGCTGACTCCTGTGTGTGTGGTATATTCATGTTGACTCCTGTGTGTGTGGTATATTCATGTTGACTCCTGTGTGTGTGGTATATTCATGTTGACTCCTGTGTGTGTGGTATATTCATGTTGACTCCTGTGTGTGTGGTATATTCATGCTGACTCCTGTGTGTGTGGTATATTCATGTTGACTCCTGTGTGTGTGGTATATTCATGTTGACTCCTGTGTGTGTGGTATATTCATGGTGAATCCTGTGTGTGTGGTATATTCATGGTGAATCCTGTGTGTGTGGTATATTCATGTTGACTCCTGTGTGTGTGGTATATTCATGCTGACTCCTGTGTGTGTGGTATATTCATGGTGAATCCTGTGTGTGGTATATTCATGTTGACTCCTGTGTGTGTGGTATATTCATGCTGACTCCTGTGTGTGTGGTATATTCATGGTGAATCATGTGTGTGTGGTATATTCATGCTGAATCCTGTGTGTGTGGTATATTCATGCTGAATCCTGTGTGTGTGGTATATTCATGCTGAATCATGTGTGTGTGGTATATTCATGCTGAATCCTGTGTGTGTGGTATATTCATGGTGAATCCTGTGTGTGTGGTATATTCATGCTGAATCCTGTGTGTGTGGTATATTCATGCTGAATCCTGTGTGTGTGGTATATTCATGGTGAATCCTGTGTGTGTGGTATATTCATGCTGAATCCTGTGTGTGTGGTATATTCATGTTGACTCCTGTGTGTGTGGTATATTCATGCTGACTCCTGTGTGTGTGGTATATTCATGCTGACTCCTGTGTGTGTGGTATATTCATGGTGACTCCTGTGTGTGTGGTATATTCATGCTGACTCATGTGTGTGTGGTATATTCATGCTGACTCCTGTGTGTGTGGTATATTCATGCTGACTCCTGTGTGTGTGGTATATTCATGGTGAATCCTGTGTGTGGTATATTCATGTTGACTCCTGTGTGTGTGGTATATTCATGCTGACTCCTGTGTGTGTGGTATATTCATGCTGAATCCTGTGTGTGTGGTATATTCATGCTGAATCATGTGTGTGTGGTATATTCATGCTGACTCCTGTGTGTGTGGTATATTCATGGTGAATCCTGTGTGTGTGGTATATTCATGGTGAATCCTGTGTGTGTGGTATATTCATGTTGACTCCTGTGTGTGTGGTATATTCATGCTGACTCCTGTGTGTGTGGTATATTCATGGTGAATCCTGTGTGTGGTATATTCATGTTGACTCCTGTGTGTGTGGTATATTCATGCTGACTCCTGTGTGTGTGGTATATTCATGCTGAATCCTGTGTGTGTGGTATATTCATGCTGAATCATGTGTGTGTGGTATATTCATGCTGAATCCTGTGTGTGTGGTATATTCATGGTGAATCCTGTGTGTGTGGTATATTCATGCTGAATCCTGTGTGTGTGGTATATTCATGGTGAATCCTGTGTGTGTGGTATATTCATGCTGAATCCTGTGTGTGGGATATTCATGCTGAATCCTGTGTGTGTGGTATATTCATGCTGAATCCTGTGTGTGTTGTATATTCATGCTGAATCCTGTGTGTGTGGTATATTCATGCTGAATCCTGTGTGTGTGGTATATTCATGCTGAATCCTGTGTGTGTGGTATATTCATGCTGAATCCTGTGTGTGTGGTATATTCATGCTGAATCATGTGTGTGTGGTATATTCATGCTGAATCATGTGTGTGTGGTATATTCATGCTGAATCCTGTGTGTGTGGTATATTCATGCTGAATCCTGTGTGTGTGGTATATTCATGCTGAATCATGTGTGTGTGGTATATTCATGCTGAATCCTGTGTGTGTGGTATATTCATGCTGAATCCTGTGTGTGTGGTATATTCATGTTGACTCCTGTGTGTGTGGTATATTCATGCTGACTCATGTGTGTGTGGTATATTCATGCTGACTCCTGTGTGTGTGGTATATTCATGTTGACTCCTGTGTGTGTGGTATATTCATGCTGACTCATGTGTGTGTGGTATATTCATGCTGACTCCTGTGTGTGTGGTATATTCATGCTGACTCCTGTGTGTGTGGTATATTCATGCTGACTCCTGTGTGTGTGGTATATTCATGGTGAATCATGTGTGTGTGGTATATTCATGCTGAATCCTGTGTGTGTGGTATATTCATGCTGAATCCTGTGTGTGTTGTATATTCATGCTGAATCCTGTGTGTGTGGTATATTCATGCTGAATCCTGTGTGTGTTGTATATTCATGCTGAATCCTGTGTGTGTGGTATATTCATGCTGACTCATGTGTGTGTGGTATATTCATGGTGAATCATGTGTGTGTGGTATATTCATGCTGACTCCTGTGTGTGTGGTATATTCATGCTGACTCCTGTGTGTGTGGTATATTCATGTTGACTCCTGTGTGTGTGGTATATTCATGCTGACTCATGTGTGTGTGGTATATTCATGCTGACTCCTGTGTGTGTGGTATATTCATGCTGACTCATGTGTGTGTGGTATATTCATGCTGAATCCTGTGTGTGTGGTATATTCATGCTGACTCATGTGTGTGTGGTATATTCATGGTGAATCATGTGTGTGTGGTATATTCATGCTGACTCCTGTGTGTGTGGTATATTCATGCTGAATCCTGTGTGTGTTGTATATTCATGCTGAATCCTGTGTGTGTGGTATATTCATGCTGAATCCTGTGTGTGGTATATTCATGCTGACTCATGTGTGTGTGGTATATTCATGCTGAATCCTGTGTGTGTGGTATATTCATGGTGAATCATGTGTGTGTGGTATATTCATGGTGAATCATGTGTGTGTGGTATATTCATGCTGACTCCTGTGTGTGTGGTATATTCATGCTGAATCCTGTGTGTGTGGGATATTCATGCTGAATCCTGTGTGTGTGGTATATTCATGCTGAATCCTGTGTGTGTTGTATATTCATGCTGAATCCTGTGTGTGTGGTATATTCATGCTGAATCATGTGTGTGTGGTATATTCATGCTGAATCCTGTGTGTGTGGTATATTCATGCTGAATCCTGTGTGTGTGGTATATTCATGCTGAATCATGTGTGTGTGGTATATTCATGCTGAATCCTGTGTGTGTGGTATATTCATGCTGAATCCTGTGTGTGTGGTATATTCATGCTGAATCATGTGTGTGTGGTATATTCATGCTGAATCCTGTGTGTGTGGTATATTCATGGTGACTCCTGTATGTGTGGTATATTCATGCTGACTCCTGTGTGTGTGGTATATTCATGCTGACTCCTGTGTGTGTGGTATATTCATGTTGACTCCTGTGTGTGTGGTATATTCATGCTGACTCATGTGTGTGTGGTATATTCATGCTGACTCCTGTGTGTGTGGTATATTCATGCTGACTCATGTGTGTGTGGTATATTCATGGTGAATCATGTGTGTGTGGTATATTCATGCTGAATCCTGTGTGTGTGGTATATTCATGCTGAATCCTGTGTGTGTGGTATATTCATGCTGAATCCTGTGTGTGTTGTATATTCATGCTGAATCCTGTGTGTGTTGTATATTCATGCTGAATCCTGTGTGTGTGGTATATTCATGCTGAATCCTGTGTGTGGTATATTCATGCTGACTCATGTGTGTGTGGTATATTCATGGTGAATCATGTGTGTGTGGTATATTCATGCTGACTCCTGTGTGTGTGGTATATTCATGGTGAATCATGTGTGTGTGGTATATTCATGCTGAATCCTGTGTGTGTGGTATATTCATGCTGAATCCTGTGTGTGTGGTATATTCATGCTGAATCCTGTGTGTGTGGTATATTCATGCTGAATCCTGTGTGTGTTGTATATTCATGCTGAATCATGTGTGTGTGGTATATTCATGCTGAATCCTGTGTGTGTGGTATATTCATGCTGAATCCTGTGTGTGTGGGATATTCATGCTGAATCCTGTGTGTGTGGTATATTCATGCTGAATCCTGTGTGTGTGGTATATTCATGGTGAATCCTGTGTGTGTGGTATATTCATGCTGAATCCTGTGTGTGTGGTATATTCATGCTGAATCCTGTGTGTGTTGTATATTCATGCTGAATCCTGTGTGTGTGGTATATTCATGCTGAATCCTGTGTGTGTGGTATATTCATGGTGAATCCTGTGTGTGGTATATTCATGGTGAATCCTGTGTGTGTGGTATATTCATGCTGAATCATGTGTGTGTGGTATATTCATGCTGAATCCTGTGTGTGTGGTATATTCATGCTGAATCATGTGTGTGTGGTATATTCATGCTGAATCCTGTGTGTGTGGTATATTCATGCTGACTCCTGTGTGTGTGGTATATTCATGCTGACTCCTGTGTGTGTGGTATATTCATGCTGACTCCTGTGTGTGGGATATTCATGCTGAATCCTGTGTGTGTGGTATATTCATGCTGAATCCTGTGTGTGTTGTATATTCATGCTGAATCCTGTGTGTGTGGTATATTCATGCTGAATCATGTGTGTGTGGTATATTCATGCTGAATCCTGTGTGTGTTGTATATTCATGCTGAATCCTGTGTGTGTGGTATATTCATGCTGAATCATGTGTGTGTGGTATATTCATGCTGAATCCTGTGTGTGTTGTATATTCATGCTGAATCCTGTGTGTGTGGTATATTCATGCTGAATCATGTGTGTGTGGTATATTTATGCTGAATCATGTGTGTGTGGTATATTTATGCTGAATCATGTGTGTGTGGTATATTCATGCTGAATCATGTGTGTGTGGTATATTCATGCTGAATCCTGTGTGTGTTGTATATTCATGCTGAATCCTGTGTGTGTGGTATATTCATGCTGAATCCTGTGTGTGTTGTATATTCATGCTGAATCCTGTGTGTGGTATATTCATGGTGAATCCTGTGTGTGTGGTATATTCATGCTGAATCCTGTGTGTGTGGTATATTCATGGTGAATCCTGTGTGTGGTATATTCATGGTGAATCCTGTGTGTTGTATATTCATGCTGAATCCTGTGTGTGTGGTATATTCATGGTGAATCCTGTGTGTGGTATATTCATGGTGAATCATGTATGTTGTATATTCATGCTGAATCCTGTGTGTGTGGTATATTCATGCTGAATCCTGTGTGTGTGGTATATTCATGCTGAATCCTGTGTGTGTTGTATATTCATGCTGAATCCTGTGTGTGTGGTATATTCATGCTGAATCCTGTGTGTGTTGTATATTCATGCTGAATCCTGTGTGTGTGGTATATTCATGCTGACTCATGTGTGTGTGGTATATTCATGGTGAATCATGTGTGTGTGGTATATTCATGCTGACTCCTGTGTGTGTGGTATATTCATGCTGACTCCTGTGTGTGTGGTATATTCATGTTGACTCCTGTGTGTGTGGTATATTCATGCTGACTCATGTGTGTGTGGTATATTCATGCTGACTCCTGTGTGTGTGGTATATTCATGCTGACTCATGTGTGTGTGGTATATTCATGCTGAATCCTGTGTGTGTGGTATATTCATGCTGACTCATGTGTGTGTGGTATATTCATGGTGAATCATGTGTGTGTGGTATATTCATGCTGACTCCTGTGTGTGTGGTATATTCATGCTGAATCCTGTGTGTGTTGTATATTCATGCTGAATCCTGTGTGTGTGGTATATTCATGCTGAATCCTGTGTGTGGTATATTCATGCTGACTCATGTGTGTGTGGTATATTCATGCTGAATCCTGTGTGTGTGGTATATTCATGGTGAATCATGTGTGTGTGGTATATTCATGGTGAATCATGTGTGTGTGGTATATTCATGCTGACTCCTGTGTGTGTGGTATATTCATGCTGAATCCTGTGTGTGTGGGATATTCATGCTGAATCCTGTGTGTGTGGTATATTCATGCTGAATCCTGTGTGTGTTGTATATTCATGCTGAATCCTGTGTGTGTGGTATATTCATGCTGAATCATGTGTGTGTGGTATATTCATGCTGAATCCTGTGTGTGTGGTATATTCATGCTGAATCCTGTGTGTGTGGTATATTCATGCTGAATCATGTGTGTGTGGTATATTCATGCTGAATCCTGTGTGTGTGGTATATTCATGCTGAATCCTGTGTGTGTGGTATATTCATGCTGAATCATGTGTGTGTGGTATATTCATGCTGAATCCTGTGTGTGTGGTATATTCATGGTGACTCCTGTATGTGTGGTATATTCATGCTGACTCCTGTGTGTGTGGTATATTCATGCTGACTCCTGTGTGTGTGGTATATTCATGTTGACTCCTGTGTGTGTGGTATATTCATGCTGACTCATGTGTGTGTGGTATATTCATGCTGACTCCTGTGTGTGTGGTATATTCATGCTGACTCATGTGTGTGTGGTATATTCATGGTGAATCATGTGTGTGTGGTATATTCATGCTGAATCCTGTGTGTGTGGTATATTCATGCTGAATCCTGTGTGTGTTGTATATTCATGCTGAATCCTGTGTGTGTGGTATATTCATGCTGAATCCTGTGTGTGTTGTATATTCATGCTGAATCCTGTGTGTGTGGTATATTCATGCTGAATCCTGTGTGTGGTATATTCATGCTGACTCATGTGTGTGTGGTATATTCATGGTGAATCATGTGTGTGTGGTATATTCATGCTGACTCCTGTGTGTGTGGTATATTCATGGTGAATCATGTGTGTGTGGTATATTCATGCTGAATCCTGTGTGTGTGGTATATTCATGCTGAATCCTGTGTGTGTGGTATATTCATGCTGAATCCTGTGTGTGTTGTATATTCATGCTGAATCATGTGTGTGTGGTATATTCATGCTGAATCCTGTGTGTGTGGGATATTCATGCTGAATCCTGTGTGTGTGGTATATTCATGCTGAATCCTGTGTGTGTGGTATATTCATGGTGAATCCTGTGTGTGTGGTATATTCATGCTGAATCCTGTGTGTGTGGTATATTCATGCTGAATCCTGTGTGTGTTGTATATTCATGCTGAATCCTGTGTGTGTGGTATATTCATGCTGAATCCTGTGTGTGTGGTATATTCATGGTGAATCCTGTGTGTGGTATATTCATGGTGAATCCTGTGTGTGTGGTATATTCATGCTGAATCATGTGTGTGTGGTATATTCATGCTGAATCCTGTGTGTGTGGTATATTCATGCTGAATCATGTGTGTGTGGTATATTCATGCTGAATCCTGTGTGTGTGGTATATTCATGCTGACTCCTGTGTGTGTGGTATATTCATGCTGACTCCTGTGTGTGTGGTATATTCATGCTGACTCCTGTGTGTGGGATATTCATGCTGAATCCTGTGTGTGTGGTATATTCATGCTGAATCCTGTGTGTGTTGTATATTCATGCTGAATCCTGTGTGTGTGGTATATTCATGCTGAATCATGTGTGTGTGGTATATTCATGCTGAATCCTGTGTGTGTTGTATATTCATGCTGAATCCTGTGTGTGTGGTATATTCATGCTGAATCATGTGTGTGTGGTATATTCATGCTGAATCCTGTGTGTGTTGTATATTCATGCTGAATCCTGTGTGTGTGGTATATTCATGCTGAATCATGTGTGTGTGGTATATTTATGCTGAATCATGTGTGTGTGGTATATTTATGCTGAATCATGTGTGTGTGGTATATTCATGCTGAATCATGTGTGTGTTGTATATTCATGCTGAATCCTGTGTGTGGTATATTCATGGTGAATCCTGTGTGTGTGGTATATTCATGCTGAATCCTGTGTGTGTGGTATATTCATGGTGAATCCTGTGTGTGGTATATTCATGGTGAATCCTGTGTGTTGTATATTCATGCTGAATCCTGTGTGTGTGGTATATTCATGGTGAATCCTGTGTGTGGTATATTCATGGTGAATCATGTATGTTGTATATTCATGCTGAATCCTGTGTGTGTGGTATATTCATGCTGAATCCTGTGTGTGTGGTATATTCATGCTGAATCCTGTGTGTTGTATATTCATGCTGAATCCTGTGTGTGTGGTATATTCATGGTGAATCATGTGTGTGTGGTATATTCATGCTGAATCCTGTGTGTGTGGTATATTCATGGTGAATCCTGTGTGTGTGGTATATTCATGGTGAATCCTGTGTGTGTGGTATATTCATGGTGAATCCTGTGTGTGTGGTATATTCATGGTGACTCCTGTGTGTGTGGTATATTCATGGTGAATCCTGTGTGTGTGGTATATTCATGTTGACTCCTGTGTGTGTGGTATATTCATGGTGACTCCTGTGTGTGTGGTATATTCATGCTGACTCCTGTGTGTGTGGTATATTCATGTTGACTCCTGTGTGTGTGGTATATTCATGCTGAATCCTGTGTGTGTGGTATATTCATGTTGAATCCTGTGTGTGTGGTATATTCATGTTGACTCCTGTGTGTGTTGTATATTCATGGTGAATTCTGTGTGTGTGGTATATTCATGCTGAATCCTGTGTGTGTGGTATATTCATGGTGAATCATGTGTGTGTGGTATATTCATGCTGAATCCTGTGTGTGTGGTATATTCATGCTGAATCCTGTGTGTGTGGTATATTCATGCTGAATCCTGTGTGTGTGGTATATTCATGCTGAATCATGTGTGTGTGGTATATTCATGCTGAATCCTGTGTGTGTGGTATATTCATGCTGAATCATGTGTGTGTGGTATATTCATGCTGAATCCTGTGTGTGTGGTATATTCATGGTGAATCCTGTGTGTGTGGTATATTCATGCTGAATCCTGTGTGTGTGGTATATTCATGCTGAATCCTGTGTGTGTGGTATATTTATGCTGACTCCTGTGTGTGGTATATTCATGGTGAATTCTGTGTGTGTGGTATATTCATGCTGAATCCTGTGTGTGTGGTATATTCATGCTGAATCCTGTGTGTGTGGTATATTCATGCTGAATCCTGTGTGTGTTGTATATTCATGCTGAATCCTGTGTGTGTTGTATATTCATGCTGAATCCTGTGTGTGTGGTATATTCATGCTGAATCCTGTGTGTGGTATATTCATGCTGACTCATGTGTGTGTGGTATATTCATGGTGAATCATGTGTGTGTGGTATATTCATGCTGACTCCTGTGTGTGTGGTATATTCATGGTGAATCATGTGTGTGTGGTATATTCATGCTGAATCCTGTGTGTGTGGTATATTCATGCTGAATCCTGTGTGTGTGGTATATTCATGCTGAATCCTGTGTGTGTGGTATATTCATGCTGAATCCTGTGTGTGTTGTATATTCATGCTGAATCATGTGTGTGTGGTATATTCATGCTGAATCCTGTGTGTGTGGTATATTCATGCTGAATCCTGTGTGTGTGGGATATTCATGCTGAATCCTGTGTGTGTGGTATATTCATGCTGAATCCTGTGTGTGTGGTATATTCATGGTGAATCCTGTGTGTGTGGTATATTCATGCTGAATCCTGTGTGTGTGGTATATTCATGCTGAATCCTGTGTGTGTTGTATATTCATGCTGAATCCTGTGTGTGTGGTATATTCATGCTGAATCCTGTGTGTGTGGTATATTCATGGTGAATCCTGTGTGTGGTATATTCATGGTGAATCCTGTGTGTGTGGTATATTCATGCTGAATCATGTGTGTGTGGTATATTCATGCTGAATCCTGTGTGTGTGGTATATTCATGCTGAATCCTGTGTGTGTGGTATATTCATGGTGAATCCTGTGTGTGTGGTATATTCATGCTGAATCCTGTGTGTGTGGTATATTCATGCTGAATCCTGTGTGTGTGGTATATTTATGCTGACTCCTGTGTGTGGTATATTCATGGTGAATTCTGTGTGTGTGGTATATTCATGCTGAATCCTGTGTGTGTGGTATATTCATGCTGAATCCTGTGTGTGTGGTATATTCATGCTGAATCATGTGTGTGTGGTATATTCATGCTGAATCCTGTGTGTGTGGTATATTCATGGTGAATCCTGTGTGTGTGGTATATTCATGCTGAATCCTGTGTGTGTGGTATATTCATGCTGAATCCTGTGTGTGTGGTATATTTATGCTGACTCCTGTGTGTGGTATATTCATGCTGACTCCTGTGTGTGGTATATTCATGCTGAATCCTGTGTGTGTGGTATATTCATGGTGAATCATGTGTGTGTGGTATATTCATGGTGAATCCTGTGTGTGGTATATTCATGGTGAATCATGTGTGTGTGGTATATTCATGGTGAATCCTGTGTGTGGTATATTCATGCTGAATCCTGTGTGTGTGGTATATTCATGGTGAATCCTGTGTGTGTGGTATATTCATGCTGACTCCTGTGTGTGTGGTATATTCATGCTGACTCCTGTGTGTGTGGTATATTCATGCTGAATCCTGTGTGTGGTATATTCATGGTGAATTCTGTGTGTGTGGTATATTCATGGTGAATCCTGTGTGTGGTATATTCATGCTGAATCCTGTGTGTGTGGTATATTCATGGTGAATCCTGTGTGTGTGGTATATTCATGCTGACTCCTGTGTGTGTGGTATATTCATGCTGACTCCTGTGTGTGGTATATTCATGCTGAATCCTGTGTGTGGTATATTCATGGTGAATTCTGTGTGTGTGGTATATTCATGCTGACTCCTGTGTGTGTGGTATATTCATGCTGACTCCTGTGTGTGTGGTATATTCATGCTGAATCCTGTGTGTGGTATATTCATGGTGAATCATGTGTGTGTGATATATTCATGCTGAATCCTGTGTGTGTGGTATATTCATGCTGAATCCTGTGTGTGTTGTATATTCATGCTGAATCATGTGTGTGTGGTATATTCATGCTGAATCCTGTGTGTGTGGTATATTCATGCTGAATCCTGTGTGTGTGGTATATTCATGGTGAATCCTGTGTGTGTTGTATATTCATGCTGAATCATGTGTGTGTGGTATATTCATGCTGAATCCTGTGTGTGTTGTATATTCATGCTGAATCCTGTGTGTGTGGTATATTCATGCTGACTCCTGTGTGTGTGGTATATTCATGCTGAATCCTGTGTGTGTGGTATATTCATGCTGAATCCTGTGTGTGTGGTATATTCATGCTGAATCCTGTGTGTGTTGTATATTCATGCTGAATCCTGTGTGTGTGGTATATTCATGGTGAATCCTGTGTGTGTGGTATATTCATGGTGAATCCTGTGTGTGGTATATTCATGTTGAATCCTGTGTGTGTGGGATATTCATGCTGAATCCTGTGTGTGTGGTATATTCATGCTGAATCCTGTGTGTGTGGTATATTCATGCTGAATCCTGTGTGTGTTGTATATTCATGCTGAATCCTGTGTGTGTGGTATATTCATGCTGAATCCTGTGTGTGTGGTATATTCATGCTGAATCCTGTGTGTGTGGTATATTCATGCTGAATCCTGTGTGTGTGGTATATTCATGGTGAATCATGTGTGTGGTATATTCATGGTGAATCCTGTGTGTGTGGTATATTCATGCTGAATCCTGTGTGTGTTGTATATTCATGCTGAATCCTGTGTGTGTGGTATATTCATGCTGACTCCTGTGTGTGTGGTATATTCATGGTGAATCATGTGTGTGGTATATTCATGGTGAATCCTGTGTGTGTTGTATATTCATGCTGAATCATGTGTGTGTGGTATATTCATGCTGAATCCTGTGTGTGTGGTATATTCATGCTGAATCCTGTGTGTGTGGTATATTCATGGTGAATCCTGTGTGTGTTGTATATTCATGCTGAATCATGTGTGTGTGGTATATTCATGCTGAATCCTGTGTGTGTGGTATATTCATGCTGAATCCTGTGTGTGTTGTATATTCATGCTGAATCCTGTGTGTGTGGTATATTCATGGTGAATCCTGTGTGTGTTGTATATTCATGGTGAATCCTGTGTGTGGTATATTCATGCTGAATCCTGTGTGTGTGGTATATTCATGGTGAATCCTGTGTGTGTGGTATATTCATGCTGAATCCTGTGTGTGTGGTATATTTATGCTGAATCATGTGTGTGTGGTATATTTATGCTGAATCATGTGTGTGTGGTATATTTATACTGAATCCTGTGTGTGTGGTATATTTATGCTGAATCATGTGTGTGTGGTATATTCATGCTGAATCCTGTGTGTGTTGTATATTCATGCTGAATCCTGTGTGTGTGGTATATTCATGGTGAATCCTGTGTGTGTGGTATATTCATGCTGAATCCTGTGTGTGTGGTATATTCATGCTGAATCCTGTGTGTGTTGTATATTCATGCTGAATCCTGTGTGTGTGGTATATTTATGGTGAATCCTGTGTGTGTGGTATATTCATGGTGAATCCTGTGTGTGTGGTATATTCATGGTGAATCCTGTGTGTGTGGTATATTCATGGTGAATCCTGTGTGTGGTATATTCATGGTGAATCCTGTGTGTGGTATATTCATGCTGAATCATGTGTGTGTGGTATATTCATGTTGAATCCTGTGTGTGTTGTATATTCATGGTGAATCCTGTGTGTGGTATATTCATGCTGAATCCTGTGTGTGTGGTATATTCATGGTGAATCCTGTGTGTGTGGTATATTCATGCTGAATCCTGTGTGTGTGGTATATTCATGCTGAATCCTGTGTGTGTGGTATATTTATGCTGAATCATGTGTGTGTGGTATATTTATGCTGAATCATGTGTGTGTGGTATATTTATACTGAATCCTGTGTGTGTGGTATATTTATGCTGAATCATGTGTGTGTGGTATATTCATGCTGAATCCTGTGTGTGTTGTATATTCATGCTGAATCCTGTGTGTGTGGTATATTCATGGTGAATCCTGTGTGTGTGGTATATTCATGCTGAATCCTGTGTGTGTGGTATATTCATGCTGAATCCTGTGTGTGTTGTATATTCATGCTGAATCCTGTGTGTGTGGTATATTCATGGTGAATCCTGTGTGTGTGGTATATTCATGGTGAATCCTGTGTGTGTGGTATATTCATGGTGAATCCTGTGTGTGTGGTATATTCATGGTGAATCCTGTGTGTGGTATATTCATGGTGAATCCTGTGTGTGGTATATTCATGCTGAATCATGTGTGTGTGGTATATTCATGGTGAATCCTGTGTGTGGTATATTCATGCTGAATCATGTGTGTGTGGTATATTCATGGTGAATCATGTGTGTGTGGTATATTCATGGTGAATCCTGTGTGTGGTATATTCATGTTGAATCCTGTGTGTGTGGTATATTCATGGTGAATCATGTGTGTTGTATATTCATGCTGAATCCTGTGTGTGTGGTATATTCATGGTGAATCCTGTGTGTGGTATATTCATGGTGAATCCTGTGTGTTGTATATTCATGCTGAATCCTGTGTGTGTGGTATATTCATGCTGAATCCTGTGTGTGTGGTATATTTATGGTGAATCATGTGTGTGTGTGGTATATTCATGCTGAATCCTGTGTGTGTGGTATATTCATGGTGAATCCTGTGTGTGGTATATTCATGCTGAATCCTGTGTGTTGTATATTCATGCTGAATCCTGTGTGTGTGGTATATTCATGGTGAATCCTGTGTGTGTGGTATATTCATGGTGAATCCTGTGTGTGGTATATTTATGGTGAATCCTGTGTGTGTGGTATATTTATGGTGAATCCTGTGTGTGGTATATTCATGGTGAATCATGTGTGTTGTATATTCATGGTGAATCCTGTGTGTGTGGTATATTCATGGTGAATTCTGTGTGTGTGGTATATTCATGCTGAATCCTGTGTGTGTGGTATATTCATGCTGAATCCTGTGTGTGTGGTATATTCATGCTGAATCCTGTGTGTTGTATATTCATGCTGAATCCTGTGTGTGTGGTATATTCATGGTGAATCATGTGTGTTGTATATTCATGCTGAATCCTGTGTGTGTGGTATATTCATGGTGAATCCTGTGTGTGGTATATTCATGGTGAATCCTGTGTGTGGTATATTCATGGTGAATCCTGTGTGTTGTATATTCATGGTGAATCATGTGTGTTGTATATTCATGCTGAATCCTGTGTGTGTGGTATATTCATGGTGAATCCTGTGTGTGGTATATTCATGGTGAATCCTGTGTGTGTGGTATATTCATGGTGAATCCTGTGTGTGTGGTATATTCATGGTGAATCCTGTGTGTGGTATATTTATGGTGAATCCTGTGTGTGTGGTATATTCATGGTGAATCCTGTGTGTGGTATATTCATGCTGAATCCTGTGTGTTGTATATTCATGCTGAATCCTGTGTGTGTGGTATATTCATGCTGAATCCTGTGTGTGTGGTATATTCATGGTGAATCCTGTGTGTGGTATATTCATGGTGAATCCTGTGTGTGGTATATTCATGCTGAATCCTGTGTGTTGTATATTCATGCTGAATCCTGTGTGTGTGGTATATTCATGGTGAATCCTGTGTGTGTGGTATATTCATGGTGAATCCTGTGTGTGGTATATTTATGGTGAATCCTGTGTGTGTGGTATATTCATGGTGAATCCTGTGTGTGGTATATTTATGCTGAATCATGTGTGTGTGGTATATTCATGCTGAATCCTGTGTGTTGTATATTCATGCTGAATCCTGTGTGTGTGGTATATTTATGGTGAATCCTGTGTGTGTGGTATATTCATGGTGAATCCTGTGTGTGGTATATTCATGGTGAATCATGTGTGTTGTATATTCATGCTGAATCCTGTGTGTGTGGTATATTTATGGTGAATCCTGTGTGTGTGGTATATTCATGGTGAATCATGTGTGTTGTATATTCATGGTGAATCCTGTGTGTGTGGTATATTCATGGTGAATCCTGTGTGTGGTATATTCATGCTGAATCCTGTGTGTGTGGTATATTCATGCTGAATCCTGTGTGTGTGGTATATTCATGGTGAATCCTGTGTGTGTGGTATATTCATGCTGAATCCTGTGTGTGTTGTATATTCATGCTGAATCCTGTGTGTGTGGTATATTCATGGTGAATCCTGTGTGTGTGGTATATTCATGCTGAATACTGTGTGTGTGGTATATTCATGGTGAATCCTGTGTGTGTGGTATATTCATGGTGAATCCTGTGTGTGTGGTATATTCATGGTGAATCCTGTGTGTGGTATATTCATGCTGAATCCTGTGTGTGTGGTATATTCATGCTGAATCCTGTGTGTGTGGTATATTCATGGTGAATCCTGTGTGTGTGGTATATTCATGCTGAATCCTGTGTGTGTTGTATATTCATGCTGAATCCTGTGTGTGTGGTATATTCATGGTGAATCCTGTGTGTGTGGTATATTCATGCTGAATACTGTGTGTGTGGTATATTCATGGTGAATCCTGTGTGTGTGGTATATTCATGCTGAATCCTGTGTGTGGTATATTCATGCTGAATCCTGTGTGTGTGGTATATTCATGCTGAATCCTGTGTGTGGTATATTCATGGTGAATTCTGTGTGTGTGGTATATTCATGCTGAATCCTGTGTGTGGTATATTCATGCTGAATCCTGTGTGTGGTATATTCATGCTGAATCCTGTGTGTGTGGTATATTCATGCTGAATCCTGTGTGTGTGGTATATTCATGGTGAATCCTGTGTGTGGTATATTCATGGTGAATCATGTGTGTTGTATATTCATGCTGAATCCTGTGTGTGTGGTATATTTATGGTGAATCCTGTGTGTGTGGTATATTCATGGTGAATCCTGTGTGTGGTATATTCATGGTGAATCATGTGTGTTGTATATTCATGGTGAATCCTGTGTGTGTGGTATATTCATGGTGAATCCTGTGTGTGGTATATTCATGCTGAATCCTGTGTGTGTGGTATATTCATGCTGAATCCTGTGTGTGTGGTATATTCATGGTGAATCCTGTGTGTGTGGTATATTCATGCTGAATCCTGTGTGTGTTGTATATTCATGCTGAATCCTGTGTGTGTGGTATATTCATGGTGAATCCTGTGTGTGTGGTATATTCATGGTGAATCCTGTGTGTGTGGTATATTCATGGTGAATCCTGTGTGTGTGGTATATTCATGCTGAATCCTGTGTGTGTGGTATATTCATGCTGAATCCTGTGTGTGGTATATTCATGGTGAATTCTGTGTGTGTGGTATATTCATGCTGAATCCTGTGTGTGGTATATTCATGCTGAATCCTGTGTGTGTGGTATATTCATGGTGAATCCTGTGTGTGTGGTATATTCATGGTGAATCCTGTGTGTGTGGTATATTCATGCTGAATCCTGTGTGTGTGGTATATTCATGCTGAATCCTGTGTGTGGTATATTCATGGTGAATTCTGTGTGTGTGGTATATTCATGCTGAATCCTGTGTGTGGTATATTCATGCTGAATCCTGTGTGTGGTATATTCATGCTGAATCCTGTGTGTGTGGTATATTTATGGTGAATCATGTGTGTGTGGTATAGTCATGCTGAATCCTGTGTGTTGTATATTCATGCTGAATCCTGTGTGTGGGATATTCATGCTGAATCCTGTGTGTGTGGTATATTCATGGTGAATCATGTGTGTGTGGTATATTCATGCTGAATCCTGTGTGTGGTATATTCATGGTGAATCCTGTGTGTGGTATATTCATGGTGAATCCTGTGTGTGTGGTATATTCATGGTGAATCATGTGTGTGGTATATTCATGGTGAATCCTGTGTGTGTGGTATATTCATGGTGAATCATGTGTGTGGTATATTCATGCTGAATCCTGTGTGTGTGGTATATTCATGCTGAATCCTGTGTGTGGTATATTCATGCTGAATCCTGTGTGTGTGGTATATTTATGGTGAATCATTTGTGTGTGGTATATTCATGCTGAATCCTGTGTGTGGTATATTCATGGTGAATCCTGTGTGTGGTATATTTATGGTGAATCCTGTGTGTGTGGTATATTCATGTTGAATCCTGTGTGTGGTATATTCATGCTGAATCCTGTGTGTGGTATATTCATGGTGAATTCTGTGTGTGTGGTATATTCATGGTGAATCCTGTGTGTGTGGTATATTCATGCTGAATCATGTGTGTGTGGTATATTCATGCTGAATCCTGTGTGTGGTATATTCATGGTGAATCCTGTGTGTGTGGTATATTCATGGTGAATCATGTGTGTGGTATATTCATGCTGAATCCTGTGTGTGGTATATTCATGGTGAATCCTGTGTGTGTGGTATATTCATGCTGAATCCTGTGTGTGTGGTATATTCATGCTGAATCCTGTGTGTGGTATATTCATGGTGAATCCTGTGTGTGTGGTATATTCATGCTGAATCCTGTGTGTGGTATATTCATGGTGAATCCTGTGTGTGGTATATTCATGGTGAATCCTGTGTGTGTGGTATATTCATGGTGAATCCTGTGTGTGTGGTATATTCATGGTGAATCATGTGTGTGGTATATTCATGCTGAATCCTGTGTGTGGTATATTCATGGTGAATCCTGTGTGTGTGGTATATTCATGGTGAATCCTGTGTGTGTGGTATATTCATGGTGAATCCTGTGTGTGTGGTATATTCATGGTGAATCATGTGTGTGGTATATTCATGGTGAATCCTGTGTGTGGTATATTCATGCTGAATCCTGTGTGTGGTATATTCATGGTGAATCCTGTGTGTGTGGTATATTCATGGTGAATCCTGTGTGTGTGGTATATTCATGGTGAATCCTGTGTGTGTGGTATATTCATGGTGAATCCTGTGTGTGTGGTATATTCATGGTGAATCATGTGTGTGGTATATTCATGGTGAATCCTGTGTGTGGTATATTCATGCTGAATCCTGTGTGTGGTATATTCATGGTGAATCCTGTGTGTGTGGTATATTCATGCTGAATCCTGTGTGTGTGGTATATTCATGCTGAATCCTGTGTGTGGTATATTCATGCTGAATCCTGTGTGTGGTATATTCATGCTGAATCCTGTGTGTGGTATATTCATGCTGAATCCTGTGTGTGGTATATTCATGCTGAATCCTGTGTGTGGTATATTCATGGTGAATCCTGTGTGTGGGATATTCATGCTGAATCCTGTGTGTGTGGTATATTCATGGTGAATCATGTGTGTGTGGTATATTCATGCTGAATCCTGTGTGTGGTATATTCATGGTGGATCCTGTGTGTGGTATATTCATGCTGAATCCTGTGTGTGTGGTATATTCATGGTGAATCATGTGTGTGGTATATTCATGGTGAATCCTGTGTGTGGTATATTCATGCTGAATCCTGTGTGTGTGGTATATTCATGGTGAATCCTGTGTGTGGTATATTCATGCTGAATCCTGTGTGTGTGGTATATTCATGGTGAATCCTGTGTGTGTGGTATATTCATGCTGAATCCTGTGTGTGGTATATTCATGGTGAATTCTGTGTGTGTGGTATATTCATGCTGAATCCTGTGTGTGTGGTATATTCATGGTGAATCCTGTGTGTGTGGTATATTTATGGTGAATCCTGTGTGTGTGGTATATTCATGTTGAATCCTGTGTGTGTGTGGTATATTCATGGTGAATCCTGTGTGTGTGGTATATTCATGTTGAATCCTGTGTGTGTGGTATATTCATGGTGAATCCTGTGTGTGTGGTATATTCATGCTGAATCCTGTGTGTGTGGTATATTCATGCTGAATCCTGTGTGTGTGGTATATTCATGTTGAATTCTGTGTGTGTGGTATATTCATGCTGACTCCTGTGTGTGTGGTATATTTATGGTGAATCCTGTGTGTGTGGTATATTCATGTTGAATCCTGTGTGTGGTATATTCATGCTGAATCCTGTGTGTGGTATATTCATGGTGAATTCTGTGTGTGTGGTATATTCATGCTGAATCCTGTGTGTGTGGTATATTCATGCTGAATCCTGTGTGTGGTATATTCATGCTGAATCCTGTGTGTGGTATATTCATGGTGAATCCTGTGTGTGTGGTATATTTATGGTGAATCATGTGTGTGTGGTATATTCATGCTGAATCCTGTGTGTTGTATATTCATGCTGAATCCTGTGTGTGGTATATTCATGGTGAATCCTGTGTGTGGGATATTCATGCTGAATCCTGTGTGTGTGGTATATTCATGGTGAATCATGTGTGTGTGGTATATTCATGCTGAATCCTGTGTGTGGTATATTCATGGTGGATCCTGTGTGTGTGGTATATTCATGGTGAATCATGTGTGTGGTATATTCATGGTGAATCCTGTGTGTGGTATATTCATGCTGAATCCTGTGTGTGTGGTATATTCATGGTGAATCCTGTGTGTGGTATATTCATGCTGAATCCTGTGTGTGTGGTATATTCATGGTGAATCCTGTGTGTGTGGTATATTCATGCTGAATCCTGTGTGTGGTATATTCATGGTGAATTCTGTGTGTGTGGTATATTTATGGTGAATCATGTGTGTGTGGTATATTCATGCTGAATCCTGTGTGTTGTATATTCATGCTGAATCCTGTGTGTGGTATATTCATGGTGAATCCTGTGTGTTGTATATTCATGCTGAATCCTGTGTGTGGTATATTCATGGTGAATCCTGTGTGTGGGATATTCATGCTGAATCCTGTGTGTGGTATATTCATGGTGAATCCTGTGTGTGGGATATTCATGCTGAATCCTGTGTGTGTGGTATATTCATGGTGAATCATGTGTGTGTGGTATATTCATGCTGAATCCTGTGTGTGGTATATTCATGGTGGATCCTGTGTGTGTGGTATATTCATGGTGAATCATGTGTGTGGTATATTCATGCTGAATCCTGTGTGTGTGGTATATTCATGGTGAATCCTGTGTGTGGTATATTCATGCTGAATCCTGTGTGTGTGGTATATTCATGGTGAATCCTGTGTGTGTGGTATATTCATGCTGAATCCTGTGTGTGGTATATTCATGGTGAATTCTGTGTGTGTGGTATATTCATGCTGAATCCTGTGTGTGTGGTATATTCATGGTGAATCCTGTGTGTGTGGTATATTTATGGTGAATCCTGTGTGTGTGGTATATTCATGTTGAATCCTGTGTGTGTGGTATATTCATGGTGAATCCTGTGTGTGTGGTATATTCATGTTGAATCCTGTGTGTGTGGTATATTCATGGTGAATCCTGTGTGTGTGGTATATTCATGCTGAATCCTGTGTGTGTGGTATATTCATGCTGAATCCTGTGTGTGTGGTATATTCATGTTGAATTCTGTGTGTGTGGTATATTCATGCTGACTCCTGTGTGTGTGGTATATTTATGGTGAATCCTGTGTGTGTGGTATATTCATGTTGAATCCTGTGTGTGGTATATTCATGCTGAATCCTGTGTGTGGTATATTCATGGTGAATTCTGTGTGTGTGGTATATTCATGGTGAATCCTGTGTGTGTGGTATATTCATGCTGAATCCTGTGTGTGTGGTATATTCATGCTGACTCCTGTGTGTGTGGTATATTTATGGTGAATTCTGTGTGTGTGGTATATTCATGGTGAATCCTGTGTGTGTGGTATATTCATGTTGAATTCTGTGTGTGTGGTATATTCATGCTGACTCCTGTGTGTGTGGTATATTTATGGTGAATCCTGTGTGTGTGATATATTCATGTTGAATTCTGTGTGTGTGGTATATTCATGCTGAATCCTGTGTGTGTGGTATATTCATGGTGAATCCTGTGTGTGTGGTAAATTCATGGTGAATCCTGTGTGTGTGGTATATTCATGGTGAATCCTGTGTGTGTGGTATATTCATGTTGAATCCTGTGTGTGTTGTATATCCATGGTGAATCCTGTGTGTGGGATATTCATGCTGAATCCTGTGTGTGTGGTATATTCATGGTGAATCATGTGTGTGTGGTATATTCATGCTGAATCCTGTGTGTGGTATATTCATGGTGAATCCTGTGTGTGGTATATTCATGCTGAATCCTGTGTGTGTGGTATATTCATGGTGAATCCTGTGTGTGGTATATTCATGCTGAATCCTGTGTGTGTGGTATATTCATGGTGAATCCTGTGTGTGTGGTATATTCATGCTGAATCCTGTGTGTGGTATATTCATGGTGAATTCTGTGTGTGTGGTATATTCATGCTGAATCCTGTGTGTGTGGTATATTCATGGTGAATCCTGTGTGTGTGGTATATTTATGGTGAATCCTGTGTGTGTGGTATATTCATGTTGAATCCTGTGTGTGTGGTATATTCATGGTGAATCCTGTGTGTGTGGTATATTCATGTTGAATCCTGTGTGTGTGGTATATTCATGGTGAATCCTGTGTGTGTGGTATATTCATGCTGAATCCTGTGTGTGTGGTATATTCATGCTGAATCCTGTGTGTGGTATATTCATGCTGAATCCTGTGTGTGGTATATTCATGGTGAATCCTGTGTGTGTGGTATATTTATGGTGAATCATGTGTGTGTGGTATATTCATGCTGAATCCTGTGTGTTGTATATTCATGCTGAATCCTGTGTGTGGTATATTCATGGTGAATCCTGTGTGTGGGATATTCATGCTGAATCCTGTGTGTGTGGTATATTCATGGTGAATCATGTGTGTGTGGTATATTCATGCTGAATCCTGTGTGTGGTATATTCATGGTGGATCCTGTGTGTGTGGTATATTCATGGTGAATCATGTGTGTGGTATATTCATGGTGAATCCTGTGTGTGGTATATTCATGCTGAATCCTGTGTGTGTGGTATATTCATGGTGAATCATGTGTGTGGTATATTCATGGTGAATCCTGTGTGTGGTATATTCATGCTGAATCCTGTGTGTGTGGTATATTCATGGTGAATCCTGTGTGTGGTATATTCATGCTGAATCCTGTGTGTGTGGTATATTCATGGTGAATCCTGTGTGTGTGGTATATTCATGCTGAATCCTGTGTGTGGTATATTCATGGTGAATTCTGTGTGTGTGGTATATTCATGCTGAATCCTGTGTGTGTGGTATATTCATGGTGAATCCTGTGTGTGTGGTATATTTATGGTGAATCCTGTGTGTGTGGTATATTCATGTTGAATCCTGTGTGTGTGGTATATTCATGGTGAATCCTGTGTGTGTGGTATATTCATGTTGAATCCTGTGTGTGTGGTATATTCATGGTGAATCCTGTGTGTGTGGTATATTCATGCTGAATCCTGTGTGTGTGGTATATTCATGCTGAATCCTGTGTGTGTGGTATATTCATGTTGAATTCTGTGTGTGTGGTATATTCATGCTGACTCCTGTGTGTGTGGTATATTTATGGTGAATCCTGTGTGTGTGGTATATTCATGTTGAATCCTGTGTGTGGTATATTCATGCTGAATCCTGTGTGTGGTATATTCATGGTGAATTCTGTGTGTGTGGTATATTCATGGTGAATCCTGTGTGTGTGGTATATTCATGCTGAATCCTGTGTGTGTGGTATATTCATGCTGACTCCTGTGTGTGTGGTATATTTATGGTGAATTCTGTGTGTGTGGTATATTCATGGTGAATCCTGTGTGTGTGGTATATTCATGTTGAATTCTGTGTGTGTGGTATATTCATGCTGACTCCTGTGTGTGTGGTATATTTATGGTGAATCCTGTGTGTGTGATATATTCATGTTGAATTCTGTGTGTGTGGTATATTCATGCTGAATCCTGTGTGTGTGGTATATTCATGGTGAATCCTGTGTGTGTGGTATATTCATGGTGAATCCTGTGTGTGTGGTATATTCATGTTGAATCCTGTGTGTGTTGTATATTCATGGTGAATCCTGTGTGTGGTATATTCATGCTGAATCCTGTGTGTGTGGTATATTCATGGTGAATCCTGTGTGTGGGATATTCATGCTGAATCCTGTGTGTGTGGTATATTCATGCTGAATCCTGTGTGTGTGGTATATTCATGCTGAATCCTGTGTGTGTTGTATATTCATGCTGAATCCTGTGTGTGTGGTATATTCATGCTGAATCATGTGTGTGTGGTATATTCATGCTGAATCCTGTGTGTGTTGTATATTCATGCTGAATCCTGTGTGTGTGGTATATTTATGCTGAATCATGTGTGTGTGGTATATTTATGCTGAATCATGTGTGTGTGGTATATTTATGCTGAATCCTGTGTGTGTGGTATATTTATGCTGAATCATGTGTGTGTGGTATATTCATGCTGAATCCTGTGTGTGTGGTATATTCATGCTGAATCCTGTGTGTGTGGTATATTCATGCTGAATCCTGTGTGTGTGGTATATTCATGGTGAATCCTGTGTGTGTGGTATATTCATGGTGAATCCTGTGTGTGGTATATTCATGCTGAATCATGTGTGTGTGGTATATTCATGGTGAATCATGTGTGTTGTATATTCATGCTGAATCCTGTGTGTGTGGTATATTCATGCTGAATCCTGTGTGTGTGGTGTATTCATGGTGAATCCTGTGTGTGTGGTATATTCATGGTGAATCCTGTGTGTGGTATATTCATGGTGAATCCTGTGTGTTGTATATTCATGGTGAATCATGTGTGTTGTATATTCATGCTGAATCCTGTGTGTGTGGTATATTCATGCTGAATCCTGTGTGTGTGTGGTATATTCATGGTGAATCATGTGTGTGTGTGTTATATTTATGGTGAATCATGTGTGTGGTATATTCATGGTGAATCCTGTGTGTGTGGTATATTTATGGTGAATCCTGTGTGTGTGGTATATTCATGTTGAATCCTGTGTGTGTGGTATATTCATGGTGAATCCTGTGTGTGGTATATTCATGTTGAATCCTGTGTGTGTGGTATATTCATGGTGAATCCTGTGTGTGTGGTATATTCATGCTGAATCCTGTGTGTGTGGTATATTCATGCTGAATCCTGTGTGTGGTATATTCATGCTGAATCCTGTGTGTGGTATATTCATGGTGAATCCTGTGTGTGTGGTATATTTATGGTGAATCATGTGTGTGGTATATTCATGCTGAATCCTGTGTGTTGTATATTCATGCTGAATCCTGTGTGTGGTATATTCATGGTGAATCCTGTGTGTGGGATATTCATGCTGAATCCTGTGTGTGTGGTATATTCATGGTGAATCATGTGTGTGTGGTATATTCATGCTGAATCCTGTGTGTGGTATATTCATGGTGGATCCTGTGTGTGTGGTATATTCATGGTGAATCATGTGTGTGGTATATTCATGGTGAATCCTGTGTGTGGTATATTCATGCTGAATCCTGTGTGTGTGGTATATTCATGGTGAATCATGTGTGTGGTATATTCATGGTGAATCCTGTGTGTGGTATATTCATGCTGAATCCTGTGTGTGTGGTATATTCATGGTGAATCCTGTGTGTGTGGTATATTCATGCTGAATCCTGTGTGTGGTATATTCATGGTGAATTCTGTGTGTGTGGTATATTCATGCTGAATCCTGTGTGTGTGGTATATTCATGGTGAATCCTGTGTGTGTGGTATATTTATGGTGAATCCTGTGTGTGTGGTATATTCATGTTGAATCCTGTGTGTGTGGTATATTCATGGTGAATCCTGTGTGTGTGGTATATTCATGTTGAATCCTGTGTGTGTGGTATATTCATGGTGAATCCTGTGTGTGTGGTATATTCATGTTGAATCCTGTGTGTGTGGTATATTCATGCTGAATCCTGTGTGTGTGGTATATTCATGCTGAATCCTGTGTGTGTGGTATATTCATGTTGAATTCTGTGTGTGTGGTATATTCATGCTGACTCCTGTGTGTGTGGTATATTTATGGTGAATCCTGTGTGTGTGGTATATTCATGTTGAATCCTGTGTGTGGTATATTCATGCTGAATCCTGTGTGTGGTATATTCATGGTGAATTCTGTGTGTGTGGTATATTCATGGTGAATCCTGTGTGTGTGGTATATTCATGCTGAATCCTGTGTGTGTGGTATATTCATGCTGACTCCTGTGTGTGTGGTATATTTATGGTGAATTCTGTGTGTGTGGTATATTCATGGTGAATCCTGTGTGTGTGGTATATTCATGTTGAATTCTGTGTGTGTGGTATATTCATGCTGACTCCTGTGTGTGTGGTATATTTATGGTGAATCCTGTGTTTGTGATATATTCATGTTGAATTCTGTGTGTGTGGTATATTCATGCTGAATCCTGTGTGTGTGGTATATTCATGGTGAATCCTGTGTGTGTGGTATATTCATGGTGAATCCTGTGTGTGTGGTATATTATGTTGAATCCTGTGTGTGTTGTATATTCATGGTGAATCCTGTGTGTGGGATATTCATGCTGAATCCTGTGTGTGTGGTATATTCATGGTGAATCATGTGTGTGTGGTATATTCATGCTGAATCCTGTGTGTGGTATATTCATGGTGAATCCTGTGTGTGGTATATTCATGCTGAATCCTGTGTGTGTGGTATATTCATGGTGAATCCTGTGTGTGTGGTATATTCATGGTGAATCCTGTGTGTGTGGTATATTCATGCTGAATCCTGTGTGTGGTATATTCATGCTGAATCCTGTGTGTGTGGTATATTCATGGTGAATCCTGTGTGTGTGGTATATTCATGCTGAATCCTGTGTGTGGTATATTCATGGTGAATTCTGTGTGTGTGGTATATTCATGCTGAATCCTGTGTGTGTGGTATATTCATGGTGAATCCTGTGTGTGTGGTATATTCATGCTGAATCCTGTGTGTGGTATATTCATGGTGAATTCTGTGTGTGTGGTATATTCATGCTGAATCCTGTGTGTGTGGTATATTCATGCTGAATCCTGTGTGTGTGGTATATTCATGGTGAATCCTGTGTGTGTGGTATATTCATGTTGAATCCTGTGTGTGTGGTATATTCATGGTGAATCCTGTGTGTGTGGTATATTCATGTTGAATCCTGTGTGTGTGGTATATTCATGGTGAATCATGTGTGTGTGGTATATTCATGGTGGATCCTGTGTGTGTGGTATATTCATGGTGAATCATGTGTGTGGTATATTCATGGTGAATCCTGTGTGTGTGGTATATTCATGGTGAATCATGTGTGTGTGGTATATTCATGCTGAATCCTGTGTGTTGTATATTCATGCTGAATCCTGTGTGTGGTATATTCATGGTGAATCCTGTGTGTGGGATATTCATGCTGAATCCTGTGTGTGTGGTATATTCATGGTGAATCATGTGTGTGTGGTATATTCATGCTGAATCCTGTGTGTGTGGTATATTCATGGTGAATCATGTGTGTGTGGTATATTCATGGTGGATCCTGTGTGTGTGGTATATTCATGGTGAATCATGTGTGTGGTATATTCATGGTGAATCCTGTGTGTGTGGTATATTCATGGTGAATCATGTGTGTGTGGTATATTCATGGTGAATCCTGTGTGTGGTATATTCATGCTGAATCCTGTGTGTGTGGTATATTCATGGTGAATCCTGTGTGTGGTATATTCATGCTGAATCCTGTGTGTGTGGTATATTCATGGTGAATCCTGTGTGTGGTATATTCATGCTGAATCCTGTGTGTGTGGTATATTCATGGTGAATCCTGTGTGTGTGGTATATTCATGCTGAATCCTGTGTGTGGTATATTCATGGTGAATTCTGTGTGTGTGGTATATTCATGCTGAATCCTGTGTGTGTGGTATATTCATGGTGAATCCTGTGTGTGTGGTATATTTATGGTGAATCCTGTGTGTGTGGTATATTCATGTTGAATCCTGTGTGTGTGGTATATTCATGCTGAATCCTGTGTGTGTGGTATATTCATGCTGAATCCTGTGTGTGTGGTATATTCATGTTGAATTCTGTGTGTGTGGTATATTCATGCTGACTCCTGTGTGTGTGGTATATTTATGGTGAATCCTGTGTGTGTGGTATATTCATGTTGAATCCTGTGTGTGGTATATTCATGCTGAATCCTGTGTGTGGTATATTCATGGTGAATTCTGTGTGTGTGGTATATTCATGGTGAATCCTGTGTGTGTGGTATATTCATGCTGAATCCTGTGTGTGTGGTATATTCATGGTGAATCCTGTGTGTGTGGTATATTCATGCTGAATCCTGTGTGTTGTATATTCATGCTGAATCCTGTGTGTGTGGTATATTCATGGTGAATCCTGTGTGTGTGTGGTATATTCATGGTGAATCCTGTGTGTGGTATATTTATGGTGAATCCTGTGTGTGTGTGGTATATTCATGCTGAATCCTGTGTGTTGTATATTCATGCTGAATCCTGTGTGTGTGGTATATTTATGGTGAATCCTGTGTGTGGTATATTCATGCTGAATCCTGTGTGTGTTGTATATTCATGCTGAATCCTGTGTGTGTGGTATATTCATGCTGAATCCTGTGTGTGTGGTATATTCATGCTGAATCCTGTGTGTGTGGTATATTCATGGTGAATCCTGTGTGTGGTATATTCATGCTGAATCCTGTGTGTGTGGTATATTCATGGTGAATCCTGTGTGTGTGGTATATTCATGGTGAATCCTGTGTGTGGTATATTCATGCTGAATCATGTGTGTGTGGTATATTCATGGTGACTCATGTGTGTTGTATATTCATGCTGAATCCTGTGTGTGTGGTATATTCATGCTGAATCCTGTGTGTGTGGTATATTCATGGTGAATCCTGTGTGTGTGGTATATTCATGGTGAATCCTGTGTGTGGTATATTCATGTTGAATCCTGTGTGTGTGGTATATTCATGGTGAATCATGTGTGTTGTATATTCATGCTGAATCCTGTGTGTGTGGTATATTCATGGTGAATCCTGTGTGTGGTATATTCATGGTGAATCCTGTGTGTTGTATATTCATGGTGAATCATGTGTGCTGTATATTCATGCTGAATCCTGTGTGTGTGGTATATTCATGCTGAATCCTGTGTGTGTGGTATATTTATGGTGAATCATGTGTGTGTGTGGTATATTCATGGTGAATCATGTGTGTGTTTGGTATATTCATGGTGAATCATGTGTGTGTGTGGTATATTCATGCTGAATCCTGTGTGTGTGGTATATTTATGGTGAATCATGTGTGTGTGTGGTATATTCATGGTGAATCCTGTGTGTGTGGTATATTCATGCTGAATCCTGTGTGTGTGGTATATTCATGCTGAATCCTGTGTGTTTGGTATATTCATGGTGAATCCTGTGTGTGTGGTATATTCATGGTGAATCCTGTGTGTGTGGTATATTCATGCTGAATCCTGTGTGTGTGGTATATTCATGGTGAATCCTGTGTGTGTGGTATATTCATGCTGAATCCTGTGTGTGTGGTATATTCATGGTGAATCCTGTGTGTGGTATATTCATGCTGAATCCTGTGTGTTGTATATTCATGCTGAATCCTGTGTGTGTGGTATATTCATGGTGAATCCTGTGTGTGTGTGGTATATTCATGGTGAATCCTGTGTGTGGTATATTTATGGTGAATCCTGTGTGTGTGTGGTATATTCATGCTGAATCCTGTGTGTTGTATATTCATGCTGAATCCTGTGTGTGTGGTATATTTATGGTGAATCCTGTGTGTGGTATATTCATGCTGAATCCTGTGTGTGTGGTATATTCATGGTGAATCATGTGTGTGTGGTATATTCATGCTGAATCCTGTGTGTGTGGTATATTCATGCTGAATCCTGTGTGTGTGGTATATTCATGCTGAATCCTGTGTGTTGTATATTCATGCTGAATCCTGTGTGTGTGGTATATTCATGGTGAATCATGTGTGTTGTATATTCATGCTGAATCCTGTGTGTGTGGTATATTCATGGTGAATCCTGTGTGTGGTATATTCATGGTGAATCCTGTGTGTGGTATATTCATGGTGAATCCTGTGTGTGGTATATTCATGGTGAATCCTGTGTGTGGTATATTCATGCTGAATCCTGTGTGTTGTATATTCATGCTGAATCCTGTGTGTGTGGTATATTCATGGTGAATCATGTGTGTTGTATATTCATGCTGAATCCTGTGTGTGTGGTATATTCATGGTGAATCCTGTGTGTGGTATATTCATGGTGAATCCTGTGTGTGGTATATTCATGGTGAATCCTGTGTGTGTGGTATATTCATGCTGAATCCTGTGTGTGGTATATTCATGGTGAATCCTGTGTGTGTGGTATATTCATGGTGAATCCTGTGTGTGTGGTATATTCATGGTGAATCATGTGTGTTGTATATTCATGCTGAATCCTGTGTGTGTGGTATATTCATGGTGAATCCTGTGTGTGTGGTATATTCATGCTGAATCCTGTGTGTTGTATATTCATGCTGAATCCTGTGTGTGTGGTATATTCATGGTGAATCCTGTGTGTGTGGTATATTCATGGTGAATCCTGTGTGTGGTATATTTATGGTGAATCCTGTGTGTGTGTGGTATATTTATGCTGAATCATGTGTGTGTGGTATATTCATGCTGAATCCTGTGTGTTGTATATTCATGCTGAATCCTGTGTGTGTGGTATATTTATGGTGAATCCTGTGTATGTGGTATATTCATGGTGAATCCTGTGTGTGGTATATTCATGGTGAATCATGTGTGTTGTATATTCATGCTGAATCCTGTGTGTTGTATATTCATGCTGAATCCTGTGTGTGTGGTATATTTATGGTGAATCCTGTGTGTGTGGTATATTCATGGTGAATCCTGTGTGTGGTATATTCATGGTGAATCATGTGTGTTGTATATTCATGGTGAATCCTGTGTGTGTGGTATATTCATGGTGAATCCTGTGTGTGTGGTATATTCATGCTGAATCCTGTGTGTGTGGTATATTCATGCTGAATCCTGTGTGTGTGGTATATTCATGCTGAATCCTGTGTGTGTGGTATATTCATGCTGAATCCTGTGTGTGTGGTATATTCATGCTGAATCCTGTGTGTGTGGTATATTCATGGTGAATCCTGTGTGTGTGGTATATTCATGCTGAATACTGTGTGTGTGGTATATTCATGGTGAATCCTGTGTGTGTGGTATATTCATGGTGAATCCTGTGTGTGTGGTATATTCATGCTGAATCCTGTGTGTGTGGTATATTCATGCTGAATCCTGTGTGTGGTATATTCATGGTGAATTCTGTGTGTGTGGTATATTCATGCTGAATCCTGTGTGTGGTATATTCATGCTGAATCCTGTGTGTGGTATATTCATGCTGAATCCTGTGTGTGTGGTATATTTATGGTGAATCATGTGTGTGTGGTATATTCATGCTGAATCCTGTGTGTTGTATATTCATGCTGAATCCTGTGTGTGGGATATTCATGCTGAATCCTGTGTGTGTGGTATATTCATGGTGAATCATGTGTGTGTGGTATATTCATGCTGAATCCTGTGTGTGGTATATTCATGGTGAATCCTGTGTGTGGTATATTCATGGTGAATCCTGTGTGTGTGGTATATTCATGGTGAATCATGTGTGTGGTATATTCATGGTGAATCCTGTGTGTGTGGTATATTCATGGTGAATCATGTGTGTGGTATATTCATGCTGAATCCTGTGTGTGTGGTATATTCATGCTGAATCCTGTGTGTGGTATATTCATGCTGAATCCTGTGTGTGTGGTATATTTATGGTGAATCATGTGTGTGTGGTATATTCATGCTGAATCCTGTGTGTGGTATATTCATGGTGAATCCTGTGTGTGTGGTATATTCATGGTGAATCATGTGTGTGGTATATTCATGGTGAATCCTGTGTGTGGTATATTCATGCTGAATCCTGTGTGTGGTATATTCATGGTGAATCCTGTGTGTGTGGTATATTCATGCTGAATCCTGTGTGTGTGGTATATTCATGCTGAATCCTGTGTGTGGTATATTCATGGTGAATCCTGTGTTTGTGGTATATTCATGCTGAATCCTGTGTGTGGTATATTCATGGTGAATCCTGTGTGTGGTATATTCATGGTGAATCCTGTGTGTGTGGTATATTCATGGTGAATCCTGTGTGTGTGGTATATTCATGGTGAATCATGTGTGTGGTATATTCATGGTGAATCCTGTGTGTGGTATATTCATGCTGAATCCTGTGTGTGGTATATTCATGGTGAATCCTGTGTGTGTGGTATATTCATGGTGAATCCTGTGTGTGTGGTATATTCATGGTGAATCATGTGTGTGGTATATTCATGGTGAATCCTGTGTGTGGTATATTCATGCTGAATCCTGTGTGTGGTATATTCATGGTGAATCCTGTGTGTGTGGTATATTCATGCTGAATCCTGTGTGTGTGGTATATTCATGCTGAATCCTGTGTGTGGTATATTCATGCTGAATCCTGTGTGTGGTATATTCATGGTGAATCCTGTGTGTGTGGTATATTTATGGTGAATCATGTGTGTGTGGTATATTCATGCTGAATCCTGTGTGTGGTATATTCATGGTGAATCCTGTGTGTGGGATATTCATGCTGAATCCTGTGTGTGTGGTATATTCATGGTGAATCATGTGTGTGGTATATTCATGCTGAATCCTGTGTGTGGTATATTCATGGTGGATCCTGTGTGTGGTATATTCATGCTGAATCCTGTGTGTGTGGTATATTCATGGTGAATCCTGTGTGTGTGGTATATTCATGGTGAATCCTGTGTGTGTGGTATATTCATGCTGAATCCTGTGTGTGTGGTATATTCATGCTGAATCCTGTGTGTGGTATATTCATGGTGAATTCTGTGTGTGTGGTATATTCATGCTGAATCCTGTGTGTGGTATATTCATGCTGAATCCTGTGTGTGGTATATTCATGCTGAATCCTGTGTGTGTGGTATATTTATGGTGAATCATGTGTGTGTGGTATATTCATGCTGAATCCTGTGTGTTGTATATTCATGCTGAATCCTGTGTGTGGGATATTCATGCTGAATCCTGTGTGTGTGGTATATTCATGGTGAATCATGTGTGTGTGGTATATTCATGCTGAATCCTGTGTGTGGTATATTCATGGTGAATCCTGTGTGTGGTATATTCATGGTGAATCCTGTGTGTGTGGTATATTCATGGTGAATCATGTGTGTGGTATATTCATGGTGAATCCTGTGTGTGTGGTATATTCATGGTGAATCATGTGTGTGGTATATTCATGCTGAATCCTGTGTGTGTGGTATATTCATGCTGAATCCTGTGTGTGGTATATTCATGCTGAATCCTGTGTGTGTGGTATATTTATGGTGAATCATGTGTGTGTGGTATATTCATGCTGAATCCTGTGTGTGGTATATTCATGGTGAATCCTGTGTGTGTGGTATATTCATGGTGAATCATGTGTGTGGTATATTCATGGTGAATCCTGTGTGTGGTATATTCATGCTGAATCCTGTGTGTGGTATATTCATGGTGAATCCTGTGTGTGTGGTATATTCATGCTGAATCCTGTGTGTGTGGTATATTCATGCTGAATCCTGTGTGTGGTATATTCATGGTGAATCCTGTGTTTGTGGTATATTCATGCTGAATCCTGTGTGTGGTATATTCATGGTGAATCCTGTGTGTGGTATATTCATGGTGAATCCTGTGTGTGTGGTATATTCATGGTGAATCCTGTGTGTGTGGTATATTCATGGTGAATCATGTGTGTGGTATATTCATGGTGAATCCTGTGTGTGGTATATTCATGCTGAATCCTGTGTGTGGTATATTCATGGTGAATCCTGTGTGTGTGGTATATTCATGGTGAATCCTGTGTGTGTGGTATATTCATGGTGAATCATGTGTGTGGTATATTCATGGTGAATCCTGTGTGTGGTATATTCATGCTGAATCCTGTGTGTGGTATATTCATGGTGAATCCTGTGTGTGTGGTATATTCATGCTGAATCCTGTGTGTGTGGTATATTCATGCTGAATCCTGTGTGTGGTATATTCATGCTGAATCCTGTGTGTGGTATATTCATGGTGAATCCTGTGTGTGTGGTATATTTATGGTGAATCATGTGTGTGTGGTATATTCATGCTGAATCCTGTGTGTGGTATATTCATGGTGAATCCTGTGTGTGGGATATTCATGCTGAATCCTGTGTGTGTGGTATATTCATGGTGAATCATGTGTGTGGTATATTCATGCTGAATCCTGTGTGTGGTATATTCATGGTGGATCCTGTGTGTGGTATATTCATGCTGAATCCTGTGTGTGTGGTATATTCATGGTGAATCATGTGTGTGGTATATTCATGGTGAATCCTGTGTGTGGTATATTCATGCTGAATCCTGTGTGTGTGGTATATTCATGGTGAATCCTGTGTGTGGTATATTCATGCTGAATCCTGTGTGTGTGGTATATTCATGGTGAATCCTGTGTGTGTGGTATATTCATGCTGAATCCTGTGTGTGGTATATTCATGGTGAATTCTGTGTGTGTGGTATATTCATGCTGAATCCTGTGTGTGTGGTATATTCATGGTGAATCCTGTGTGTGTGGTATATTTATGGTGAATCCTGTGTGTGTGGTATATTCATGTTGAATCCTGTGTGTGTGGTATATTCATGGTGAATCCTGTGTGTGTGGTATATTTATGGTGAATCCTGTGTGTGTGGTATATTCATGTTGAATCCTGTGTGTGTGGTATATTCATGGTGAATCCTGTGTGTGTGGTATATTCATGCTGAATCCTGTGTGTGTGGTATATTCATGCTGAATCCTGTGTGTGTGGTATATTCATGTTGAATTCTGTGTGTGTGGTATATTCATGCTGACTCCTGTGTGTGTGGTATATTTATGGTGAATCCTGTGTGTGTGGTATATTCATGTTGAATCCTGTGTGTGGTATATTCATGCTGAATCCTGTGTGTGGTATATTCATGGTGAATTCTGTGTGTGTGGTATATTCATGGTGAATCCTGTGTGTGTGGTATATTCATGCTGAATCCTGTGTGTGTGGTATATTCATGCTGACTCCTGTGTGTGTGGTATATTTATGGTGAATTCTGTGTGTGTGGTATATTCATGGTGAATCCTGTGTGTGTGGTATATTCATGTTGAATTCTGTGTGTGTGGTATATTCATGCTGACTCCTGTGTGTGTGGTATATTTATGGTGAATCCTGTGTGTGTGATATATTCATGTTGAATTCTGTGTGTGTGGTATATTCATGCTGAATCCTGTGTGTGTGGTATATTCATGGTGAATTCTGTGTGTGTGGTATATTCATGCTGAATCCTGTGTGTGGGATATTCATGCTGAATCCTGTGTGTGTGGTATATTCATGCTGAATCCTGTGTGTGTGGGATATTCATGGTGAATCATGTGTGTGTGGTATATTCATGCTGAATCCTGTGTGTGGTATATTCATGCTGAATCCTGTGTGTGGTATATTCATGCTGAATCCTGTGTGTGGTATATTCATGCTGAATCCTGTGTGTTGTATATTCATGCTGAATCCTGTGTGTGGTATATTCATGGTGAATCCTGTGTGTGGGATATTCATGCTGAATCCTGTGTGTGTGGTATATTCATGCTGAATCCTGTGTGTGGTATATTCATGCTGAATCCTGTGTGTGTGGTATATTCATGGTGAATCCTGTGTGTGGTATATTCATGCTGAATCCTGTGTGTGTGGTATATTCATGCTGAATCCTGTGTGTGGTATATTCATGCTGAATCCTGTGTGTGTGGTATATTCATGGTGAATCCTGTGTGTGTGGTATATTTATGGTGAATCCTGTGTGTGTGGTATATTCATGTTGAATCCTGTGTGTGGTATATTCATGGTGAATTCTGTGTGTGTGGTATATTCATGCTGAATCCTGTGTGTGTGGTATATTCATGGTGAATCCTGTGTGTGTGGTATATTTATGGTGAATCCTGTGTGTGTGGTATATTCATGCTGACTCCTGTGTGTGTGGTATATTTATGGTGAATCCTGTGTGTGTGGTATATTCATGTTGAATCCTGTGTGTGTGGTATATTCATGGTGAATCCTGTGTGTGTGGTATATTCATGCTGACTCCTGTGTGTGTGGTATATTTATGGTGAATCCTGTGTGTGTGGTATATTCATGGTGAATCCTGTGTGTGTGGTATATTCATGCTGACTCCTGTGTGTGTGGTATATTCATGGTGAATCCTGTGTGTGTGGTATATTCATGCTGAATCCTGTGTGTGTGGTATATTTATGGTGAATCCTGTGTGTGTGGTATATTCATGGTGAATCCTGTGTGTGTGGTATATTCATGCTGACTCCTGTGTGTGTGGTATATTCATGCTGAATCCTGTGTGTGTGGTATATTCATGGTGAATCCTGTGTGTGTGGTATATTCATGCTGAATCCTGTGTGTGTGGTATATTTATGATGAATCCTGTGTGTGGTATATTCATGGTGAATCATGTGTGTGTGTGGTATATTCATGATGAATCCTGTGTGTGGTATATTCATGGTGAATCCTGTGTGTGTGGTATATTCATGCTGACTCCTGTGTGTGTGGTATATTTATGATGAATCCTGTGTGTGTGGTATATTCATGGTGAATCATGTGTGTGTGGTATATTCATGGTGAATCCTGTGTGTGTGGTATATTTATGATGAATCCTGTGTGTGTGGTATATTCATGGTGAATCCTGTGTGTGGTATATTCATGGTGAATCCTGTGTGTGTGGTATATTCATGCTGACTCCTGTGTGTGGTATATTCATGCTGAATCCTGTGTGTGGTATATTCATGGTGAATCCTGTGTGTGTGGTATATTTATGGTGAATCATGTGTGTGTGGTATATTCATGCTGAATTCTGTGTGTTGTATATTCATGCTGAATCCTGTGTGTGGTATATTCATGGTGAATCCTGTGTGTGGGATATTCATGCTGAATCCTGTGTGTGTGGTATATTCATGGTGAATCATGTGTGTGTGGTATATTCATGCTGAATCCTGTGTGTGGTATATTCATGGTGGATCCTGTGTGTGGTATATTCATGCTGAATCCTGTGTGTGTGGTATATTCATGGTGAATCATGTGTGTGGTATATTCATGGTGAATCCGGTGTGTGTGGTATATTCATGGTGAATCCTGTGTGTGGTATATTCATGCTGAATCCTGTGTGTGTGGTATATTCATGGTGAATCCTGTGTGTGGTATATTCATGCTGAATCCTGTGTGTGTGGTATATTCATGGTGAATCCTGTGTGTGTGGTATATTCATGCTGAATCCTGTGTGTGGTATATTAATGGTGAATTCTGTGTGTGTGGTATATTCATGCTGAATCCTGTGTGTGTGGTATATTCATGGTGAATCCTGTGTGTGTGGTATATTTATGGTGAATCCTGTGTGTGTGGTATATTCATGTTGAATTCTGTGTGTGTGGTATATTCATGCTGACTCCTGTGTGTGTGGTATATTTATGGTGAATCCTGTGTGTGTGGTATATTCATGTTGAATCCTGTGTGTGGTATATTCATGCTGAATCCTGTGTGTGGTATATTCATGGTGAATTCTGTGTGTGTGGTATATTCATGCTGAATCCTGTGTGTGTGGTATATTCATGGTGAATCCTGTGTGTGTGGTATATTCATGCTGAATCCTGTGTGTGTGGTATATTCATGCTGACTCCTGTGTGTGTGGTATATTTATGGTGAATCCTGTGTGTGTGGTATATTCATGTTGAATCCTGTGTGTGGTATATTCATGGTGAATCCTGTGTGTGTGGTATATTCATGGTGAATTCTGTGTGTGTGGTATATTCATGGTGAATCCTGTGTGTGTGGTATATTCATGCTGAATCCTGTGTGTGTGGTATATTCATGCTGACTCCTGTGTGTGTGGTATATTTATGGTGAATTCTGTGTGTGTGGTATATTCATGGTGAATCCTGTGTGTGTGGTATATTCATGTTGAATTCTGTGTGTGTGGTATATTCATGCTGACTCCTGTGTGTGTGGTATATTTATGGTGAATCCTGTGTGTGTGATATATTCATGTTGAATTCTGTGTGTGTGGTATATTCATGCTGAATCCTGTGTGTGTGGTATATTCATGGTGAATTCTGTGTGTGTGGTATATTCATGCTGAATCCTGTGTGTGGGATATTCATGCTGAATCCTGTGTGTGTGGTATATTCATGCTGAATCCTGTGTGTGTGGGATATTCATGGTGAATCATGTGTGTGTGGTATATTCATGCTGAATCCTGTGTGTGGTATATTCATGCTGAATCCTGTGTGTGGTATATTCATGCTGAATCCTGTGTGTGGTATATTCATGCTGAATCCTGTGTGTTGTATATTCATGCTGAATCCTGTGTGTGGTATATTCATGGTGAATCCTGTGTGTGGGATATTCATGCTGAATCCTGTGTGTGTGGTATATTCATGCTGAATCCTGTGTGTGGTATATTCATGCTGAATCCTGTGTGTGTGGTATATTCATGGTGAATCCTGTGTGTGGTATATTCATCCTGAATCCTGTGTGTGTGGTATATTCATGCTGAATCCTGTGTGTGGTATATTCATGCTGAATCCTGTGTGTGTGGTATATTCATGGTGAATCCTGTGTGTGTGGTATATTTATGGTGAATCCTGTGTGTGTGGTATATTCATGTTGAATCCTGTGTGTGGTATATTCATGGTGAATTCTGTGTGTGTGGTATAGTCATGCTGAATCCTGTGTGTGTGGTATATTCATGCTGAATCCTGTGTGTGTGGTATATTCATGGTGAATCCTGTGTGTGTGGTATATTTATGGTGAATCCTGTGTGTGTGGTATATTCATGCTGACTCCTGTGTGTGTGGTATATTTATGGTGAATCCTGTGTGTGTGGTATATTCATGTTGAATCCTGTGTGTGTGGTATATTCATGGTGAATCCTGTGTGTGTGGTATATTCATGCTGACTCCTGTGTGTGTGGTATATTTATGGTGAATCCTGTGTGTGTGGTATATTCATGGTGAATCCTGTGTGTGTGGTATATTCATGCTGACTCCTGTGTGTGTGGTATATTCATGCTGAATCCTGTGTGTGTGGTATATTCATGGTGAATCCTGTGTGTGTGGTATATTCATGCTGAATCCTGTGTGTGTGGTATATTTATGATGAATCCTGTGTGTGGTATATTCATGGTGAATCATGTGTGTGTGTGGTATATTCATGATGAATCCTGTGTGTGGTATATTCATGGTGAATCCTGTGTGTGTGGTATATTCATGCTGACTCCTGTGTGTGTGGTATATTTATGATGAATCCTGTGTGTGTGGTATATTCATGGTGAATCATGTGTGTGTGGTATATTCATGGTGAATCCTGTGTGTGTGGTATATTTATGATGAATCCTGTGTGTGTGGTATATTCATGGTGAATCATGTGTGTGTGGTATATTCATGGTGAATCCTGTGTGTGGTATATTCATGGTGAATCCTGTGTGTGTGGTATATTCATGCTGACTCCTGTGTGTGGTATATTCATGCTGAATCCTGTGTGTGGTATATTCATGGTGAATCCTGTGTGTGTGGTATATTTATGGTGAATCATGTGTGTGTGGTATATTCATGCTGAATCCTGTGTGTTGTATATTCATGCTGAATCCTGTGTGTGGTATATTCATGGTGAATCCTGTGTGTGGGATATTCATGCTGAATCCTGTGTGTGGTATATTCATGGTGAATCCTGTGTGTGGTATATTCATGCTGAATCCTGTGTGTGTGGTATATTCATGGTGAATCCTGTGTGTGGTATATTCATGCTGAATCCTGTGTGTGGTATATTAATGGTGAATTCTGTGTGTGTGGTATATTCATGCTGAATCCTGTGTGTGTGGTATATTCATGGTGAATCCTGTGTGTGTGGTATATTTATGGTGAATCCTGTGTGTGTGGTATATTCATGTTGAGTTCTGTGTGTGTGGTATATTCATGCTGACTCCTGTGTGTGTGGTATATTTATGGTGAATCCTGTGTGTGTGGTATATTCATGTTGAATCCTGTGTGTGGTATATTCATGCTGAATCCTGTGTGTGGTATATTCATGGTGAATTCTGTGTGTGTGGTATATTCATGCTGAATCCTGTGTGTGTGGTATATTCATGGTGAATCCTGTGTGTGTGGTATATTCATGCTGAATCCTGTGTGTGTGGTATATTCATGCTGACTCCTGTGTGTGTGGTATATTTATGGTGAATTCTGTGTGTGTGGTATATTCATGGTGAATCCTGTGTGTGTGGTATATTCATGTTGAATTCTGTGTGTGTGGTATATTCATGCTGACTCCTGTGTGTGTGGTATATTTATGGTGAATCCTGTGTGTGTGATATATTCATGTTGAATTCTGTGTGTGTGGTATATTCATGCTGAATCCTGTGTGTGTGGTATATTCATGGTGAATTCTGTGTGTGTGGTATATTCATGCTGAATCCTGTGTGTGGGATATTCATGCTGAATCCTGTGTGTGTGGGATATTCATGGTGAATCATGTGTGTGTGGTATATTCATGCTGAATCCTGTGTGTGGTATATTCATGCTGAATCCTGTGTGTGGTATATTCATGCTGAATCCTGTGTGTGGTATATTCATGCTGAATCCTGTGTGTGGTATATTCATGGTGAATCCTGTGTGTGGGATATTCATGCTGAATCCTGTGTGTGTGGTATATTCATGCTGAATCCTGTGTGTGGTATATTCATGCTGAATCCTGTGTGTGTGGTATATTCATGGTGAATCCTGTGTGTGGGATATTCATGCTGAATCCTGTGTGTGTGGTATATTCATGCTGAATCCTGTGTGTGGTATATTCATGGTGTATCATGTGTGTGTGGTATATTCATGGTGAATCCTGTGTGTGTGGGATATTCATGGTGAATCATGTGTGTGTGGTATATTCATGCTGAATCCTGTGTGTGTGGTATATTCATGGTGAATCCTGTGTGTGGTATATTCATGCTGAATCCTGTGTGTGTGGTATATTCATGCTGAATCCTGTGTGTGGTATATTCATGCTGAATCCTGTGTGTGTGGTATATTCATGCTGAATCCTGTGTGTGGTATATTCATGCTGAATCCTGTGTGTGTGGTATATTCATGCTGAATCCTGTGTGTGGTATATTCATGGTGAATCCTGTGTGTGTGGTATATTTATGGTGAATCCTGTGTGTGTGGTATATTCATGTTGAATCCTGTGTGTGGTATATTCATGGTGAATTCTGTGTGTGTGGTATATTCATGCTGAATCCTGTGTGTGGTATATTCATGGTGAATTCTGTGTGTGTGGTATATTCATGCTGAATCCTGTGTGTGTGGTATATTCATGGTGAATCCTGTGTGTGTGGTATATTCATGCTGAATCCTGTGTGTGTGGTATATTCATGGTGAATCCTGTGTGTGTGGTATATTCATGCTGAATCCTGTGTGTGTGGTATATTCATGCTGAATCCTGTGTGTGTGGTATATATCAATGGTGAATCCTGTGTGTGTGGTATATTTATGGTGAATCCTGTGTGTGTGGTATATTCATGCTGACTCCTGTGTGTGTGGTATATTTATGGTGAATCCTGTGTGTGTGGTATATTCATGTTGAATCCTGTGTGTGTTGTATATTCATGGTGAATCCTGTGTGTGTGGTATATTCATGTTGAATTCTGTGTGTGGTATATTCATGGTGAATCCTGTGTGTGTGGTATATTCATGCTGACTCCTGTGTGTGTGGTATATTTATGGTGAATCCTGTGTGTGTGGTATATTCATGGTGAATCCTGTGTGTGTGGTATATTCATGCTGACTCCTGTGTGTGTGGTATATTCATGGTGAATCCTGTGTGTGTGGTATATTTATGATGAATCCTGTGTGTGTGGTATATTCATGGTGAATCATGTGTGTGTGGTATATTCATGGTGAATCCTGTGTGTGGTATATTCATGGTGAATCCTGTGTGTGTGGTATATTCATGCTGACTCCTGTGTGTGTGGTATATTTATGATGAATCCTGTGTGTGTGGTATATTCATGGTGAATCATGTGTGTGTGGTATATTCATGGTGAATCCTGTGTGTGTGGTATATTCATGCTGACTCCTGTGTGTGTGGTATATTCATGGTGAATCCTGTGTGTGTGGTATATTCATGCTGAATCCTGTGTGTGGTATATTCATGGTGAATCCTGTGTGTGTGGTATATTCATGGTGAATCATGTGTGTGTGGTATATTCATGCTGAATCCTGTGTGTGTGGTATATTCATGGTGAATCATGTGTGTGTGGGATATTCATGGTGAATCATGTGTGTGTGGTATATTCATGCTGAATCCTGTGTGTGTGGTATATTCATGCTGAATCCTGTGTGTGTGGTATATTCATGGTGAATCATGTGTGTGTGGGATATTCATGCTGAATCCTGTGTGTGTGGTATATTCATGGTGAATCATGTGTGTGTGGGATATTCATGGTGAATCATGTGTGTGTGGTATATTCATGCTGAATCCTGTGTGTGTGGTATATTCATGGTGAATCCTGTGTGTGAGGTATATTCATGCTGAATCCTGTGTGTGTGGTATATTCATGCTGAATCCTGTGTGTGGTATATTCATGGTGAATCCTGTGTGTGTGGTATATTCATGCTGAATCCTGTGTGTGGTATATTCATGCTGAATCCTGTGTGTGTGGTATATTCATGCTGAATCCTGTGTGTGGTATATTCATGCTGAATCCTGTGTGTGTGGTATATTCATGCTGAATCCTGTGTGTGTGGTATATTCATGGTGAATCCTGTGTGTGTGGTATATTTATGGTGAATCCTGTGTGTGGTATATTCATGCTGAATCCTGTGTGTGGTATATTTATGGTGAATTCTGTGTGTGTGGTATATTCATGGTGAATCCTGTGTGTGGTATATTCATGCTGAATCCTGTGTGTGGTATATTCATGCTGAATCCTGTGTGTGGTATATTCATGCTGAATCCTGTGTGTGGTATATTCATGCTGAATCCTGTGTGTGGTATATTCATGGTGAATTCTGTGTGTGGTATATTCATGGTGAATCCTGTGTGTGGTATATTCATGCTGAATCCTGTGTGTGTGGTATATTCATGGTGAATCCTGTGTGTGTGGTATATTCATGCTGAATCCTGTGTGTGTGGTATATTCATGGTGAATCCTGTGTGTGTGGTATATTCATGCTGAATCCTGTGTGTGTGGTATATTCATGGTGAATCCTGTGTGTGGTATATTCATGGTGAATTCTGTGTGTGTGGTATATTCATGTTGAATCCTGTGTGTGGTATATTCATGCTGAATCCTGTGTGTGTGGTATATTCATGCTGAATCCTGTGTGTGTGGTATATTCATGCTGAATCCTGTGTGTGTGGTATATTCATGTTGAATCCTGTGTGTGTGGTATATTCATGCTGAATCCTGTGTGTGTGGTATATTCATGCTGAATCCTGTGTGTGTGGTATATTCATGGTGAATCCTGTGTGTGGTATATTCATGCTGAATCCTGTGTGTGTGGTATATTCATGGTGAATCCTGTGTGTGGTATATTCATGCTGAATCCTGTGTGTGTGGTATATTCATGCTGAATCCTGTGTGTGTGGTATATTCATGGTGAATCCTGTGTGTGTGGTATATTCATGCTGAATCCTGTGTGTGTTGTATATTCATGCTGAATCCTGTGTGTGTGGTATATTCATGCTGAATCCTGTGTGTGGTATATTCATGGTGAATCCTGTGTGTGTGGTATATTCATGCTGAATCCTGTGTGTGGTATATTCATGCTGAATCCTGTGTGTGTGGTATATTCATGCTGAATCCTGTGTGTGTGGTATATTCATGGTGAATCCTGTGTGTGTGGTATATTTATGGTGAATCCTGTGTGTGTGGTATATTCATGCTGAATCCTGTGTGTGTGGTATATTCATGCTGAATCCTGTGTGTGTGGTATATTCATGGTGAATCCTGTGTGTGGTATATTCATGCTGAATCCTGTGTGTGGTATATTCATGGTGAATTCTGTGTGTGTGGTATATTCATGGTGAATCCTGTGTGTGTGGTATATTCATGGTGAATCCTGTGTGTGGTATATTCATGCTGAATCCTGTGTGTGTGGTATATTCATGCTGAATCCTGTGTGTGTGGTATATTCATGTTGAATTCTGTGTGTGTGGTATATTCATGGTGAATCCTGTGTGTGGTATATTCATGTTGAATCCTGTGTGTGGTATATTCATGCTGAATCCTGTGTGTGGTATATTCATGCTGAATCCTGTGTGTGGTATATTCATGCTGAATCCTGTGTGTGTGGTATATTTATGCTGACTCCTGTGTGTGTGGTATATTCATGCTGAATCCTGTGTGTGGTATATTCATGGTGAATTCTGTGTGTGTGGTATATTCATGCTGAATTCTGTGTGTGTGGTATATTCATGGTGAATTCTGTGTGTGTGGTATATTCATGCTGAATCCTGTGTGTGTGGTATATTCATGCTGAATCCTGTGTGTGTGGTATATTCATGGTGAATTCTGTGTGTGTGGTATATTCATGGTGAATCCTGTGTGTGTGGTATATTCATGCTGAATCCTGTGTGTGGTATATTCATGGTGAATCCTGTGTGTGTGGTATATTCATGGTGAATCCTGTGTGTGTGGTATATTCATGCTGAATCCTGTGTGTGTGGTATATTCATGGTGAATCCTGTGTGTGTGGTATATTCATGCTGAATCCTGTGTGTGTGGTATATTCATGTTGAATTCTGTGTGTGGTATATTCATGGTGAATCCTGTGTGTGTGGTATATTCATGTTGAATCCTGTGTGTGTGGTATATTCATGGTGAATCCTGTGTGTGTGGTATATTCATGGCGAATCCTGTGTGTGTGGTATATTCATGGTGAATCCTGTGTGTGTGGTATATTCATGGTGAATTCTGTGTGTGTGGTATATTCATGGTGAATCCTGTGTGTGTGGTATATTCATGGCGAATCCTGTGTGTGTGGTATATTCATGGTGAATCCTGTGTGTGTGGTATATTCATGGTGAATTCTGTTTGTGTGGTATATTCATGGTGAATCCTGTATGTGTGGTTTATTCATGCTGAATCCTGTGTGTGTGGTATATTCATGGTGAATCCTGTGTGTGTGGTATATTCATGGTGAATCCTGTGTGTGTGTTATATTCATGGTGAATTCTGTGTGTGGTATATTCATGCTGAATCCTGTGTGTGTGGTATATTTATGGTGAATCCTGTGTGTGTGGTATATTCATGGTGAATCCTGTGTGTGTGGTATATTCATGGTGAATCCTGTGTGTGTGTTATATTCATGGTGAATTCTGTGTGTTGTATATTCATGCTGAATCCTGTGTGTGTGGTATATTTATGGTGAATCCTGTGTGTGTGGTATATTCATGGTGAATCATGTGTGTGTGGTATATTCATGGTGAATCATGTGTGTGTGGTATATTCATGGTGAATTCTGTGTGTGTGGTATATTCATGGTGACTCCTGTGTGTGTGGTATATTCATGGTGAATCATGTGTGTGTGGTATATTCATGGTGACTCCTGTGTGTGTGGTATATTCATGGTGAATCCTGTGTGTGTGGTATATTTATGCTGACTCCTGTGTGTGTGGTATATTCATGCTGAATCCTGTGTGTGGTATATTCATGGTGAATCCTGTGTGTGTGGTATATTCATGGTGACTCCTGTGTGTGTGGTATATTCATGCTGAATCCTGTGTGTGGTATATTCATGGTGACTCCTGTGTGTGTGGTATATTCATGCTGACTCCTGTGTGTGTGGTATATTCATGCTGAATCCTGTGTGTGGTATATTCATGGTGAATCCTGTGTGTGTGGTATATTCATGCTGAATCCTGTGTGTGGTATATTCATGCTGAATCCTGTGTGTGGTATATTCATGCTGAATCCTGTGTGTGTGGTATATTCATGGTGAATTCTGTGTGTGTGGTATATTCATGCTGAATTCTGTGTGTGTGGTATATTCATGGTGAATCCTGTGTGTGTGGTATATTCATGCTGAATCCTGTGTGTGTGGTATATTCATGCTGAATCCTGTGTGTGTGGTATATTCATGGTGAATTCTGTGTGTGTGGTATATTCATGCTGAATCCTGTGTGTGTGGTATATTTATGATGAATCCTGTGTGTGTGGTATATTCATGCTGAATCCTGTGTGTGTGGTATATTCATGCTGAATCCTGTGTGTGTGGTATATTCATGCTGAATCCTGTGTGTGTGGGATATTCATGCTGAATCCTGTGTGTGTGGTATATTCATGCTGAATCCTGTGTGTGTGGGATATTCATGCTGAATCCTGTGTGTGTGGTATATTCATGCTGAATCCTGTGTGTGTGGTATATTCATGCTGAATCCTGTGTGTGTGGGATATTCATGCTGAATCCTGTGTGTGTGGTATATTCATGCTGAAT
>NC_136635.1:4380490-4485127 GCF_949748355.1 Melanostigma gelatinosum | reverse complement strand
TGGTATATTCATGGTGAATTCTGTGTGTGTGGTATATTCATGGTGAATCCTGTGTGTGGTATATTCATGCTGAATCCTGTGTGTGTGGTATATTCATGGTGAATCCTGTGTGTGTGGTATATTCATGCTGAATCCTGTGTGTGTGGTATATTCATGGTGAATCCTGTGTGTGTGGTATATTCATGCTGAATCCTGTGTGTGTGGTATATTCATGGTGAATCCTGTGTGTGGTATATTCATGGTGAATTCTGTGTGTGTGGTATATTCATGTTGAATCCTGTGTGTGGTATATTCATGCTGAATCCTGTGTGTGTGGTATATTCATGCTGAATCCTGTGTGTGTGGTATATTCATGCTGAATCCTGTGTGTGTGGTATATTCATGTTGAATCCTGTGTGTGTGGTATATTCATGCTGAATCCTGTGTGTGTGGTATATTCATGCTGAATCCTGTGTGTGTGGTATATTCATGGTGAATCCTGTGTGTGGTATATTCATGCTGAATCCTGTGTGTGTGGTATATTCATGGTGAATCCTGTGTGTGGTATATTCATGCTGAATCCTGTGTGTGTGGTATATTCATGCTGAATCCTGTGTGTGTGGTATATTCATGGTGAATCCTGTGTGTGTGGTATATTCATGCTGAATCCTGTGTGTGTGGTATATTCATGCTGAATCCTGTGTGTGTGGTATATTCATGCTGAATCCTGTGTGTGGTATATTCATGGTGAATCCTGTGTGTGTGGTATATTCATGCTGAATCCTGTGTGTGGTATATTCATGCTGAATCCTGTGTGTGTGGTATATTCATGCTGAATCCTGTGTGTGTGGTATATTCATGGTGAATCCTGTGTGTGTGGTATATTTATGGTGAATCCTGTGTGTGTGGTATATTCATGCTGAATCCTGTGTGTGTGGTATATTCATGCTGAATCCTGTGTGTGTGGTATATTCATGGTGAATCCTGTGTGTGGTATATTCATGCTGAATCCTGTGTGTGGTATATTCATGGTGAATTCTGTGTGTGTGGTATATTCATGGTGAATCCTGTGTGTGTGGTATATTCATGGTGAATCCTGTGTGTGGTATATTCATGCTGAATCCTGTGTGTGTGGTATATTCATGCTGAATCCTGTGTGTGTGGTATATTCATGTTGAATTCTGTGTGTGTGGTATATTCATGGTGAATCCTGTGTGTGGTATATTCATGTTGAATCCTGTGTGTGGTATATTCATGCTGAATCCTGTGTGTGGTATATTCATGCTGAATCCTGTGTGTGGTATATTCATGCTGAATCCTGTGTGTGTGGTATATTTATGCTGACTCCTGTGTGTGTGGTATATTCATGCTGAATCCTGTGTGTGGTATATTCATGGTGAATTCTGTGTGTGTGGTATATTCATGCTGAATTCTGTGTGTGTGGTATATTCATGGTGAATTCTGTGTGTGTGGTATATTCATGCTGAATCCTGTGTGTGTGGTATATTCATGCTGAATCCTGTGTGTGTGGTATATTCATGGTGAATTCTGTATGTGTGGTATATTCATGGTGAATCCTGTGTGTGTGGTATATTCATGCTGAATCCTGTGTGTGGTATATTCATGGTGAATCCTGTGTGTGTGGTATATTCATGGTGAATCCTGTGTGTGTGGTATATTCATGCTGAATCCTGTGTGTGTGGTATATTCATGGTGAATCCTGTGTGTGTGGTATATTCATGCTGAATCCTGTGTGTGTGGTATATTCATGTTGAATTCTGTGTGTGGTATATTCATGGTGAATCCTGTGTGTGTGGTATATTCATGTTGAATCCTGTGTGTGTGGTATATTCATGGTGAATCCTGTGTGTGTGGTATATTCATGGCGAATCCTGTGTGTGTGGTATATTCATGGCGAATCCTGTGTGTGTGGTATATTCATGGTGAATTCTGTGTGTGTGGTATATTCATGGTGAATCCTGTGTGTGTGGTATATTCATGGCGAATCCTGTGTGTGTGGTATATTCATGGTGAATCCTGTGTGTGTGGTATATTCATGGTGAATTCTGTTTGTGTGGTATATTCATGGTGAATCCTGTATGTGTGGTTTATTCATGCTGAATCCTGTGTGTGTGGTATATTCATGGTGAATCCTGTGTGTGTGGTATATTCATGGTGAATCCTGTGTGTGGTATATTCATGCTGAATCCTGTGTGTGTGGTATATTTATGGTGAATCCTGTGTGTGTGGTATATTCATGGTGAATCCTGTGTGTGTGGTATATTCATGGTGAATCCTGTGTGTGTGTTATATTCATGGTGAATTCTGTGTGTTGTATATTCATGCTGAATCCTGTGTGTGTGGTATATTTATGGTGAATCCTGTGTGTGTGGTATATTCATGGTGAATCATGTGTGTGTGGTATATTCATGGTGAATCATGTGTGTGTGGTATATTCATGGTGAATTCTGTGTGTGTGGTATATTCATGGTGACTCCTGTGTGTGTGGTATATTCATGGTGAATCATGTGTGTGTGGTATATTCATGGTGACTCCTGTGTGTGTGGTATATTCATGGTGAATCCTGTGTGTGTGGTATATTTATGCTGACTCCTGTGTGTGTGGTATATTCATGCTGAATCCTGTGTGTGGTATATTCATGGTGAATCCTGTGTGTGTGGTATATTCATGGTGACTCCTGTGTGTGTGGTATATTCATGCTGAATCCTGTGTGTGGTATATTCATGGTGACTCCTGTGTGTGTGGTATATTCATGCTGACTCCTGTGTGTGTGGTATATTCATGCTGAATCCTGTGTGTGGTATATTCATGGTGAATTCTGTGTGTGTGGTATATTCATGCTGAATCCTGTGTGTGTGGTATATTCATGGTGAATCCTGTGTGTGTGGTATATTCATGCTGAATCCTGTGTGTGTGGTATATTCATGGTGAATCCTGTGTGTGTGGTATATTCATGCTGAATCCTGTGTGTGTGGTATATTCATGCTGAATCCTGTGTGTGTGGTATATTCATGGTGAATCCTGTGTGTGTGGTATATTTATGGTGAATCCTGTGTGTGTGGTATATTCATGCTGACTCCTGTGTGTGTGGTATATTTATGGTGAATCCTGTGTGTGTGGTATATTCATGTTGAATCCTGTGTGTGTGGTATATTCATGGTGAATCCTGTGTGTGTGGTATATTCATGTTGAATTCTGTGTGTGGTATATTCATGGTGAATCCTGTGTGTGTGGTATATTCATGCTGACTCCTGTGTGTGTGGTATATTTATGGTGAATCCTGTGTGTGTGGTATATTCATGGTGAATCCTGTGTGTGTGGTATATTCATGCTGACTCCTGTGTGTGTGGTATATTCATGGTGAATCCTGTGTGTGTGGTATATTTATGATGAATCCTGTGTGTGTGGTATATTCATGGTGAATCATGTGTGTGTGGTATATTCATGGTGAATCCTGTGTGTGGTATATTCATGGTGAATCCTGTGTGTGTGGTATATTCATGCTGACTCCTGTGTGTGTGGTATATTTATGATGAATCCTGTGTGTGTGGTATATTCATGGTGAATCATGTGTGTGTGGTATATTCATGGTGAATCCTGTGTGTGTGGTATATTCATGCTGACTCCTGTGTGTGTGGTATATTCATGGTGAATCCTGTGTGTGTGGTATATTCATGCTGAATCCTGTGTGTGGTATATTCATGGTGAATCCTGTGTGTGTGGTATATTCATGGTGAATCATGTGTGTGTGGTATATTCATGCTGAATCCTGTGTGTGTGGTATATTCATGGTGAATCATGTGTGTGTGGGATATTCATGGTGAATCATGTGTGTGTGGTATATTCATGCTGAATCCTGTGTGTGTGGTATATTCATGCTGAATCCTGTGTGTGTGGTATATTCATGGTGAATCATGTGTGTGTGGGATATTCATGCTGAATCCTGTGTGTGTGGTATATTCATGGTGAATCATGTGTGTGTGGGATATTCATGGTGAATCATGTGTGTGTGGTATATTCATGCTGAATCCTGTGTGTGTGGTATATTCATGGTGAATCCTGTGTGTGAGGTATATTCATGCTGAATCCTGTGTGTGTGGTATATTCATGCTGAATCCTGTGTGTGGTATATTCATGGTGAATCCTGTGTGTGTGGTATATTCATGCTGAATCCTGTGTGTGGTATATTCATGCTGAATCCTGTGTGTGTGGTATATTCATGCTGAATCCTGTGTGTGGTATATTCATGCTGAATCCTGTGTGTGTGGTATATTCATGCTGAATCCTGTGTGTGTGGTATATTCATGGTGAATCCTGTGTGTGTGGTATATTTATGGTGAATCCTGTGTGTGGTATATTCATGCTGAATCCTGTGTGTGGTATATTTATGGTGAATTCTGTGTGTGTGGTATATTCATGGTGAATCCTGTGTGTGGTATATTCATGCTGAATCCTGTGTGTGGTATATTCATGCTGAATCCTGTGTGTGGTATATTCATGGTGAATTCTGTGTGTGTGGTATATTCATGGTGAATCCTGTGTGTGGTATATTCATGCTGAATCCTGTGTGTGTGGTATATTCATGGTGAATCCTGTGTGTGTGGTATATTCATGCTGAATCCTGTGTGTGTGGTATATTCATGGTGAATCCTGTGTGTGTGGTATATTCATGCTGAATCCTGTGTGTGTGGTATATTCATGGTGAATCCTGTGTGTGGTATATTCATGGTGAATTCTGTGTGTGTGGTATATTCATGTTGAATCCTGTGTGTGGTATATTCATGCTGAATCCTGTGTGTGTGGTATATTCATGCTGAATCCTGTGTGTGTGGTATATTCATGCTGAATCCTGTGTGTGTGGTATATTCATGTTGAATCCTGTGTGTGTGGTATATTCATGCTGAATCCTGTGTGTGTGGTATATTCATGCTGAATCCTGTGTGTGTGGTATATTCATGGTGAATCCTGTGTGTGGTATATTCATGCTGAATCCTGTGTGTGTGGTATATTCATGGTGAATCCTGTGTGTGGTATATTCATGCTGAATCCTGTGTGTGTGGTATATTCATGCTGAATCCTGTGTGTGTGGTATATTCATGGTGAATCCTGTGTGTGTGGTATATTCATGCTGAATCCTGTGTGTGTGGTATATTCATGCTGAATCCTGTGTGTGTGGTATATTCATGCTGAATCCTGTGTGTGGTATATTCATGGTGAATCCTGTGTGTGTGGTATATTCATGCTGAATCCTGTGTGTGGTATATTCATGCTGAATCCTGTGTGTGTGGTATATTCATGCTGAATCCTGTGTGTGTGGTATATTCATGGTGAATCCTGTGTGTGTGGTATATTTATGGTGAATCCTGTGTGTGTGGTATATTCATGCTGAATCCTGTGTGTGTGGTATATTCATGCTGAATCCTGTGTGTGTGGTATATTCATGGTGAATCCTGTGTGTGGTATATTCATGCTGAATCCTGTGTGTGGTATATTCATGGTGAATCCTGTGTGTGTGGTATATTCATGGTGAATCCTGTGTGTGGTATATTCATGCTGAATCCTGTGTGTGTGGTATATTCATGCTGAATCCTGTGTGTGTGGTATATTCATGTTGAATTCTGTGTGTGTGGTATATTCATGGTGAATCCTGTGTGTGGTATATTCATGTTGAATCCTGTGTGTGGTATATTCATGCTGAATCCTGTGTGTGGTATATTCATGCTGAATCCTGTGTGTGGTATATTCATGCTGAATCCTGTGTGTGTGGTATATTTATGCTGACTCCTGTGTGTGTGGTATATTCATGCTGAATCCTGTGTGTGGTATATTCATGGTGAATTCTGTGTGTGTGGTATATTCATGCTGAATTCTGTGTGTGTGGTATATTCATGGTGAATTCTGTGTGTGTGGTATATTCATGCTGAATCCTGTGTGTGTGGTATATTCATGCTGAATCCTGTGTGTGTGGTATATTCATGGTGAATTCTGTGTGTGTGGTATATTCATGCTGAATCCTGTGTGTGTGGTATATTCATGGTGAATCCTGTGTGTGTGGTATATTCATGCTGAATCCTGTGTGTGGTATATTCATGGTGAATCCTGTGTGTGTGGTATATTCATGGTGAATCCTGTGTGTGTGGTATATTCATGCTGAATCCTGTGTGTGTGGTATATTCATGGTGAATCCTGTGTGTGTGGTATATTCATGCTGAATCCTGTGTGTGTGGTATATTCATGTTGAATTCTGTGTGTGGTATATTCATGGTGAATCCTGTGTGTGTGGTATATTCATGTTGAATCCTGTGTGTGTGGTATATTCATGGTGAATCCTGTGTGTGTGGTATATTCATGGCGAATCCTGTGTGTGTGGTATATTCATGGCGAATCCTGTGTGTGTGGTATATTCATGGTGAATTCTGTGTGTGTGGTATATTCATGGTGAATCCTGTGTGTGTGGTATATTCATGGCGAATCCTGTGTGTGTGGTATATTCATGGTGAATCCTGTGTGTGTGGTATATTCATGGTGAATTCTGTTTGTGTGGTATATTCATGGTGAATCCTGTATGTGTGGTTTATTCATGCTGAATCCTGTGTGTGTGGTATATTCATGGTGAATCCTGTGTGTGTGGTATATTCATGGTGAATCCTGTGTGTGTGTTATATTCATGGTGAATTCTGTGTGTGGTATATTCATGCTGAATCCTGTGTGTGTGGTATATTTATGGTGAATCCTGTGTGTGTGGTATATTCATGGTGAATCCTGTGTGTGTGGTATATTCATGGTGAATCCTGTGTGTGTGTTATATTCATGGTGAATTCTGTGTGTTGTATATTCATGCTGAATCCTGTGTGTGTGGTATATTTATGGTGAATCCTGTGTGTGTGGTATATTCATGGTGAATCATGTGTGTGTGGTATATTCATGGTGAATCATGTGTGTGTGGTATATTCATGGTGAATTCTGTGTGTGTGGTATATTCATGGTGACTCCTGTGTGTGTGGTATATTCATGGTGAATCATGTGTGTGTGGTATATTCATGGTGACTCCTGTGTGTGTGGTATATTCATGGTGAATCCTGTGTGTGTGGTATATTTATGCTGACTCCTGTGTGTGTGGTATATTCATGCTGAATCATGTGTGTGGTATATTCATGGTGAATCCTGTGTGTGTGGTATATTCATGGTGACTCCTGTGTGTGTGGTATATTCATGCTGAATCCTGTGTGTGGTATATTCATGGTGACTCCTGTGTGTGTGGTATATTCATGCTGACTCCTGTGTGTGTGGTATATTCATGCTGAATCCTGTGTGTGGTATATTCATGGTGAATCCTGTGTGTGTGGTATATTCATGCTGAATCCTGTGTGTGGTATATTCATGCTGAATCCTGTGTGTGGTATATTCATGCTGAATCCTGTGTGTGTGGTATATTCATGGTGAATTCTGTGTGTGTGGTATATTCATGCTGAATTCTGTGTGTGTGGTATATTCATGGTGAATCCTGTGTGTGTGGTATATTCATGCTGAATCCTGTGTGTGTGGTATATTCATGCTGAATCCTGTGTGTGTGGTATATTCATGGTGAATTCTGTGTGTGTGGTATATTCATGCTGAATCCTGTGTGTGTGGTATATTTATGATGAATCCTGTGTGTGTGGTATATTCATGCTGAATCCTGTGTGTGTGGTATATTCATGCTGAATCCTGTGTGTGTGGTATATTCATGCTGAATCCTGTGTGTGTGGGATATTCATGCTGAATCCTGTGTGTGTGGTATATTCATGCTGAATCCTGTGTGTGTGGGATATTCATGCTGAATCCTGTGTGTGTGGTATATTCATGCTGAATCCTGTGTGTGTGGTATATTCATGCTGAATCCTGTGTGTGTGGGATATTCATGCTGAATCCTGTGTGTGTGGTATATTCATGCTGAATCCTGTGTGTGTGGGATATTCATGCTGAATCCTGTGTGTGTGGTATATTCATGCTGAATCCTGTGTGTGTGGTATATTCATGCTGAATCCTGTGTGTGTGGTATATTCATGCTGAATCCTGTGTGTGTGGTATATTCATGCTGAATCCTGTGTGTGGTATATTCATGGTGAATCCTGTGTGTGTGGTATATTCATGCTGAATCCTGTGTGTGGTATATTCATGGTGAATCCTGTGTGTGTGGTATATTCATGGTGAATCCTGTGTGTGTGGTATATTCATGCTGAATCCTGTGTGTGGTATATTCATGGTGAATCCTGTGTGTGTGGTATATTCATGCTGAATCCTGTGTGTGGTATATTCATGCTGAATCCTGTGTGTGTGGTATATTCATGCTGAATCCTGTGTGTGTGTGTGTGTGTGGTATATTCATGCTGAATCATGTGTGTGTGGTATATTCATGCTGAATCCTGTGTGTGGTATATTCATGCTGAATCCTGTGTGTGTGTGTGGTATATTCATGCTGAATCCTGTGTGTGTGGTATATTCATGCTGAATCATGTGTGTGTGGTATATTCATGCTGAATCATGTGTGTGTGGTATATTCATGCTGAATCCTGTGTGTGTGTGTGGTATATTCATGCTGAATCCTGTGTGTGTGGTATATTCATGCTGAATCCTGTGTGTGTGGTATATTCATGCTGAATCCTGTGTGTGTGTGTGGTATATTCATGCTGAATCCTGTGTGTGTGGTATATTCATGCTGAATCATGTGCGTGTGGTATATTCATGCTGAATCATGTGTGTGTGGTATATTCATGCTGAATCCTGTGTGTGTCGGATATTCATGCTGAATCCTGTGTGTGTGGTATATTCATGCTGAATCCTGTGTGTGTGGTATATTCATGCTGAATCATGTGTGTGTGGTATATTCATGCTGAATCATGTGTGTGTGGTATATTCATGCTGAATCCTGTGTGTGTCGGATATTCATGCTGAATCATGTGTGTGTGGTATATTCATGGTGAATCCTGTGTGTGTGGTATATTCATGCTGAATCCTGTGTGTGTGGTATATTCATGCTGAATCCTGTGTGTGTGTGTGGTATATTCATGGTGAATCCTGTGTGTGGTATATTCATGCTGAATCATGTGTGTGTGGTATATTCATGCTGAATCATGTGTGTGTGTGTGGTATATTCATGCTGAATCCTGTGTGTGGTATATTCATGCTGAATCATGTGTGTGTGGTATATTCATGCTGAATCATGTGTGTGTGTGGTATAGTCATGCTGAATCCTGTGTGTGTGGTATATTCATGCTGAATCCTGTGTGTGTGGTATATTCATGCTGAATCCTGTGTGTGGTATATTAATGGTGAATCCTGTGTGTGTGGTATATTCATGCTGAATCCTGTGTGTGGTATATTCATGCTGAATTCTGTGTGTGTTGTATATTCATGCTGACTCCTGTGTGTATTCATGTTGAATCCTGTGTGTGTGGTATATTCATGCTGAATCCTGTGTGTGTGGTATATTCATGGTGAATCCTGTTTGTGTGGTATATTCATGCTGAATCCTGTGTGTGTGTGTGGTATATTCATGGTGAATCCTGTGTGTGGTATATTCATGCTGAATCATGTGTGTGTGGTATATTCATGCTGAATCATGTGTGTGTGTGTGGTATATTCATGCTGAATCCTGTGTGTGGTATATTCATGCTGAATCATGTGTGTGTGGTATATTCATGCTGAATCATGTGTGTGTGTGGTATATTCATGCTGAATCCTGTGTGTGTGGTATATTCATGGTGAATCCTGTGTGTGGTATATTCATGCTGAATCCTGTGTGTGTGGTATATTCATGCTGAATCCTGTGTGTGTGGTATATTCATGGTGAATCCTGTGTGTGTGGTATATTCATGCTGAATCCTGTGTGTGTGGTATATTCATGCTGAATCCTGTGTGTGTGGTATATTCATGCTGAATCCTGTGTGTGGTATATTCATGGTGAATCCTGTGTGTGTGGTATATTCATGCTGAATCCTGTGTGTGGTATATTCATGCTGAATCCTGTGTGTGTGGTATATTCATGCTGAATCCTGTGTGTGTGGTATATTCATGGTGAATCCTGTGTGTGTGGTATATTTATGGTGAATCCTGTGTGTGTGGTATATTCATGCTGAATCCTGTGTGTGTGGTATATTCATGCTGAATCCTGTGTGTGTGGTATATTCATGGTGAATCCTGTGTGTGGTATATTCATGCTGAATCCTGTGTGTGGTATATTCATGGTGAATTCTGTGTGTGTGGTATATTCATGGTGAATCCTGTGTGTGTGGTATATTCATGGTGAATCCTGTGTGTGGTATATTCATGCTGAATCCTGTGTGTGTGGTATATTCATGCTGAATCCTGTGTGTGTGGTATATTCATGTTGAATTCTGTGTGTGTGGTATATTCATGGTGAATCCTGTGTGTGGTATATTCATGTTGAATCCTGTGTGTGGTATATTCATGCTGAATCCTGTGTGTGGTATATTCATGCTGAATCCTGTGTGTGGTATATTCATGCTGAATCCTGTGTGTGTGGTATATTTATGCTGACTCCTGTGTGTGTGGTATATTCATGCTGAATCCTGTGTGTGGTATATTCATGGTGAATTCTGTGTGTGTGGTATATTCATGCTGAATTCTGTGTGTGTGGTATATTCATGGTGAATTCTGTGTGTGTGGTATATTCATGCTGAATCCTGTGTGTGTGGTATATTCATGCTGAATCCTGTGTGTGTGGTATATTCATGGTGAATTCTGTGTGTGTGTGGTATATTCATGGTGAATCCTGTGTGTGTGGTATATTCATGCTGAATCCTGTGTGTGGTATATTCATGGTGAATCCTGTGTGTGTGGTATATTCATGGTGAATCCTGTGTGTGTGGTATATTCATGCTGAATCCTGTGTGTGTGGTATATTCATGGTGAATCCTGTGTGTGTGGTATATTCATGCTGAATCCTGTGTGTGTGGTATATTCATGTTGAATTCTGTGTGTGGTATATTCATGGTGAATCCTGTGTGTGTGGTATATTCATGTTGAATCCTGTGTGTGTGGTATATTCATGGTGAATCCTGTGTGTGTGGTATATTCATGGCGAATCCTGTGTGTGTGGTATATTCATGGCGAATCCTGTGTGTGTGGTATATTCATGGTGAATTCTGTGTGTGTGGTATATTCATGGTGAATCCTGTGTGTGTGGTATATTCATGGCGAATCCTGTGTGTGTGGTATATTCATGGTGAATCCTGTGTGTGTGGTATATTCATGGTGAATTCTGTTTGTGTGGTATATTCATGGTGAATCCTGTATGTGTGGTTTATTCATGCTGAATCCTCTGTGTGTGGTATATTCATGGTGAATCCTGTGTGTGTGGTATATTCATGGTGAATCCTGTGTGTGTGTTATATTCATGGTGAATTCTGTGTGTGGTATATTCATGCTGAATCCTGTGTGTGTGGTATATTTATGGTGAATCCTGTGTGTGTGGTATATTCATGGTGAATCCTGTGTGTGTGGTATATTCATGGTGAATCCTGTGTGTGTGTTATATTCATGGTGAATTCTGTGTGTTGTATATTCATGCTGAATCCTGTGTGTGTGGTATATTTATGGTGAATCCTGTGTGTGTGGTATATTCATGGTGAATCATGTGTGTGTGGTATATTCATGGTGAATCATGTGTGTGTGGTATATTCATGGTGAATTCTGTGTGTGTGGTATATTCATGGTGACTCCTGTGTGTGTGGTATATTCATGGTGAATCATGTGTGTGTGGTATATTCATGGTGACTCCTGTGTGTGTGGTATATTCATGGTGAATCCTGTGTGTGTGGTATATTTATGCTGACTCCTGTGTGTGTGGTATATTCATGCTGAATCCTGTGTGTGGTATATTCATGGTGAATCCTGTGTGTGTGGTATATTCATGGTGACTCCTGTGTGTGTGGTATATTCATGCTGAATCCTGTGTGTGGTATATTCATGGTGACTCCTGTGTGTGTGGTATATTCATGCTGACTCCTGTGTGTGTGGTATATTCATGCTGAATCCTGTGTGTGGTATATTCATGGTGAATCCTGTGTGTGTGGTATATTCATGCTGAATCCTGTGTGTGGTATATTCATGCTGAATCCTGTGTGTGGTATATTCATGCTGAATCCTGTGTGTGTGGTATATTCATGGTGAATTCTGTGTGTGTGGTATATTCATGCTGAATTCTGTGTGTGTGGTATATTCATGGTGAATCCTGTGTGTGTGGTATATTCATGCTGAATCCTGTGTGTGTGGTATATTCATGCTGAATCCTGTGTGTGTGGTATATTCATGGTGAATTCTGTGTGTGTGGTATATTCATGCTGAATCCTGTGTGTGTGGTATATTTATGATGAATCCTGTGTGTGTGGTATATTCATGCTGAATCCTGTGTGTGTGGTATATTCATGCTGAATCCTGTGTGTGTGGTATATTCATGCTGAATCCTGTGTGTGTGGGATATTCATGCTGAATCCTGTGTGTGTGGTATATTCATGCTGAATCCTGTGTGTGTGGGATATTCATGCTGAATCCTGTGTGTGTGGTATATTCATGCTGAATCCTGTGTGTGTGGTATATTCATGCTGAATCCTGTGTGTGTGGGATATTCATGCTGAATCCTGTGTGTGTGGTATATTCATGCTGAATCCTGTGTGTGTGGGATATTCATGCTGAATCCTGTGTGTGTGGTATATTCATGCTGAATCTTGTGTGTGTGGTATATTCATGCTGAATCCTGTGTGTGTGGTATATTCATGCTGAATCCTGTGTGTGTGGTATATTCATGCTGAATCCTGTGTGTGGTATATTCATGGTGAATCCTGTGTGTGTGGTATATTCATGCTGAATCCTGTGTGTGGTATATTCATGGTGAATCCTGTGTGTGTGGTATATTCATGGTGAATCCTGTGTGTGTGGTATATTCATGCTGAATCCTGTGTGTGGTATATTCATGGTGAATCCTGTGTGTGTGGTATATTCATGCTGAATCCTGTGTGTGGTATATTCATGCTGAATCCTGTGTGTGTGGTATATTCATGCTGAATCCTGTGTGTGTGTGTGTGTGGTATATTCATGCTGAATCATGTGTGTGTGGTATATTCATGCTGAATCCTGTGTGTGGTATATTCATGCTGAATCCTGTGTGTGTGTGTGGTATATTCATGCTGAATCCTGTGTGTGTGGTATATTCATGCTGAATCATGTGTGTGTGGTATATTCATGCTGAATCATGTGTGTGTGGTATATTCATGCTGAATCCTGTGTGTGTGTGTGGTATATTCATGCTGAATCCTGTGTGTGTGGTATATTCATGCTGAATCCTGTGTGTGTGGTATATTCATGCTGAATCCTGTGTGTGTGTGTGGTATATTCATGCTGAATCCTGTGTGTGTGGTATATTCATGCTGAATCATGTGCGTGTGGTATATTCATGCTGAATCATGTGTGTGTGGTATATTCATGCTGAATCCTGTGTGTGTCGGATATTCATGCTGAATCCTGTGTGTGTGGTATATTCATGCTGAATCCTGTGTGTGTGGTATATTCATGCTGAATCATGTGTGTGTGGTATATTCATGCTGAATCATGTGTGTGTGGTATATTCATGCTGAATCCTGTGTGTGTCGGATATTCATGCTGAATCATGTGTGTGTGGTATATTCATGGTGAATCCTGTGTGTGTGGTATATTCATGCTGAATCCTGTGTGTGTGGTATATTCATGCTGAATCCTGTGTGTGTGTGTGGTATATTCATGGTGAATCCTGTGTGTGGTATATTCATGCTGAATCATGTGTGTGTGGTATATTCATGCTGAATCATGTGTGTGTGTGTGGTATATTCATGCTGAATCCTGTGTGTGGTATATTCATGCTGAATCATGTGTGTGTGGTATATTCATGCTGAATCATGTGTGTGTGTGGTATATTCATGCTGAATCCTGTGTGTGTGGTATATTCATGCTGAATCCTGTGTGTGTGGTATATTCATGCTGAATCCTGTGTGTGGTATATTAATGGTGAATCCTGTGTGTGTGGTATATTCATGCTGAATCCTGTGTGTGGTATATTCATGCTGAATTCTGTGTGTGTTGTATATTCATGCTGACTCCTGTGTGTATTCATGTTGAATCCTGTGTGTGTGGTATATTCATGCTGAATCCTGTGTGTGTGGTATATTCATGGTGAATCCTGTTTGTGTGGTATATTCATGCTGAATCCTGTGTGTGTGTGTGGTATATTCATGGTGAATCCTGTGTGTGGTATATTCATGCTGAATCATGTGTGTGTGGTATATTCATGCTGAATCATGTGTGTGTGTGTGGTATATTCATGCTGAATCCTGTGTGTGGTATATTCATGCTGAATCATGTGTGTGTGGTATATTCATGCTGAATCATGTGTGTGTGTGGTATATTCATGCTGAATCCTGTGTGTGTGGTATATTCATGCTGAATCCTGTGTGTGTGGTATATTCATGCTGAATCCTGTGTGTGGTATATTAATGGTGAATCCTGTGTGTGTGGTATATTCATGCTGAATCCTGTGTGTGGTATATTCATGCTGAATTCTGTGTGTGTTGTATATTCATGCTGACTCCTGTGTGTATTCATGTTGAATCCTGTGTGTGTGGTATATTCATGCTGAATCCTGTGTGTGTGGTATATTCATGGTGAATCCTGTTTGTGTGGTATATTCATGGTGAATCCTGTGTGTGTGGTATATTCATGGTGAATCCTGTGTGTGTGGTATATTCATGGTGAATCCTGTTTGTGTGGTATATTCATGGTGAATCCTGTGTGTGTGGTATATTCATGCTGAATCCTGTGTGTGTGGTATATTCATGGTGAATTCTGTGTGTGTGGTATATTCATGCTGAATTCTGTGTGTGTGGTATATTCATGGTGAATCCTGTGTGTGTGGTATATTCATGCTGAATCCTGTGTGTGTGGTATATTCATGCTGAATCCTGTGTGTGTGGTATATTCATGCTGAATCCTGTGTGTGTGGTATATTCATGCTGAATCCTGTGTGTGTGGTATATTCATGGTGAATTCTGTGTGTGTGGTATATTCATGCTGAATCCTGTGTGTGTGGTATATTTATGATGAATCCTGTGTGTGTGGTATATTCATGCTGAATCCTGTGTGTGTGGTATATTCATGCTGAATCCTGTGTGTGTGGTATATTCATGCTGAATCCTGTGTGTGTGGGATATTCATGCTGAATCCTGTGTGTGTGGTATATTCATGCTGAATCCTGTGTGTGTGGGATATTCATGCTGAATCCTGTGTGTGTGGTATATTCATGCTGAATCCTGTGTGTGTGGTATATTCATGCTGAATCCTGTGTGTGTGGGATATTCATGCTGAATCCTGTGTGTGTGGTATATTCATGCTGAATCCTGTGTGTGTGGGATATTCATGCTGAATCCTGTGTGTGTGGTATATTCATGCTGAATCCTGTGTGTGTGTGTGTGTGGTATATTCATGCTGAATCATGTGTGTGTGGTATATTCATGCTGAATCCTGTGTGTGGTATATTCATGCTGAATCCTGTGTGTGTGTGTGGTATATTCATGCTGAATCCTGTGTGTGTGGTATATTCATGCTGAATCATGTGCGTGTGGTATATTCATGCTGAATCATGTGTGTGTGGTATATTCATGCTGAATCCTGTGTGTGTCGGATATTCATGCTGAATCCTGTGTGTGTGTGTGGTATATTCATGCTGAATCCTGTGTGTGTGGTATATTCATGCTGAATCATGTGTGTGTGGTATATTCATGCTGAATCCTGTGTGTGTCGGATATTCATGCTGAATCATGTGTGTGTGGTATATTCATGCTGACTCCTGTGTGTGTGGTATATTCATGGTGAATCCTGTGTGTGTGGTATATTCATGCTGAATCCTGTGTGTGTGGTATATTCATGCTGAATCCTGTGTGTGTGTGTGGTATATTCATGGTGAATCCTGTGTGTGTGGTATATTCATGCTGAATCCTGTGTGTGTGTGTGGTATATTCATGCTGAATCCTGTGTGTGTGTGTGGTATATTCATGCTGAATCATGTGTGTGTGGTATATTCATGTTGAATCCTGTGTGTGTGGTATATTCATGCTGAATCCTGTGTGTGTGGTATATTCATGCTGAATCCTGTGTGTGTGGTATATTCATGTTGAATCCTGTGTGTGTGGTATATTCATGCTGAATCCTGTGTGTGTGGTATATTCATGCTGAATCCTGTGTGTGGTATATTCATGCTGAATCCTGTGTGTGTGGTATATTCATGCTGAATCCTGTGTGTGTGGTATATTCATGTTGAATCCTGTGTGTGTGGTATATTCATGCTGAATCCTGTGTGTGTGGTATATTCATGCTGAATCCTGTGTGTGTGGTATATTCATGGTGAATCCTGTGTGTGGTATATTCATGCTGAATCCTGTGTGTGTGGTATATTCATGGTGAATCCTGTGTGTGGTATATTCATGCTGAATCCTGTGTGTGTGGTATATTCATGCTGAATCCTGTGTGTGTGGTATATTCATGGTAAATCCTGTGTGTGTGGTATATTCATGCTGAATCCTGTGTGTGTGGTATATTCATGCTGAATCCTGTGTGTGTGGTATATTCATGCTGAATCCTGTGTGTGGTATATTCATGGTGAATCCTGTGTGTGTGGTATATTCATGCTGAATCCTGTGTGTGGTATATTCATGCTGAATCCTGTGTGTGTGGTATATTCATGCTGAATCCTGTGTGTGTGGTATATTCATGGTGAATCCTGTGTGTGTGGTATATTTATGGTGAATCCTGTGTGTGTGGTATATTCATGCTGAATCCTGTGTGTGTGGTATATTCATGCTGAATCCTGTGTGTGTGGTATATTCATGGTGAATCCTGTGTGTGGTATATTCATGCTGAATCCTGTGTGTGGTATATTCATGGTGAATTCTGTGTGTGTGGTATATTCATGGTGAATCCTGTGTGTGTGGTATATTCATGGTGAATCCTGTGTGTGGTATATTCATGCTGAATCCTGTGTGTGTGGTATATTCATGCTGAATCCTGTGTGTGTGGTATATTCATGTTGAATTCTGTGTGTGTGGTATATTCATGGTGAATCCTGTGTGTGTGGTATATTCATGCTGAATCCTGTGTGTGGTATATTCATGCTGAATCCTGTGTGTTGTATATTCATGCTGACTCCTGTGTGTATTCATGTTGAATCCTGTGTGTGTGGTATATTCATGCTGAATCCTGTGTGTGTGGTATATTCATGGTGAATCCTGTTTGTGTGGTATATTCATGGTGAATCCTGTGTGTGTGGTATATTCATGGTGAATCCTGTGTGTGTGGTATATTCATGGTGAATCCTGTTTGTGTGGTATATTCATGGTGAATCCTGTGTGTGTGGTATATTCATGCTGAATCCTGTGTGTGTGGTATATTCATGGTGAATTCTGTGTGTGTGGTATATTCATGCTGAATTCTGTGTGTGTGGTATATTCATGGTGAATCCTGTGTGTGTGGTATATTCATGCTGAATCCTGTGTGTGTGGTATATTCATGCTGAATCCTGTGTGTGTGGTATATTCATGCTGAATCCTGTGTGTGTGGTATATTCATGCTGAATCCTGTGTGTGTGGTATATTCATGGTGAATTCTGTGTGTGTGGTATATTCATGCTGAATCCTGTGTGTGTGGTATATTTATGATGAATCCTGTGTGTGTGGTATATTCATGCTGAATCCTGTGTGTGTGGTATATTCATGCTGAATCCTGTGTGTGTGGTATATTCATGCTGAATCCTGTGTGTGTGGGATATTCATGCTGAATCCTGTGTGTGTGGTATATTCATGCTGAATCCTGTGTGTGTGGGATATTCATGCTGAATCCTGTGTGTGTGGTATATTCATGCTGAATCCTGTGTGTGTGGTATATTCATGCTGAATCCTGTGTGTGTGGGATATTCATGCTGAATCCTGTGTGTGTGGTATATTCATGCTGAATCCTGTGTGTGTGGGATATTCATGCTGAATCCTGTGTGTGTGGTATATTCATGCTGAATCCTGTGTGTGTGTGTGTGTGGTATATTCATGCTGAATCATGTGTGTGTGGTATATTCATGCTGAATCCTGTGTGTGGTATATTCATGCTGAATCCTGTGTGTGTGTGTGGTATATTCATGCTGAATCCTGTGTGTGTGGTATATTCATGCTGAATCATGTGCGTGTGGTATATTCATGCTGAATCATGTGTGTGTGGTATATTCATGCTGAATCCTGTGTGTGTCGGATATTCATGCTGAATCCTGTGTGTGTGTGTGGTATATTCATGCTGAATCCTGTGTGTGTGGTATATTCATGCTGAATCATGTGTGTGTGGTATATTCATGCTGAATCCTGTGTGTGTCGGATATTCATGCTGAATCATGTGTGTGTGGTATATTCATGCTGACTCCTGTGTGTGTGGTATATTCATGGTGAATCCTGTGTGTGTGGTATATTCATGCTGAATCCTGTGTGTGTGGTATATTCATGCTGAATCCTGTGTGTGTGTGTGGTATATTCATGGTGAATCCTGTGTGTGTGGTATATTCATGCTGAATCCTGTGTGTGTGTGTGGTATATTCATGCTGAATCCTGTGTGTGTGTGTGGTATATTCATGCTGAATCATGTGTGTGTGGTATATTCATGTTGAATCCTGTGTGTGTGGTATATTCATGCTGAATCCTGTGTGTGTGGTATATTCATGCTGAATCCTGTGTGTGTGGTATATTCATGTTGAATCCTGTGTGTGTGGTATATTCATGCTGAATCCTGTGTGTGTGGTATATTCATGCTGAATCCTGTGTGTGGTATATTCATGCTGAATCCTGTGTGTGTGGTATATTCATGCTGAATCCTGTGTGTGTGGTATATTCATGTTGAATCCTGTGTGTGTGGTATATTCATGCTGAATCCTGTGTGTGTGGTATATTCATGCTGAATCCTGTGTGTGTGGTATATTCATGGTGAATCCTGTGTGTGGTATATTCATGCTGAATCCTGTGTGTGTGGTATATTCATGGTGAATCCTGTGTGTGGTATATTCATGCTGAATCCTGTGTGTGTGGTATATTCATGCTGAATCCTGTGTGTGTGGTATATTCATGGTAAATCCTGTGTGTGTGGTATATTCATGCTGAATCCTGTGTGTGTGGTATATTCATGCTGAATCCTGTGTGTGTGGTATATTCATGCTGAATCCTGTGTGTGGTATATTCATGGTGAATCCTGTGTGTGTGGTATATTCATGCTGAATCCTGTGTGTGGTATATTCATGCTGAATCCTGTGTGTGTGGTATATTCATGCTGAATCCTGTGTGTGTGGTATATTCATGGTGAATCCTGTGTGTGTGGTATATTTATGGTGAATCCTGTGTGTGTGGTATATTCATGCTGAATCCTGTGTGTGTGGTATATTCATGCTGAATCCTGTGTGTGTGGTATATTCATGGTGAATCCTGTGTGTGGTATATTCATGCTGAATCCTGTGTGTGGTATATTCATGGTGAATTCTGTGTGTGTGGTATATTCATGGTGAATCCTGTGTGTGTGGTATATTCATGGTGAATCCTGTGTGTGGTATATTCATGCTGAATCCTGTGTGTGTGGTATATTCATGCTGAATCCTGTGTGTGTGGTATATTCATGTTGAATTCTGTGTGTGTGGTATATTCATGGTGAATCCTGTGTGTGTGGTATATTCATGCTGAATCCTGTGTGTGGTATATTCATGCTGAATCCTGTGTGTGGTATATTCATGCTGAATCCTGTGTGTGTGGTATATTCATGCTGAATCCTGTGTGTGGTATATTCATGGTGAATTCTGTGTGTGTGGTATATTCATGCTGAATTCTGTGTGTGTGGTATATTCATGGTGAATTCTGTGTGTGTGGTATATTCATGCTGAATCCTGTGTGTGTGGTATATTCATGCTGAATCCTGTGTGTGTGGTATATTCATGGTGAATTCTGTGTGTGTGGTATATTCATGGTGAATCCTGTGTGTGTGGTATATTCATGCTGAATCCTGTGTGTGGTATATTCATGGTGAATCCTGTGTGTGTGGTATATTCATGTTGAATCCTGTGTGTGTGGTATATTCATGGTGAATCCTGTGTGTGTGGTATATTCATGGCGAATCCTGTGTGTGTGGTATATTCATGGTGAATCCTGTGTGTGTGGTATATTCATGCTGAATCCTGTGTGTGGTATATTCATGGTGAATCCTGTGTGTGTGGTATATTCATGCTGAATCCTGTGTGTGGTATATTCATGCTGAATCCTGTGTGTGGTATATTCATGCTGAATCCTGTGTGTGTGGTATATTCATGGTGAATTCTGTGTGTGTGGTATATTCATGCTGAATTCTGTGTGTGTGGTATATTCATGCTGAATCCTGTGTGTGTGGTATATTCATGGTGAATTCTGTGTGTGTGGTATATTCATGCTGAATCCTGTGTGTGTGGTATATTCATGGTGAATCCTGTGTGTGTGGTATATTCATGCTGAATCCTGTGTGTGTGGTATATTCATGCTGAATCCTGTGTGTGTGGTATATTCATGGTGAATTCTGTGTGTGTGGTATAGTCATGCTGAATCCTGTGTGTGTGGTATATTTATGATGAATCCTGTGTGTGTGGTATATTCATGCTGAATCCTGTGTGTGTGGTATATTCATGCTGAATCCTGTGTGTGTGGTATATTCATGCTGAATCCTGTGTGTGTGGGATATTCATGCTGAATCCTGTGTGTGTGGTATATTCATGCTGAATCCTGTGTGTGTGGTATATTCATGCTGAATCCTGTGTGTGTGGGATATTCATGCTGAATCCTGTGTGTGTGGTATATTCATGCTGAATCCTGTGTGTGTGGGATATTCATGCTGAATCCTGTGTGTGTGGTATATTCATGCTGAATCCTGTGTGTGTGGTATATTCATGCTGAATCCTGTGTGTGGTATATTCATGGTGAATCCTGTGTGTGTGGTATATTCATGCTGAATCCTGTGTGTGGTATATTCATGGTGAATCCTGTGTGTGTGGTATATTCATGGTGAATCCTGTGTGTGTGGTATATTCATGCTGAATCCTGTGTGTGGTATATTCATGGTGAATCCTGTGTGTGTGGTATATTCATGCTGAATCCTGTGTGTGGTATATTCATGCTGAATCCTGTGTGTGTGGTATATTCATGCTGAATCCTGTGTGTGTGTGTGTGTGGTATATTCATGCTGAATCATGTGTGTGTGGTATATTCATGCTGAATCCTGTGTGTGTGTGTGGTATATTCATGCTGAATCCTGTGTGTGTGGTATATTCATGCTGAATCATGTGTGTGTGGTATATTCATGCTGAATCATGTGTGTGTGGTATATTCATGCTGAATCCTGTGTGTGTGTGTGGTATATTCATGCTGAATCCTGTGTGTGTGGTATATTCATGCTGAATCCTGTGTGTGTGGTATATTCATGCTGAATCCTGTGTGTGTGTGTGGTATATTCATGCTGAATCCTGTGTGTGTGGTATATTCATGCTGAATCATGTGCGTGTGGTATATTCATGCTGAATCATGTGTGTGTGGTATATTCATGCTGAATCCTGTGTGTGTCGGATATTCATGCTGAATCCTGTGTGTGTGGTATATTCATGCTGAATCCTGTGTGTGTGGTATATTCATGCTGAATCATGTGTGTGTGGTATATTCATGCTGAATCATGTGTGTGTGGTATATTCATGCTGAATCCTGTGTGTGTCGGATATTCATGCTGAATCATGTGTGTGGTATATTCATGGTGAATCCTGTGTGTGTGTGTGGTATAGTCATGCTGAATCATGTGTGTGTGGTATATTCATGCTGAATCATGTGTGTGGTATATTCATGCTGAATCATGTGTGTGGTATATTCATGCTGAATCCTGTGTGTGTGTGTGGTATATTCATGCTGAATCCTGTGTGTGGTATATTCATGCTGAATCATGTGTGTGTGGTATATTCATGCTGAATCATGTGTGTGTGTGGTATATTCATGCTGAATCCTGTGTGTGTGGTATATTCATGCTGAATCCTGTGTGTGTGGTATATTCATGCTGAATCCTGTGTGTGGTATATTAATGGTGAATCCTGTGTGTGGTATATTCATGCTGAATCCTGTGTGTGTGGTATATTCATGGTAAATCCTGTGTGTGTGGTATATTCATGCTGAATCCTGTGTGTGTGGTATATTCATGCTGAATCCTGTGTGTGTGGTATATTCATGCTGAATCCTGTGTGTGGTATATTCATGGTGAATCCTGTGTGTGTGGTATATTCATGCTGAATCCTGTGTGTGGTATATTCATGCTGAATCCTGTGTGTGTGGTATATTCATGCTGAATCCTGTGTGTGTGGTATATTCATGGTGAATCCTGTGTGTGTGGTATATTTATGGTGAATCCTGTGTGTGTGGTATATTCATGCTGAATCCTGTGTGTGTGGTATATTCATGCTGAATCCTGTGTGTGGTATATTCATGGTGAATTCTGTGTGTGTGGTATATTCATGGTGAATCCTGTGTGTGTGGTATATTCATGGTGAATCCTGTGTGTGGTATATTCATGCTGAATCCTGTGTGTGTGGTATATTCATGCTGAATCCTGTGTGTGTGGTATATTCATGTTGAATTCTGTGTGTGTGGTATATTCATGGTGAATCCTGTGTGTGTGGTATATTCATGCTGAATCCTGTGTGTGGTATATTCATGCTGAATCCTGTGTGTGGTATATTCATGCTGAATCCTGTGTGTGTGGTATATTCATGCTGAATCCTGTGTGTGGTATATTCATGGTGAATTCTGTGTGTGTGGTATATTCATGCTGAATTCTGTGTGTGTGGTATATTCATGGTGAATTCTGTGTGTGTGGTATATTCATGCTGAATCCTGTGTGTGTGGTATATTCATGCTGAATCCTGTGTGTGTGGTATATTCATGGTGAATTCTGTGTGTGTGGGATATTCATGGTGAATCCTGTGTGTGTGGTATATTCATGCTGAATCCTGTGTGTGTGGTATATTCATGGTGAATTCTGTGTGTGTGGTATATTCATGGTGAATCCTGTGTGTGTGGTATATTCATGTTGAATCCTGTGTGTGTGGTATATTCATGGTGAATCCTGTGTGTGTGGTATATTCATGGCGAATCCTGTGTGTGTGGTATATTCATGGTGAATCCTGTGTGTGTGGTATATTCATGCTGAATCCTGTGTGTGGTATATTCATGGTGAATCCTGTGTGTGTGGTATATTCATGCTGAATCCTGTGTGTGGTATATTCATGCTGAATCCTGTGTGTGGTATATTCATGCTGAATCCTGTGTGTGTGGTATATTCATGGTGAATTCTGTGTGTGTGGTATATTCATGCTGAATTCTGTGTGTGTGGTATATTCATGCTGAATCCTGTGTGTGTGGTATATTCATGGTGAATTCTGTGTGTGTGGTATATTCATGCTGAATCCTGTGTGTGTGGTATATTCATGGTGAATCCTGTGTGTGTGGTATATTCATGCTGAATCCTGTGTGTGTGGTATATTCATGCTGAATCCTGTGTGTGTGGTATATTCATGGTGAATTCTGTGTGTGTGGTATATTCATGCTGAATCATGTGTGTGTGGTATATTCATGCTGAATCCTGTGTGTGTGTGTGGTATATTCATGCTGAATCCTGTGTGTGTGGTATATTCATGCTGAATCCTGTGTGTGTGGTATATTCATGCTGAATCCTGTGTGTGTGTGGTATATTCATGCTGAATCCTGTGTGTGTGGTATATTCATGCTGAATCATGTGCGTGTGGTATATTCATGCTGAATCATGTGTGTGTGGTATATTCATGCTGAATCCTGTGTGTGTCGGATATTCATGCTGAATCCTGTGTGTGTGGTATATTCATGCTGAATCCTGTGTGTGTGGTATATTCATGCTGAATCATGTGTGTGTGGTATATTCATGCTGAATCATGTGTGTGTGGTATATTCATGCTGAATCCTGTGTGTGTCGGATATTCATGCTGAATCATGTGTGTGGTATATTCATGGTGAATCCTGTGTGTGTGTGTGGTATAGTCATGCTGAATCATGTGTGTGTGGTATATTCATGCTGAATCATGTGTGTGGTATATTCATGCTGAATCATGTGTGTGGTATATTCATGCTGAATCATGTGTGTGGTATATTCATGCTGAATCCTGTGTGTGTGTGTGGTATATTCATGCTGAATCCTGTGTGTGGTATATTCATGCTGAATCATGTGTGTGTGGTATATTCATGCTGAATCATGTGTGTGTGTGGTATATTCATGCTGAATCCTGTGTGTGTGGTATATTCATGCTGAATCCTGTGTGTGTGGTATATTCATGCTGAATCCTGTGTGTGGTATATTAATGGTGAATCCTGTGTGTGGTATATTCATGCTGAATCATGTGTGTGTGGTATATTCATGCTGAATCATGTGTGTGTGTGTGGTATATTCATGCTGAATCCTGTGTGTGGTATATTCATGCTGAATCATGTGTGTGTGGTATATTCATGCTGAATCATGTGTGTGTGGTATATTCATGCTGAATCCTGTGTGTGTGGTATATTCATGCTGAATCCTGTGTGTGGTATATTCATGCTGAATCCTGTGTGTGTGGTATATTCATGCTGAATCCTGTGTGTGTGGTATATTCATGCTGAATCCTGTGTGTGGTATATTCATGCTGAATTCTGTGTGTGTTGTATATTCATGCTGACTCCTGTGTGTATTCATGTTGAATCCTGTGTGTGTGGTATATTCATGGTGAATCCTGTTTGTGTGGTATATTCATGGTGAATCCTGTTTGTGTGGTATATTCATGTTGAATCCTGTGTGTGTGGTATATTCATGGTGAATCCTGTTTGTGTGGTATATTCATGGTGAATCCTGTGTGTGTGGTATATTCATGCTGAATCCTGTGTGTGTGGTATATTCATGGTGAATTCTGTGTGTGTGGTATATTCATGCTGAATTCTGTGTGTGTGGTATATTCATGGTGAATCCTGTGTGTGTGGTATATTCATGCTGAATTCTGTGTGTGTGGTATATTCATGGTGAATCCTGTGTGTGTGGTATATTCATGCTGAATCCTGTGTGTGTGGTATATTCATGCTGAATCCTGTGTGTGTGGTATATTCATGGTGAATTCTGTGTGTGTGGTATATTCATGCTGAATCCTGTGTGTGTGGTATATTTATGATGAATCCTGTGTGTGTGGTATATTCATGCTGAATCCTGTGTGTGTGGTATATTCATGCTGAATCCTGTGTGTGTGGTATATTCATGCTGAATCCTGTGTGTGGTATATTCATGGTGAATCCTGTGTGTGTGGTATATTCATGCTGAATCCTGTGTGTGGTATATTCATGGTGAATCCTGTGTGTGTGGTATATTCATGGTGAATCCTGTGTGTGTGGTATATTCATGCTGAATCCTGTGTGTGTGGTATATTCATGCTGAATCCTGTGTGTGTGGTATATTCATGCTGAATCCTGTGTGTGTGGTATATTCATGCTGAATCCTGTGTGTGTGGTATATTCATGGTGAATCCTGTGTGTGTGGTATATTCATGCTGAATCCTGTGTGTGGTATATTCATGCTGAATCCTGTGTGTGTGGTATATTCATGCTGAATCCTGTGTGTGTGTGTGTGTGGTATATTCATGCTGAATCATGTGTGTGTGGTATATTCATGCTGAATCCTGTGTGTGGTATATTCATGCTGAATCCTGTGTGTGTGTGTGGTATATTCATGCTGAATCCTGTGTGTGTGGTATATTCATGCTGAATCATGTGTGTGTGGTATATTCATGCTGAATCATGTGTGTGTGTGTGGTATATTCATGCTGAATCCTGTGTGTGTGGTATATTCATGCTGAATCCTGTGTGTGTGTGTGGTATATTCATGCTGAATCCTGTGTGTGTGGTATATTCATGCTGAATCCTGTGTGTGTGGTATATTCATGCTGAATCCTGTGTGTGTGTGTGGTATATTCATGCTGAATCCTGTGTGTGGTATATTCATGCTGAATCCTGTGTGTGTGTGTGGTATATTCATGCTGAATCCTGTGTGTGTGGTATATTCATGCTGAATCATGTGTGTGTGGTATATTCATGCTGAATCCTGTGTGTGTGTGTGGTATATTCATGCTGAATCCTGTGTGTGTGGTATATTCATGCTGAATCATGTGCGTGTGGTATATTCATGCTGAATCATGTGTGTGTGGTATATTCATGCTGAATCCTGTGTGTGTCGGATATTCATGCTGAATCCTGTGTGTGTGGTATATTCATGCTGAATCATGTGTGTGTGGTATATTCATGCTGAATCATGTGTGTGTGGTATATTCATGCTGAATCCTGTGTGTGTCGGATATTCATGCTGAATCATGTGTGTGGTATATTCATGGTGAATCCTGTGTGTGTGGTATATTCATGCTGAATCCTGTGTGTGTGGTATATTCATGCTGAATCCTGTGTGTGTGTGTGTGTGGTATATTCATGGTGAATCCTGTGTGTGTGGTATATTCATGCTGAATCCTGTGTGTGTGTGTGGTATATTCATGCTGAATCCTGTGTGTGGTATATTCATGCTGAATCATGTGTGTGTGGTATATTCATGCTGAATCATGTGTGTGTGTGGTATATTCATGCTGAATCATGTGTGTGTGTGGTATATTCATGCTGAATCATGTGTGTGTGGTATATTCATGCTGAATCATGTGTGTGTGTGGTATATTCATGCTGAATCCTATGTGTGTGGTATATTCATGCTGACTCCTGTGTGTGTGGTATATTCATGCTGAATCCTGTTTGTGTGGTATATTCATGCTGAATCCTGTGTGTGGTATATTCATGCTGAATTCTGTGTGTGTTGTATATTCATGCTGACTCCTGTGTGTATTCATGTTGAATCCTGTGTGTGTGGTATATTCATGGTGAATTCTGTGTGTGTGGTATATTCATGGTGAATCCTGTGTGTGTGGTATATTCATGGTGAATTCTGTGTGTGTGGTATATTCATGGTGAATCCTGTGTGTGTGGTATATTCATGCTGAATCCTGTGTGTGGTATATTCATGCTGAATCATTTGTGTGTGTGGTATATTCATGCTGAATCCTGTGTGTGTGGTATATTCATGCTGACTCCTGTGTGTGTGGTATATTCATGCTGAATCCTGTTTGTGTGGTATATTCATGCTGAATCCTGTGTGTGGTATATTCATGCTGAATTCTGTGTGTGTTGTATATTCATGCTGACTCCTGTGTGTATTCATGTTGAATCCTGTGTGTGTGGTATATTCATGGTGAATTCTGTGTGTGTGGTATATTCATGGTGAATCCTGTTTGTGTGGTATATTCATGGTGAATCCTGTGTGTGTGGTATATTCATGGTGAATTCTGTGTGTGTGGTATATTCATGGTGAATCCTGTGTGTGTGGTATATTCATGCTGAATCCTGTTTGTGTGGTATATTCATGGTGAATCCTGTGTGTGTGGTATATTCATGGTGAATTCTGTGTGTGGTATATTCATGCTGAATCCTGTGTGTGTGGTATATTCATGGTGAATCCTGTTTGTGTGGTATATTCATGGTGAATCCTGTGTGTGTGGTATATTCATGGTGAATCCTGTGTGTGCTATATTCATGGTGTATTCATTGTTTTCCTCCACAGCCTCTCGAGCCAAACTGAACATGCTGAACACAGTGTCTAAGATCCGAGGGCAGGTGAAGACCACTGGCTACCCTCAGACTGAAGGCCTGATGGGAGACTGCATGCTGCGCTATGGCCATGAGCTGGGAGAGGACTCCGTGTTTGGTATCGATTCTCATATTCCAGAAATTCCTAGATAGTGGACAGGGCTGCAGAGAGGTGACTGGGTTTCTCATTCAACACTGGCATCTGTTGAATTCTTGCTGTTTGACTGCTGCACAACTGAGGAACTCTGACACACTCCTCCTGGATTTCAGATTTGTAACATCAGCAAAACTCAGATGTATGCAGTCAAAACTTCACTTACAAATTGCTGGATTGGAAATGATTACATTTTTAAATACATTTTTATTTGTATAACAAATATAACCAAAATATAACAAATGTCAAATTTGCCTCAGAGGGTTTTACAATCTGTACAGTTTACGACATCCTAGGACCCTAGCAGTGGCTAAGGAAAAACAGTGGAGGGATCCTTTTGACTGAAGTGCAATAGATGTTATGTGTACAGAATGAAAAACATAATATAATGAGAGATGTAATCGCAGTTAAGCGCTAATAGCAGAAACAATAATAACAAAGGATTTCCAATAGAATAACAGCAGCAGTAGATATAATATAATAATCATCATAAAAAAAACATTAACAACTAGAAAAAGCATTTCCTGCTGAAAATGCGTTGGAATGCTGAAAACTGAAATTAATCGCAAAAACATTGCTGAAAATAGATATCCAATTCAAAAACAAATTGCAAAAAGCTTAATAATTCAAAAAGTTTAAAGATTACAAATATGAAACGTCATCACACTTCTCATGAAAGAGCTGAACATTTTGATATTTGAACAGTTTCTGTGGCTTACAAATTTCATCAGTGGTGATATTTGTAGTCGTATAAGTTGTAGTAGAAGTATTATTCGTAGAAGTATGAGTAGCATTAGAATAAGTACTAGTAGTAGTCGTAGTGATATTTGTAGTAGTAGTAGAAGTTGTAGTAGAAGTATTATTAGTCGTAGAAGTATTAGTAATTAGAAGACGTAGTATCAGTAGTCATAGTAATAGCTGTAGTATTGGTCGTAGTATTTAATATCACAGTAGTAGTAGTAGTAGTAATAGTAATAGTCATGGCAGTAGAAGATGTAGTAGTAGTACTAGTAGCAGTCGTACTAATAGCTGTAGTAGCATTACTACTTTTAGTAGCATGAATAGCAGTAGTAGTAGGAGCAGTTGTCGTATAAGTAATAGTAGTAGTGGTGGTAATAGCAGTAGTGGTAGTAATAATATTTATGGTAGCAGTAATAGCAGTAGCAGTAGTAGTAATAGTAGCAACAGCAAAAGTTGAAGTAGCAGCAGTAGTCGTAGTAACACTAGAAATATTGTTGGAATGCTTAACAGCATTCCAACAATGATAGTTGTAGTGGGTGTCAGCAGGGCCACAGCAGGAGGCTGGACCACGATCCAAATATAACCACGATCCATGGAAACCTGCAAGGAGAGAAAGCACAAAGAAGAAGTAAAGTTAGTAATGTGTATTCATGGGACATGAATTCATACAGAAGCAGCGAGGGAAGAGGAGAGAGGAGCTCAGTGTATCCTAGGAAGTCCCCCAGCAGTCTAGGCCTATAGCAGCATATTAATAGGGCTGGTGCAAGGCAAACCTGAGCCAGACCTAACTGTAAACCTGAGCCAGCCCTAACTATAAACCTGATCCAGCCCTAACTGTAAACCTGAGCCAGCCCTAACTATAAACCTGATCCAGCCCTAACTATACACCTGAGCCAGCCCTAACTATACACCTGAGCCAGCCCTAACTATAAACCTGAGCCAGCCCTAACTATAAACCTGATCCAGCCCTAACTGTAAACCTGAGCCAGCCCTAACTATAAACCTGATCCAGCCCTAACTATACACCTGAGCCAGCCCTAACTATACACCTGAGCCAGCCCTAACTATAAACCTGATCCAGCCCTAACTATAAACCTGATCCAGCCCTAACTATAAACCTGAGCCAGCCCTAACTATAAACCTGAGCCAGTCCTAACTATAAACCTGAGCCAGCCCTAACTATAAACCTGAACCAGCCCTAACTGTACACCTGAGCCAGTCCTAACTATAAACCTGATCCAGCCCTAACTATAAACCTGATCCAGCCCCAACTGTAAGTGTAATCAAGAGGAAAGTCTTAAGCCTACTAAATGGGACAGAAACTGGACCTCTCCTGTCAAACCAGCTTAACAGCTGAAGGCTCTGGCTCCCATTCTACTTTACACTTTAACAAAAATAATAATAACCAAGGGTCGGGGGGGCATTATCAGCTGTAAAGGTCGTATGAGCGCAATGCAGAGAGGCTCCCATGAGCTAGCCAGTGGGGCACTCTTACATGCACTAAAGGAAACTGTCTATCCATCTCCTCCACTCCGTTCATTACTATGGACAGCGGCGCATACACACACACCGAACAGCGCTGTCCCCTTGTGGCACCGTGACCAGGGACAATGGATGGAACACGTCCTATTAACTTGACCAATATAGATTTGACCAATCACATGCCACCATGTAAATTCTTAGTTTGGGACCCCCCTGGAACAGGCCTGTATTCTCTATTTGCCCCACTCCTATTCTTGACTCCCTTCTCAGGTGTACATTTGATCACCTCATTGTTTTCTGGTGTGTTTCTGTTTTAATTTGAATACAGCCAGACACGGTGCATGTCTTCAAAGGATTTCTGTGTTTTCGCGCCCCGCAGGTTAACTGAATAGATGTGCTTTGTCTCTCTGTCCTGTAGGCTGTGCTCTGGTGGATATGGGCGAGGCCATGAGGCAGATGGCAGATGTGAAGGACTCCCTGGACATAGGTGTCAAACAAAACTTTATTGACCCCCTGCAGAATCTACAGGACAAGGACCTCAAAGAGATCACGGTACAACTTTTTTGTATTATTACAGGCAGGGAGAGCGAGAGCTGTTCGTGTGTGCTTGGTTTGTCTCCCTCACTTTTTAGTGAAACTGCTAAAACATTTTCAGCAGGACCTTTTTACCTTCTGATATATCCGGTAAAATTGCTGCACTCCCATACTTGTTACCATGGTTACAAAAGATGTAACTGTTCTGAAAGTGAGACTGAACTGGTGACTAAACTTCCAAGGTCTTGCGTTGCAGTTCCGTCTTCCATGTGGACCATTTGTGTTCAAGTTTACAAATGGACAAAGTCCCACTTCTCGGTCTGGTTGTTTCGTTAGTGAGTTGGTTTGAACATCACCAAACAGCTTAGTTGTGAAAGAACAGGAACAAATTGACTTGTACTTTGTGCTCCAAAATAACTTTCCACCAGCGTTTCACTTTCCCGATGCATTGTGTTGACATGTTCCTCTTTGTGTCTGCAGCACCACCTGAAGAAGCTGGAGGGCCGCCGGTTGGACTTTGACTATAAGAAGAAGCGTCAGGGGAAAATCCCAGACGAGGAGATCCGGCAGGCTGTGGAGAAGTTTGACGAGAGCAAAGAGCTGGCAGAGAGGAGCATGTTCAACTTCCTGGAGAACGATGTAAGAGAGGAGAGAACTTCTAAATGAAGAACAGACCAATAGGCAGTAGAACCACAAGCATTGTCTAGCGCAGCGGTTCCCAAACTTTTTAGGCCGCGCACCCCATTCTACATCCCGACCGGGTTCACGCACCCCCCCCCCCTTAATAAAAAAAAAAAAAAGAAGCAACAGAGCCTTTTAAGCCTTCATAGCCGCATAAGAATCGGACCAATGAGTGAACAGTTTGCTCGCGCGTGGCATTTGTTTACAAGATTTAGTCCGCTGTTAAATGTTGCAGTGTGAACACAAACCGAACAAAGGAGCAACTGCAACATTGTATCATATTAATCCCTGAATCAGAACAAAGCAAACGAACTGAAGGTGTGAAAACGCCCTGAAACACTGCAACAAAGTTTCAATAACTTTCAGTTACACGAGGCGTCACTTTTAAAGAGCAATACGGATGCGAGCACACACGCACAGGCTCAGAGGCAGATTATCACATTTAATTTACAATTAATGAGCGACTAATGTAGCCAGGATGTCTTCGGACAAAGCATCGATGCGGCGCGACACAGTGTTGTTGGACACCGGGATCATGTCCAACTTTTTTGCTTCTTTCTCCCCAATCATACATTCCACCATCTCTCTGGCAGCTGGCGAGCTCACGTCTTCGGCGATTGTGTGCGGTAGCCCCTTTCTCGCTATTCTGGAACCAGATATGAAGCCCGTAGTGCGTCATTTATAGACCAACACATGAATGAGACTCCAGTTGTTTTTGGCTGTTTTGTAACTCCTCCAATTTGGATATAAACAATGTAAGGGGCTTTTGACTTGCACTGGCATGCTTGGTGTTCAGGTGGCGACGTAAATAAGAGCTTCAGACTGTTAGCCAGAACCTCACTGCACACCACGCACTGTGGCTTTGGGCAATCTGCGTTGCCAATCCAAGTGAAGCCCAGACACAGATACTTTTCATCATATTTCCTCTTTTTTTCCCAGTCTGATGCTCACTCTCATTTCCTCTTTTTTCACCTTGACTCCGCGATGGGCCGATGTGCTCCCGATTTGTCTGTGCTATCCCTTCCTCCTTTTCGGTCTCCTCCGTCTCATCTTCCTCTGACTCTGGCTCGATTTCTTCTCCCGGTCTCTCCCCAACGCACCTCTCCGTTCCCCTCGCCTCCGATTCCTCTCTCTCTCTCTGTCCCTCTCCTCTTTTACGACTGATAGCTTCAGATGTCCCACCTGACAGTTTTTAAATTAAAATTACATTTTTTTTTTATATTTAATATTATTACACCATCAGACCGCCATTACACTTTTCCTCACCCCCTAGAGGCAGCTCGCGCACCCCCAGGGGTGCGCGCACCCCACTTTGGGAATCCCTGGTCTAGCGCCTGGTGAAGGCTGATATTTCAGAGCCATGGTCAGGGCCAAAGAGTCTAACTTGCACAAAACATAGTCAGATATAAAAAAAAACATAGAATAACATGTTCAACTAAACAACCCCTCTGCCCCTGTTAGACGAGACACACCTAGGCATGATTGTAAAATGTAGTAACATTCAGTATATACAAAGTCAGATCCTTTCTTATATCTGTCTGTGTGTTTCATTTGTGTGTTCTTGTGGCCAATAGGTGGAGCAGGCGAGCCAGCTGCTGGCACTGATCGAGGCGGCCGCAGAGTACCACAGGCAGTCATGTGAAATCCTGCAGGAGCTCAGTGGAAAGCTGCAGAAGAGGTGAGGGAAGCGCTTCGCTTTGCAGTCAGTAATTACTTTACAGCATTCATCCCCTGTGGGAGGATGACAATCTCACTCTGGTTCTGCTGTTCAAAAAGTGATTTCACTCAGAGTGAGAGTGACAGCAGGTCTGTGAGCAGTATACATTAGCCCAAGAGCAGCCATGACTACTGTCTCAATACCATGGCCAATGAGATACCTGCGTTTCAGTACCAAAATCAAAACTATACTCTTTTCCCTTAGTATACAGCAGACTTGACTTTACTGAGTATGAATGTGCTTTATTTTCCAAAAACCTTTAGTCTATAATTTAAAGGGAAGAAAAGACAAAACTGTCAAAAAGTTAGTTCGTTACATGCATTGCTCTGTGTTGTGTTAACACAACCAAACTCAACCAACGCTCCATTTTGCACGTAACATTCTGACAAAAATAAAAACATTTAAACTGGTAACTGGCCCATACAACGAGTGCCTCATTGCATTCCTCTACGAAAGAGACAAGGGTAAGACAGGAGGAGGAAGTGGACACAGAGTGTGATTTGGGTGAGAAAACAAAAGTAAAATCAAAGCTTCATACACAATAGTGATAAATTGTGTAAAAACAGGTGGGAGATACAATGAAATGTAAACAGGGTCATTTAAGCATTTGTTGTAATACTCATTCTGGCCTCAAGAGGCTGAAGTGCACGCTACTTCTAGGGGAGTTTTGATTCCTCCATGGACTCAACGTACATATATTGTGTGTTAACAAGTTATGAAAACATGAAAGAGAGAACAAGAGCGAAAACAATTTAGATCCGACTTAGAAAGTGGATCACCAGACCTTTTTTTTTTCGGTGGAAAGAGCAGCGTATGTCCCTGGTAACGAGATGGAGAAGGTGGGGCCAATTCAAAACAAGGATTTGTTTGTATTTCTTTTCCCTCTGCTACCTTCTCACCCCAGGATATCCACAGCCAGCAGCCGGCCCAAGAGAGAGTTCAAACCCAAGTCCATCAGGAGCAGCATGGAGACCCTGGACAACAGTCAGCACAACGGCCTGTCCTACAGCTCCTCGCTCAAATCCACCGGTACATATTCCCGCCTTTACCGTACCTATGTTTCTTTTTTCATTAATGCAACTTCCTACATCAGCCCCATCTTCATTGTTTGCTTTGCCTTCAAGTGTATAGATTATGCTTCTATTATCCCTCACAGATATCCAGATTAACCCCACAGTCAATGGTAAAAGTAGGTATTACTTTATACAGTGTTGAGCTGATGGTCTCTAAATGCACAAAGTCTATTTATCTTCCCTCACCAAATGCAGATTACTGTCTATACTATTCTATTTACTGACAGTAAACATCCCACCATTAACCTTCTGACAAACCTTCTGAATGTTATGATAATTATTTTATTTAACAATTAATTAATGTGGCTATTATATCACTAACTGGTGTTATTTCTAGATAGAAACATTAAACTCAATTTACCCAATTTCCTAAAATTTCCAATTTCTTTAATGTAATAGATTATATTACATACATGTCTAACTTAATGTCTTACTATAAATTCTTATTTTTTTATTATTTGTGTCGCTCAACCTTTCCACAGGTGTACAGTTTTTTACAGGATTTTCTTTTTATTTATTTATTTGGCCAACAGTCAATCGACAGTTAGTTCCTAGAAAAGTAACAAAGGGCTCATTTGTGTGTTCAGGCTTCGATCTGTTGGTGCTGCTGTGCACCTGTGTGGAAGTTATGTTCACGCTATTCACATTGTTGATGATGTGGCCAAAGGCATGTTTGACCACCTTTTAAAATCCATGTGGTTACAGTCCCATGGCACACACAAAATATGTAAGAAATGTTGTCCGCCCTCTACTGGTAAAAGTCAGACACAACCAGGGTACATGCAGTATGATGTGGAACACTGCAGATTAAAGGGTACATGCAGTATGATGTGGAACACTGCAGATTAAAGGGTACATGCAGTATGATGTGGAAACACTGCAGATTAAAGGGTACATGCAGTATGATGTGGAACACTGCAGATTAAAGGGTACATGCAGTATGATGTGGAACACTGCAGATTAAAGGGTACATGCAGTATGATGTGGAACACTGCAGATTAAAGGGTACATGCAGTATGATGTGGAACACTGCAGATTAAAGGGTACATGCAGTATGATGTGGAACACTGCAGATTAAAGGGTACATGCAGTATGATGTGGAAACACTGCAGATTAAAGGGCACATGCAGTATGATGTGGAAACACTGCAGATTAAAGGGTACATGCAGTATGATGTGGAACACTGCAGATTAAAGGGTACATGCAGTATGATGTGGAACACTGCAGATTAAAGGGTACATGCAGTATGATGTGGAACACTGCAGATTAAAGGGCACATGCAGTATGATGTGGAAACACTGCAGATTAAAGGGTACATGCAGTATGATGTGGAAACACTGCAGATTAAAGGGTACATGCAGTATGATGTGGAACACTGCAGATTAAAGGGTACATGCAGTATGATGTGGAAACACTGCAGATTAAAGGGCACATTTGGGATGATGTCTTCATCATAAAGCGAGTGTGTGCATTGTTTTGTGTTGTCTTGTGCTCAACACCATCTTCATTTGTCTTCACATCTCACCCAGCTGATCATATAAGCTCTGTTCCACTGTCATGGCCTGAGAGCCCCACCATCAATGGCGATATTCACCGTGAGTAACACACACTGACTCTGCATTAAACACGTCTGTGACGGCGGACAAAAAAACAACAACTATTTTGCTGATGAATGAAATGCATAATCAAGCAAAACTACTACTGGTTTCAACCCCTCAAATGTAAGAGTCTTCAGGATTTGGACTGTCAGTCGGAACAAACAAGCAATTTCAAATGATTTTGAAATCATTCATGATGTTGGAGGTGTGGAGTTTTCTCAGTTGTCATGTGTCAGTATGAGTACGAAGTGCTGTCAAATGAGCAAAACCACTCGTTATATATTCTTCTCTACTTCCAAATGCATCTTACGGTCTTCATCAGCAGCTGGGGTTTGCTCAGTTGTCATGGCGATGGCAAAACAAATCTTAGAAAAATATTTCATAAAAACTTGACTTACTAATTAGTTTTGTTTGTGTTTTTAGTCATCATTTAGATCTTCATCAGAAGATGAAGTTGGGCGACTGTGACGGAGTGGATAACAGAGCCGTCCTTCAATCAGAGGATCGGCGGTTCGATCCCCGGCTCTGGCCCCACTAGTCGCTTGTTGATGTGTCCTTGAGCAAGACACTTAACCCCAAAATTGCTCCTGTAGCTGTGCCTACGGTGTAGAATTGTGATAGAATCTGAATTGTAAGTCGCTTTGGATGAAAGCGTCTGCTAAATGATTGTAATGTAATGTAAGTTCACTTGGGTTGCAATGAAGTGGGCTCAGTATTAGCACTGAAGGTCCTCTTCCTAGCAGTTCTGGGCTTTCAGCCAAGTCATCAGCAGGTGGAGTTGGCTCTTTTATTCTTAGCTATTGTAAGACTCCTTTCAGACATTTTGTCAATGACTAATTGGGGGGAAAAGAATTACTTGATAATGAAAGAAATTGTTAGTTTGTAGGAAAGAAGTCAATTCTCATCCTAAATGTGCAGGAGTGAAATCCTTGTATGATCTCTTCCTGTGGTGCAGAGGCCGAGGTGTTGGACCAGCCGTGCTGCCGCTCCCTCTATGACTTCGAGCCAGAGAACGGGGGCGAGCTGGGCTTCAAGGAGGGGGACATCATTATCCTCACCAACCAGATAGATGAGAACTGGTACGAGGGCATGATCAGCGGCGAGTCCGGCTTGTTCCCCATCAACTACGTGGAGGTCCTAATCCCCCTGCCTCAGTGAAGACCGGCAGCTTGAGTCCTCTAAAGACTCCCTACCTGCCTCATAACACTCAGCATCTGTACCCACTCGGCCAGCTCAGCCCGAAGCTGGAAAAGAATTTGTCTTCTGATTTTCCAAACGGAGCCAGAGAGGTAGTAGTTTTGTCCCAACCTGACGTAAAATGAGATTTTACTGATTGAATTGTGATATTTATGAACCTGAATCCAACTGAAAACCAAGCCATTAAGTGGGACACTCTGCCTGTTTGGACCCTTCATGTCCTTTGGGTCTGACCAAGGTGAAAATGTCTAGCAGTCGTCAAACGCTGTCGCCCATCCTGTCAGTCCCTCCGATGACACCGCTCTCTGTTGAGCTAGCTGCTTCTTTTTGCTTCTTTTCTTAAGTATCAATGTAAGTCAGATGAATTAGCTTGATGTTTAAAGAGTTGTGTCACCCAAATGATCCCTAGAATCCAGCTATGCCGGTAGTTTGCGTTTGATTTGTTTATTTGTGGTGCACACAGGATTGAACAAAGACAATTCAAGCCGTACGGAATTAATGTATTTTAGAAACATTTTTTATATATATTTGTTTACATCCCGACAGCAATCGATAAATCAAATGCTCTGGCAAAAAGAAAAAACTAATCTGATATCTGTCACAGGACAGTAATAAGCCCGGCCCGGATGAAATGACTGGACAGGTCACCTGACCGTCTGCTTTCCCGCCTCGCTACCTGGGCGCACTCTGCACTCATTGCGTGTCACCAGAGTCTTCCACAAGCTGCTAGCTTGACAGCTGTGAGTACTGAAATTCGCCATGCTCGTTGTTTAAGTTCATAATGATTATTTTGGGGGCAGACAGAAAATAGGATTTGTGTGAGCTGACCCTTTTAAAAAGAAACAATGAGTCGATGCCTTTTGATGTCATTCAACATTTCCTCTCTCCCTAGAAAACCTCCAATATGGCCGCCACACTGCTGTATTCCACCGTTTTTTTGTATTTTAAATAGAATTTCATGTTCTGTGTTGTTCAAACACAAGCCTCGTTTTTCTGAGTGCTTACAAGCCTTCAAGTGAAGTCTGACCAAAGTTCAAGGATTATTTATACAAATTACAGCTTCGTCCTCGTCGTAGTTTTGGCCATCACCTCTATCAGTAAAATAACATTGTACTCTTAGTTGCTGATATCTGTCACATGGTGACATTGCTTTATAGAAGTCAGATGGGTCAGGAAACACCTGCAGTCAGACAATTAGACAGGTTTTGAAGCACTAACTGATATGGGTCATTCAACAGCTGGTTCCCCTCAGCTCTATAGATAGATAGTTGTTGTGGTAAATGTTATTTTCCCCCAGGGGGGAGATTTTCAGCAGAAGTGGAAGAACGAATCCCACGGTATGAAGAAAAGTGCAAAGCTATAAATCATCTTACAGCTCATTGATTTTGTTTTACAGCCTGTACATTTACAGTTATGTTTCAGTCTCACCACTCTCATCCATTTGTTTCCAGCAGCAGTAGGCTCTTACATACCCACAGCACACGACTGCCTCAGCATCAGGCAGACAGACACAATTTGAGACTAGCTGGTGAATGTAGTGGAGCATTTAACAGCTGAAGATAAAGATATTTTTTGGGATGTGTCAGTACTGTTTGCGAACAGTTTATAAGGACACATGTTAAAATATGTGTGTGATTTTCAGCTTGTTGTGAAGTTCTGCCCCCAAGTGGCCAAAGAATAACTGATTTAATGCTGCTTTAAATAAGCCCCTAGGTCAGCCAAATGAATTTGGAAGATGAAGTGAAAAGGGCAAATTATTACCCAAACTATCTGTTACTAGCATCCATCTGTTATGGTGGGCGAGGACCCACATGCAGGACACTGACCAGAAGTAGGTGAAGTGATTAGAAGGTGTATTTATGGACCCAAGGGGGAAGGTGGTGGATGGACTATCAGCAATGCTTCAGGCTCACTTTCAGTTTTACTGTAAAAAAGAAAAGAGTTTAGATAATCTGGATGCATTAGTGGCTTTAAGAACCTGCCATCGGTAGACATGATGCCCAAAAATTACACCCAAGTTGTTAAAAACCAGAGTTACCTTTTAAAATGTGGACTAAAACATTTGCCAAATGTAAGCTTTAGCTGCATGACGCAAAAACACTTCATTCATTCATTCATTTTAAGACATGCTTTTATGAATTTGTGAATGTCTTAAACCACAGCTCTTGGACAGTGATCTCACCTAACTGGCAGAGTTCAAGTCATTCCACTGGTAGACAGTCCGCTCTGTTAGACTCTCCCTGTGTGTTGTAACTCTACATTTCCTCCCCAAACTGACTTTGCCTGTTTTGCCTACTGTGCTCTTAAGTGTCGTCCAGATCACGTGTTTTTATGAGTCTGAAGAACTGAAGTGAACTCCATCTCTCTGAATGTCACTCTCGCGCTCTGTTTACATGCTCTGACTTATTGTGACATAATTTAAGGAGCGTAGCGCCCACTCTTTGTCAGATAGGGATGAATGCCTTGTCACACTGACACCGAATGAAGGTGCTTTTTGAAATGTCGTCTGTATTGCACTGAAGCTTTAGAATCTACCTACCACATATGTTTATAGACATGCACCTTTTTGTTTGTTCGTATTTTGTTCCTCTTTTTCTTCAGCGTTGCACTTTGTGTTATTCACAACAAGGTTAGAATCACTGCCATATCAGATATGTGACGTCAAAGTGACAGATACTTCGATTTGTATAACCACAGATGTTCTTTGAACTGTACTATATTGAATCCACAAGCTCAATTATTGTTATATAGATTGGAAAAGTGATCCAATCCAATGAGGTAGATGAACCTGTTACCTTGTGAATCTCCTTCAGGCTCTCTTCATAGTCTAGTGGTAAACTGTAGGATAAGTAAAAGCCTGTAGTTCCTGTGTGGCCATGCTGATGAACGTGTTTGTTTAGGAAGTCCTATCAGGGTTAGGGTTGGTAAAGCACCTTTGTAGCCTCAGTCGTCTTTAGAGTGTTCAGCCATCAGACAAGAGGGTGCAAGAGACAAATTACCGTAAATTCTCAAAGAGAGGCCAAGGCCTTTATTTACCTCAACTGTAGATTATTTTTATTTGAAACTTTATTTTAATTTCATCATATTTTAGTGAGAAACCGCCTTGTTTTCTGATCTGCTTCTGTTTTAATTTGATGTTGATGCAAACTGTATAAATCAGTTGCATTTCCACAGCACTAGTTCAATCTGCACAACAACAGAGTCAGGTCATACTCACCAGCGCCGGAAGAAATGTTGGCATTGTATGTTCATGCAAACCACGAATAAGGTGGATGACAACATTTCTAAAGCAAAAGTTGTTTCATAAATACGTTTTATATCACGCGAAACGCACAATTAAAGTGTGAAATATTTGGTTAAGTGTGGCCAGCAAAACTACTTGGTTAAGGTTCGAAAAAAGATCATGGTCTTTATTTATAATAGCGCAACAACTTAACTACAGTAAATAAATAGCAGCCCTTAATCGGACTTTCTCACATAACATTGCAGAACTGGCATAACAGCGTTACGTAGCAATCGTAAAAATCAATGTTTAGTTTTGGTTTCACGTGGTCTCATGGGTGAAAGTCCTATGTTTGTTTGTGACTGGGCTTAGTTTCTCATCTCTAGCAGTAATATTGTTTTCCTTCACTAACCTCAAGGATATTATATAAAGAACCACATGGTTTTTTAAATTTTTTATATCTTCTGTTCCTGATAAGCTTTTAGTAGATATATTTGTAGGAAATGTTGAGTTTCATAACTTTAAGAAAAAGGCAACGCAGAAGTGAGCATTTTATTTTAAGTGTTGAATATGACAACACTCTGATGTTGTACTGATAGAAATTATACTGAATTTACCAGTTTTGCTATCAGATTACAGGTAATAAAAAAAAAGAATTCATGTTTAGCGACCTGCCTTTATTATATGACCATTATATGAATCGCGGCTTTTATTCCAGAATTTACGGGACTTCGAAATCTTCTCATGAAACTTGTTTTCCCTCCAGAAGTGTGTAGTCTAATTAGTCATTTGTCCCAATATGAACTCGATGCATTCATTGGGTTTCATCTTTTAATGTGTTGTGGACCAACTCAACTTTATATACAATAGAGCAAAACTAAAGACATGTATGGATACTTACTGTTAGCTTGCAATTTTCTAGATGTTCAAGATGTTGCATGATACTTTTTCCCCTAAAGATTGACATTATGAATGTTGGATACTGGGGAGCTCTTAGCACAGGGTGCCATCTGCAACACAGTGCAGGAATGTCCATCAGAAGGTTTAATTCTGCATTCAGTCTTCATTCAGAAACAACAGGGAAGAAGACTGAAACTTATGAAATCGTTCGAAATGCAATCATCATGAACCAAGTGGAACCATCCAGACTAACCTTCTATTCCCAAAGTGTTTGACTTTGATTTAGGATAGTCTGTTTCACATTTATGTTTTTGATACACTAAAAGAAGATCTCTCTCAACACTGTACCTCTGTTTGCCTTTGCAGTATTCTCCTCAGTATTCATTTTACAACCAATTACAAGGCAAAGCAAACTGGCTGCACAGCTCGTGTTTCATTTCTTTCAGTAGCATAATTTATGCAAAAGGTGTTTTATAGATGTTGTAAATGAATATAATAATAAATATATTGCATAAATAAAGACGCGCAAATATGGAGCCACCATACATGTGTGTTTTTGTGTGTCTTCATCTGTGAGTCCCACTATGACCAAAATCTGTCTTTGTGTGGCTGTTTTTCAGGTCCCTTGTAGTTATAATGCATTTAATAGGAACTTTAATAGAATAGAATAGAATTTGTACTGTCTTTATCCCTTTAAGGGGGAAATTTTTCTCTGCATTTGACCCACCCCTGTATATGGGGAGCAGTGGGCTGCCAATGACAGGCGCCCGGGGAGCCGGGGGTTCAGTGTATTGCTCAGGTACACTTCGACATGTGACATGTGACACGTCCCAGTCGGGGATCGAACTGTTGACCTTCCGGTTCCCAGACGACCTCTTAACCCAGTGCACCACGGTCACCCCCAATATTACAGCACACCGATATTTTAGGCGATAGTGTGTCTCTTACTTCGCGTCGACAGTCGAGTTCTACACACAAAAGCAGTTGCAATAAGAAATGGCTTTCCCAGTTTAGTGTGGAAGAGCTAGTCTGCACAGAGCCCTGACCACCCTATCCAACACCTTTGGGATGAACTGGAACGCAGGCAGCTAGCCAGACCATTGCCCAACATCAGTGTTGGACCCACAGAAAAAGAATAGGACTGGAACGGACATCTCCATTCCTGGACTCACTGAGGCGACTAAATGGAGCAGTAAAGTAGTAACGTTACGAAGCGTAGAGAGCCAGAGTGAATGAGTAAACTTTAAAAACTGCTCCATCCACACTCTCTTAGCACAAGAAAGCACATCGCACCAGATGAGTGGCAACTTTGTTCGGTTTATTTTCTGTAACCTGCGTAGCATTAAAGCATGGTGGAATTAGCAAGTTACTTAGTTGAATTGTCAGACAGCTGGCTAATTATCTAGTTTGCTAATTCCACGGTGCTTTAATGCTACACTGATGATGATGTAATGCTACGGCTATTTCTATGGCTGAACCTCACTGATGCTCATGGTCTCTATGGGATCAAATCCCTACAGCCTGCATGCATTTGAGTGTCAATACATTTTTCCCCAATGACTTCACATCATTGTTTTTTGTTTCTATTTTAATTCATATTCAGTCATTATGAAGGAGACACACATGCAGCAGACACTGATTTCCTCATGTGCTCTGTCTAGTTTTGCACAACATGCAAATTATATGTAAGTTTACTCCATGAATTATATAACTAATAATGTTTTGAGAAGAAATAAGTAAACGTTCTGCTTTGATGATTGTTCCTTACAGTAGTGTGTTCCCTTGTATGTTAAATACAGGTCAGACTTTACAATCTGGTGGTTGACATTTATTCACACAATGAATCCAATCACAGTGATTGATATCATCAGTTTAACCTGGAGGATCTCTAGTCTGCTAGTCTATGGTTTACCAAAATTACAAAATGCATACACGCCATAGGAAAACCTCACATCAAATCTGAAACTACAGTCCTGCAATAGATTCTACCTTCATGAAGGTTTTTAATGTTTAGTTTTTGTTGGCATTTTTACCTTTATTTGATATTGTCACTAGAGATACAGACAGAAAATATCTGAGAGAAAGAGAGATAACCTTCATGCCTCATAACCCTCATTAACTGCAGCGTAAGACTGTATCAAACCTCTTGTATCCATGCAAATATTTGTGGTTTCATGTGCCCAGGTTTTGAGACATCTATATCTGATATCTGTCAATTCAATTCGAGAGAAAGTAGTTTGTGGAGCGCATTCAAAAGTTGTTCTTTTTTATTCACCAGTCGCGTATATTTTACAAACATATCCTGCTGGATAATACGGCTTTTGAACAGTTTTAATTGGAACTGCTTTGTGTTGAATAAATGTGCCCCTATAAAACTGTTGAAAGCACAGTATGAAATATCCTGGTTGGTTGAGCCTATTTCTTCAAAAGAAGTCAATGTGATTTATCTATGCTGTGAATGCTTCAAATTGCATCCTGTATTTTGATGGAGGTAGAAATCTCTGATCAGAAACATTAAATCTACATTAAACTAAAAGTAACTAAGTTGTCATTTGCATGACCCAATCCTGTGAACCATAACATTTAGCTGGGGACCCTTTAAATTCCAAAGTGAGATCCACGAGTCACACTAACAAAGGCAGCAATGGTTGTAGACTATATCCAGACCTCAGCACTTCTCTGTTTAGACTCTGTGATCGCTCTCTTACTCTTCAGAGGCTGCCTCTCTCCTTTATGGGAGTCCTGTGTCTTTGGTTGCTCTGGTCTAGAATCTCTGACCTCCTCAGGCTCCCTCATCCTGCCACAGTTCACAGCACAGGTCCAGTCAGGCTGGTGACCCACCACCAGGTCCAAGGTGGGCAGGGAAGTGGTGCTGGTCACGTCCCTGTAGCCTAAAGAGGATTTGAGAGAGGGGCTGTCTGGAGGGAAGGTTTCATACCCCACCCTCATACCTGGACAACCTCCCCAGGACGCCCTCTCCCTCATCATCACAGCCTGCCTGATCTTCTTCCAGCCCAGATGGTTGAGCTCCAGCAGGTTGAGCAGGACACAGAAAATCCCCACACAAAACATGAAGAGCAAGAAGATGGTCTTCTCCGTGGGCCTGGAGACGTAGCAGTCCACTGGCTGGCTGCAGGGGGCCGAAGTACAGACGAAATGGACAGGTACCTGGAAGCCAAACAGCTTCCACTGGGCCACGACAAAGCCCACCTCCAGAACAGCCCGTAAGCACACATGGAAGATGTAACATTTAGACAGAACCCCTCCAGAGACCACGTGACCCTCTGCACTCCTCTCCTTGATGGTGTAACCTCGGGCGTGGCTCAAGGACACCATGTTGTTGGGGTCTCCCCTCAGGAGGGTCTGAGCGGTTACGCCCTCCAGCACATCCGCCAGGCTGTGACCCAGATGCTTATGGGAGCGGATGGAGCAACTGTCCGAGTCGCAGCTCCGATCATACACCTCTCGTCCACTGCCTTGCCCTACGGCTGGGCCTCCCTGCACTGGGATGACTCCTAGTCCTTGCCGTTGCCTCTGGGTGGTATTGTGGGGCAGCTTGGACAGGTTGTGCCACATGTAGATGATGAAGCAGAGGGATGGCGTGGAGACGCTGATGATGTGGAAGACCCAGAAGCGAGGTTGCGAGATGGGCGCGAACGCATCATAGCAGACGGTGGAGCATCCCGGCTGCAGCGTGTTGCACACAAACATCTCCTGCTCGTCGGTGTATACGTCCTCAGTCGCCACAGCAACAATGAGCAGCCGGAAAATGACCATGACGGTGAGCCACAGGCGACCGATCATGGTGGAGTGCTGGTGGACAGCATCCAGCAGTCGTTTGAGCTGGGTCCACTCGGTCATGGTGGCCTGTGGCTGCCGACTGCCTCGAGGAGGGACGAGCTGGCTGGAGTAGAGCAGTCTGCTCTGGACTGATCCACTTCTCCTCCTACCAAACTCCTACCCTGTTAGACTTGCTGACATCTGAAACCACTTTGCAGAAGACCTGGTCTGAGCTACACTACCCTGCCTAATCTACACTACCCTCTGGTCTTGAAGTTTTAATTCTTAATTCTGGAAACTTCTCCTAAAATCAGAGCACCTAGCCTCCCTGACGGAAGCCTGCAGTAACCTGCTCTCCGACTGGCTGCCTTGAAAGCACTGGAGCCATTGAAAGAGAGAGCCACCTCATCTTTCATAGATAAGCATGTCCACTTGACATAAGTCACTTGGCGCGCTCACTCCTCTCCTGTCTTCGGGATCCATTTTAAAACCGAGAGACCTTACCCTTCCTCTACTGGAGGACCTGCTGATAGTGCCGACTGATAGAGCATTCTTCACACATTAGTGCTCTGAAAGCAAATGTGCTCTTCCTTTAATGGAGAAGCATATTTTAAATGATGACCAGTACAGAAGAGCATGCTCACTGTCAAGTCCTGGATAACACACACTGGACAGTGTTATATAGATTGTTTATGTCAGGAAACACGACTGAGAAAATGTATTAAGAAACCAGGTTTGGGGAAATAAAGTATTCCAGAGTCCAGTCTGGTGTCGAGTGAGGTTTTCTGTTCCAGGGCTTGTTTTGACTGCTCCTCTCGAGCCACTTGTCAATCCTCTTATCTGTGTTTTAAAAAAAGACCCTTGAAAGGTCTGCTAGCATCAAATCATTGTGTCCCCAGATAAAACACTCAGTGACCCCTTTCCTTACTTCAAACAGACTCTGTCTCGGAGCTCTGCCCACAGGCTATTTATGACATGAACACAAACATTTGGTGCAGCGTGAATGACAATGACATTTTACTCACACTACACACTATATATTTTAGGCCTCAGTATGATCTGGTGGAGATCTGCTGAGGGCACCCTTCTAAATAAATATGTACTTATTTTATTAATGTAAATCTGAGGCCAGAATCAATACTTAGAGCATGAATACATTAACTGTTCAAAATAGATACTTTAACCAATAATAAAGGTAACCAGTAGATAATGTGCTACTTAACCAGTCGGTTGTATGCCATTTGAAGACCTCATTGAGATAGTGACGCAACGCAAGTCCTAAACGGATCTTAGTCAAACTTCAAATTTGATCATAATCTGGAGATCACAAGTTGATTTTGTTGTTATCTCAAGATCACAATCTTTGTTATTTCAACATTATGAGATTATTCATTTGTTGTCACAAGAATCATTGTTCATAGTCATCAAACCAAATTGTTTGGGTCAAATTATCCGACGGTACAAATGTATAACGAACCTAACCCTAACCCAAAGCCAACATGGTGACGTTAGCGTAAGGATAAACGTGTAGCTACGGTCTGTTTTCAAAATAAGGTTTTAACAAGGTGTACAAAATACATTTATGGAAATAAGATTACATGGATTATAGTCACTTATAGTATAACATGTGCTGTTGACAAGGGCACATACAAAATACATATATGAAAATGTATTAAATAAATTATATTCACCCGAATCTTTGTGCACCAAAACAAATAACTAGATTCTGAGGGAAACCACTTTATTGTTGGAATTTTGGTTTCTGAAAAAAAGATTAAATGAATAATATGTGACAACTGATACATTTGAGTTGAAGACATCTCTGACTACATTCAGACACAAAATCAAGAATTGTTTCAATTCAGACACTTTCCAAAGTAAAGGTCCAACATTTCTATCACGAGATAGCTACATCTTCTTCAGATCTGAAGTCATATCAGTATTTCCAGCAACACAAAAATCAAAGAATAAAGACATTTTGCTCACAATTTTGTGGTATTTTGTTTTTAATTTATAAGGGACAGAGGCAATATGTTTATGCTTTTTGTGAATATAGTCCAGTTAATATTATTTTCATATGTATTTAGTTTATACCCTTGTTGGTATCTCCAAGGAGCAGGTGTTGCAGTATCTTTATCATGATCATAATGGCGTACAGGTAGAGCATAAAGCACATATGAGATGTCCAGACAGCGTCCAACAGTGCTTTTGTCCACTATCGATCCAGGCCGAGGCACACGCTGGATTAATATCTTTTAATGGCTGTTAGGGGACCTGATGAAGTGAGGGATCAATAGACTGGAAAGTTGCCCCTCGCTTTTCGCAGGATTAGAGAGGGCCCCAATCTAACAAAATGCAAATGTGGAGGCGGATAAAGGGTACACTGACCCAAACAGACCTTGACTAAATCCCAGACACAACATCAGCCGACCTAGACCTGCAGCCAGAGGCATCCTCAAACAGGCCTGCTGCGCCCAGCAGCGGCCACAGAGAGGACAGGAAGTGGCTTTCCTCCAGAGGGGCATGTCGGGGCCCTGTGTTTATATCTTTTCATCCAGCGTCTGGGGCTCTGCATACTGCTGTATGTGTCAAAGTGAATAACAGACCCAGTGTCTTGGTAGTGTTCATCTTACACATCACACTGTTGCATTATCTGTGATTTTCTTTATGTATTATTTTTTTTATTTAATACAACAGAAAGAACACCAACATCAGCAGCAACCGCATTAATTATAATAATAATGATGATGATAACCTTTACAAAGAATGTAAAGCAAAGCACTCACACAATCAGGAGAATTAAGAAACACTTTGAGTTTAGTTAGTTGTGTTGAGTTTAGAACCAGTTGATTTCAATATTTGTTTTCGTTCATAATCATCAGGTGTGTGGATTAGTTTTATTGCCTGTAAGTAAGTTTTTACATTGTTGCATGTTTATCTGACCTGCTGTGCACTGACCAAAAGACTCTCACATTCGCGAAGAAACAAATGATTTCATCTATAATTAGTGACGATTTACACAGTTCCTCCATATCAAACCTGCAAAGACATTGTATACTGAATGCAATGGAGTGATGCGTCAGCGTTTTTGCAATTCCGTTTTTTTTTTAACAAGTTCTTGGTTTGATGCCTGAAATAAGTTCTGTGGTTAACAGAAGCGTAGGAGACGTCACGTTTTGTTCTACAATATAAGACCACTCTCATACATTTTTAGGGTTTTACGTGTCTTACAAAATTTGGTTGCTAACAAGCCTACTACTCACGCTAATGCCACCGTGGTTCATTTATGGCCTGACATTAGCTTTTTATATCTGCCGATTGTATTCACGATTCAAAAATCATAAAAAAAAATACGATAAAGAAAATACGAAACTATCATAAACTTCTGTTTGACACGGAGCATATTTTCTGGAGTAATCCAAAATCCAATAGAAAACAACACAATGTGTGCACTGCGGGCATCTTTACAAAGAAGCCAAAGGTCATTAAAATCAGTTCCTAAGAGGACATTGAAGGCTGTGTACTTTGTTTCTCCGTTTGGCCACACTTGCCATCAGATTTACATCCCAGCAAGACTGCTGATACTGATTGGGGTATAAATCACAGAGTGAGGACCTCTGTCCTCCACATACGTGTCAAACACCAACCACAACCACAACAACAACACAGCCTCATGTCCCTCCTCATCTGTGGTAGGGCCTTGGTCCTCCAGCAGCCTTTATTATCACGGGAGCTTGGAGGCCGGTGAAAGGCTCGCTCTGCTGCCTGGTAGCCCCCTAACAGGATTAAGGGGGCGATACGGTGAGGTGCTGCTCCCGCTCGGTGTAACTCACTCTGATGTGATTTCCATTTGTTTGGCCTGGCCCTTACTTTCCCCTCCGTCTAATCCCTGACTATTCTCACCCTCACTATTCTCACCCAGTCAAGCCACGCTAATCTGCTGGCAGGCTTTAGGAGGAGAAGCTTCCACACACGGACTCTGATAAACAGATGGGAAGGGCTGCTCTTTACTGTACAGGAACATACACCAACAGAGTGTTTGTGGACAGCTGTTGGTAAGCCGACTGAAGTTGACTTGTTACTTTATACAAGGCATTGTTTGAAGCCTATTGGCTAATTGTATGTTTCCTGACTATCTTGTTATATATAGGCTCTGCTCTGAAACAGCTCCGTGTTGTGTTTCTTGCTTGGGCTGCTGCGTTTGTGGTAAACAGGAACTTGCCATGAACAGAGTTTGATATCATCCATGTTTATGAGTCTTGTTTCAAACACTGATGTAGAAGAGGACAAAAGCTCTGGTCCACATTTTATGGGCGGGAGGCACCTTTCCGTTGCATTAGACACGGATAAGTACATTTACAGTTCAAATCTACATTGTAGCTTTTATAGCTATTATGAGTCCGAACAATCAAATTTTCCTTATAAAGTGATTACGTTACATTTTCAGTAGAAATTCCAAAAACGATTAGCTGCTGCATTAGAATAGAATTGAGATCAATGAGAATTAGAAAGGTTTTTTTTATTGGATTTTGATTGTTAAAGCTGTAAAAATAACACTATTAAATATTGCCCCCTTATTATGGGGGTAATATTTGTTATGGCTAACATGTTCATCCTCAAAAACATGTTGAGTGAATTATCTGGATTTTCAGCTACATGCTCCACTATGTTCCCCAGCAAGTGTGTGTCTGTGCTGTTTGCTGAGATGAGGGTTATGGGAGCAGGGAGAGAGAAACAATTACAGGAACAGTTACAGGCCATAAAAAACGGAGGGTTGCTACTTTTGTTTGTTATCTAAGTGTTAGCTGTGCCTAACGTGATGAATGGTACGATAAACCTGTGTTTGTCTGCTGACAGAAGTGATGCTCCTGACATGAGTGAATGGCCCCTCATATAGCAGACATGACAGCAGAGGAACTCCCCGTCCCATGGGTATCCAGCCCTGTGGGTGAGGTGAAGTTAATGCCTGAGATCGGGCTGGAGGAGGGACTCAACAGCTGCAACCAAGAAGTAACACACTGTCACACAGACACGCCCAGTGCGGAATGTTCAGCAATCACCGACAGGTAAAACAAGAGTTGTATCTCTTCTGCCAAGCTGGTTGATAGAAAGATTGACTGCATCCCGATGCAAAATATCTCTGGGAAAGTATGTATGCATTCTGTCTTAAAGGGACAGTGTTGGGATCTAAAGGAGCGTGTTTGGGTTATCAGCATTTAAGAAACTGAATTCTTGACATCAATAGAATTATTAATGTATGTAACAATTATTAATGATTATTAATAAAAACGGGGCACCACCCTGCGAACAGGGACCAATAACCAAACGATAAAACTAAGTCTCATAATTAGTAGTCACTCATAATGTCAATAGTCTGCGTATGACTATACATTCAGTGACAGTGAAGGTTTTAAGTTCGAGCACAGGCTACTACATACAGTCTTATCAAATACATATGCACAAGTAATCACAGACGACTGCTCCTGAAAGTATAACAGAGTTTATTAAATCAAAATAATAAATGATCAAATCAATTAATATTGCAACCAACAAACGTTATCATACAATTGTATATGCCTAAACTAAAGAATGAATAAAATGGATGAGGGTGTATGTCTGTGTGTGTGTGTGTGTGTGTGGGTCTGTGGGTGAACAGGAAGGATAGTCTTACAGCTACAGCTAAAAACTACAAAGATGGCGGCGTCGAGTGACGCGGGCCAAAAGGGGAGGGGCCTTAAGAACTACAGCTAAAAACTACAAAGATGGCGGAGTCGAGTGACTCGGACAAAATGGCAGTTAGGCTGCTGTATGTAATCACGTGTGCCGATGCAGCACGTGTGTTGTGAGGCGATTGTTTCAACGGGGTTTTCCCCGGGGCAGAGATAAGAAAGAGAGAGCAAAGGTGGGGGTCATGAATCAAGCTTCTGCGTGCGGTCCGCGTTGTAGTGATAATGGGGGTCGCTGGCGTATCGTACACAACGTGCCGTTGTCGGTAGAACTGCCAGCAGTTATGTACGATAGCCGAGATTACACACTTCACTCACAGAGCTGATTTAATGAGCAGAGAATACTACACGAAGTGTAGTAAAACAAATGAAAAGAAATCAAATAAATCCCAAGCAAACAGTCATAGTTAATACACCAATACAGCGGAGCTTCTCTGCTCCGTAAAGAGTTGCGTGATACCTCGATATCACGCGACAGTAACTTAAACACACCAAAACCCGGGAATATCAACAGATAAATGAATGGCCTGAATTAAACTTACGTTAATTTAAGTTAAGCTATGCCCAAATGCCAAGAATCTTACTTGTCGATGCTTCGTTGCAACGTGGAAGTGTTCGTGGCAAATTTGTCCTTTTTCTTCGGCAGAAAGGGGGGGGGTAGGCTGCTTGCAGCGCGGCTTTGCAGCGGGCGCTGTGCCGTCGTGGCGTGAGCTCGCTCTGGAGCGAAACGCAGACGATCCTCGCTGCAGGGAGGACAGTTTAACTTCGGTTGAGACGACGTGGTCTGTGCGTCTTACCGGTAATCATCGGTCAGGAGAGGAGCGAGGCTTCGTCGGGCTCCTCTGTGCCGGTTTGTGCACGGAAAGAAAAAGGAGCAAAAAGTACTGAATGGATCGCTGAAGCAGATTCGTTATCGCGGGCTGTTTCGTCCAGGACGAAATGGCTTGTCAGGGTTTGAGTAGGGGAGAAGGGCCGTTGCGTCCTCGTGGTCTCCGTCGTGCTGGAGGGGGGAGGAGAGGCCGATGTATCTCCATGCGTCCAGGACGAAGGTCCGGGTGAAGAGCGGTTGCGTGCTCCCTAACTCAACCGAGGTCGATTGGAAAAAGCCATGAGTTGGGGGAAGCAGATAGTTTTATAGAACAGGGGTCGAACCACAGGAGTCCTGGGTTCTCTTGGCCTTCGGCCAATGAGATTGCCGCGGTTACCATGGTTATTTGGGGGGGGGGGGAATTCACACCCGAGTGTGAAATTCCTTTGCTCTCCTCAAACTACAAATCAGGATGAAACCTTTGCTTGGAAAAGTGAAGGCCTGATTCTCTTTGTCCACAGCACATGTTTAAGCCATATGATCAGACCCCAACATCCCCCCTTTGTTCTGAAGAGCGAGGTGTTGGCTTCGGTCTTTAGAGCAAACCAAGGGCTGGCACGTGCATCCATGTGGTGGGGAAACCTGAAGAGGTGAGACAGTCCAAGTGTTCCTGAGACCAAAAGCAGTGGTTAAAACAGGCAGTGTTCATTGTCCATAGAGTTCAAGGATCATAGTGGTCAAGTTCATGGTGTTCAAGTTCAGAGTTCATTGGCATCTGGGCAGATGACTAAGGTGGCATCTGGGCAGATGACTTCAACTACTTCTACCTACATCTACTATCATACACAATTCAAATCATAGGTGAGCAAAACATTATTCCCAAATAATTCAATCGCTATTATGATGTTGTGATAATCTAGCATTGCGGCATAGTGTCAAAGAAAGTAACAACCCAAATAAAACAAAACACAAAAGAGAGAGAAGGAAAGAATAGAAAGACAAGAAGCAGGTGAGGGGCAAACAGTGGTTACTGGTTCAACTCCTAGACAGGACTGGAGTCCGTCGGCGGAGCAGTCGTAGGTTGGCTACGTGGTGTTACGAATAGGAGGGAATCCAGTTAGTCTGTCGCTTCTGGATCTATTAGTACATGATATGTGCGTCTACCTCTCTCTAATCGGTAGATTTAGAGCGAGTCCTGTGTCTAAGTTTTAGAATCTATCGATATTGGAGTTGCGTTGCCAAGACTATAGGCCAGAGGTACTTGTGAGGGTTGCATAACAGTAGTGGTAGCAGATTTACAGATTCCGTTAGCACGGCTAGTGTGACTAGCTAGGCTGGTCTCTCGCTGCTCCAGCTGTTGACAGCTGAGCCTTCTCGGATGAGGTCCTGGGTTAAATCTGACTGCTACGGCAGAGGTTATGTCTTCTTTGGTTACTTCTGGTAGAGTCCATAAAGCATGCAAAGGGTTCTCTATGAGAGTGGAGCATCAGTTTACAGTCACAATGGTTTGTCAGGTCATGCAACTGTTCTGGTTGAAGTTGGCTGTGTTAGCGGTTAGTGCATGTCTACAGGGTGAGTTGGAGCATGCAGTTAAACGTTAGTAGTCAATAGTAAGCTGCCATTCTGCCGGTTGGTTTCGGCATTGGCGAGATTAGAGTGTACTTCCTGTGAAGTGCATCTCTCTAAGTTTCTGTTGTCAGAGATCCCACCCCCCTCGCGCTGTTCAAGTGGCGAGGGCGGATATCCCCACGTTACCGTCAGCACTCAGGGAAACGTCGCGAACAGTTTCACTCTGGAGTGTGTCATGACGGGCTGGTGATATCTCCCTCCCCCCACCCTCCTAATTAGAGATGGAGACAGGTCCGGCGCACAGGTCAAGTTCAGTTACCTACGGCACTGGCGACTTGACAGGCCCGGGCGATGACTCGGCTGAAAGAAGGCGGTGGCTTCGTTGAACAAGCTGGAGGTGGATCATGCTGACAGAGCAGGAGAACAAGGCTTAGTTGACGAAATATCTTACGAGCTAGGGTGCTCGAAAGGGCCTCTAAGGTTGTGGCACCCTAGAGGTGTATGCGAAAAGGTGGGGGAACACATGAGGCTCGTTTCTGACCCGGAGTCGGGTAGAGCAAGAGTGTTATGACCCCCCAGTAGGACTGAAGAATATGTATAGATTTATACATAACGGGCATTGCCTTTGCGAACAAGGTCGCCCAAGAAGGTTGAAGAACGAGGTGCGAAATGGGAGTGGTCGTTTCCGGAAGTGTGCTGAGTTCTCTTCCCCCCCCTACCATGTCGACTTGGCAGCCGGGGGAAAGGTCACTTGGCTTAGTCAGGTGGGCTGCGAGTCAGCGTTACCTGATGGGTTGCCCTTGAGGGCGTCTTTCACCCCCCTGGTTCTGTTGGTCTTTCGACCGCCAGGGTCGTCTGTTCCTCGGGGGTGACCAGGGCTCGCTAGGCCACGTCCTCTCGTCGTCTTCCGACGCTAGGTCGGAGTCGCTCGACTGTTGGATGCCTAAGACTATGGCGGTGTCTTCGTACCGATTTGTCGGCCGTCCGCGTGTCTCCCATGCAAGTTGCGCTTATTTCCTAATCTCTGGCATGGTGAGGTTACTCGTTCTGCAGTGCATAGTAACATCGTATCTCACGTCGTCGTGGAGATTGTGCAAGAATAGCGACTTGAGGGCATGGTCTTCTAGACCTGGGGCGTTACGTCCTTGGAAGTACGCAGATCTCAAGCGCCTGAAGTAGTCTCTCGGAGACTCTAGCCTTTCCTGGGAAATGGCAAAGGCGCAGAGGGTGGCAGAAGCTGGGTTGGAGTACAGGGAGTACTCCTCCCTAAGGGCGTGACAAAGGGATGAATAGCAGTCGCGGATGCTCGGCTGGAGCGGTTCCATGAAAGCGTGGACGCTTCGCGCTGTGGTTTTCCACACTAGCTTTAGCTTTTCGCGTGATAGGTCGAGGAGGCAGCGATCGATCTCCCTTAGGTAGTCATCGATGCTCGAGTCGTGATTATCGGGATTGAAGCGCTCTACGTCTTTTACCAGAGACTCAATCTGCAGAGTACGCAGGCCTCCAAGGTTGATGGGGCCTGAGCCGTCCGAGTCGTCTGAGTCTCCATACTCGCGATGGTGGTAACGACGATCATCCTCCCTCCCTGAGGGGGATGGGGTCAGTTCTTGTCGCGCGCGTGAACTGCGTGGAGGATTGCGTTCGCCTGAGGTGGTTTTGAAGCCACCTGGGCCGTCTAGGACCTGGTGTTGGTCCTCTCTCCTCCTGGTTGGGGATGTCGCGTTTAAGAAATGCAAGGTGGTTCGGGTCTCGGGGAATGAGGGAGCCGAGACCAAGAAATGACTGGGCTGAAAGGCTCGATTGGGGGTAGCAGTACCTACCGGGGTTACTGGAACACCTTGAAGCGCTTTCAGTTTGTCATCACTCTCTGATGCTTCAGAGAGTTCTAGGTTGACCTCTCTGAGGTCACTGCGCAGGCTACTATTTTCTGACTGTAGGGCTCTACAGTCACGTGACAACTCCTGAATCTCTGTTCGGAGTGTCCAGATCTCGCGTTGCTGCTCGTCGCTCTGTGCCCGGGTTCGGGCAGCTTGCAGCTGCATTTTCTGGTGGTAGATGAGCAGTATTTCGCAGATTACGTCCTGAATCAGGCGCTCTCTGTTACCTGCTGGGTTATTTACATAAGCCTCCGAGGACATCAGCCACCGCATCTCGTAAGGCGGTGTCTTCTGGAGCTACAGCTCCAGGAATGGGGGATTTCTCGTTGCTCATTCTCTCTAATGAGTGCGACTCCCAATGGTTGTTAATTCCCTAGTGTTAGAACGGAAACTGTTCGTGTTTACGGGTCTCAGTGAAATGTCTAGTTCTGTGACTTACGATTTCTACTGTTAGATGTTAATTACTGTTAGTGTTACGGTTCATGCAGGCGCACAGTGAAATGTCTAGCTCTGTGACTTACGTTTCTACTGTTGCTGCTCTGAGGTATCACTACTGCTTTGCAGCCAGAGGTGCGAAAATGCTAATGTAGATCAAAGCCTACCTATTTTGGGAAATAAGTTTCAGGAATTTGGATCATTCAAAAGAAGAAGAAAAAATAATTTTTCGAAAAAAAATATTTTTTGGAAAATTAATTATTCAAAAATAATTATGGATTAATGTGCATATATACTGTAACAAAACTGGAATAACGTACCCTCACACGGGGCACCATTATGTTGGGATCTAAAGGAGCGTGTTTGGGTTATCAGCATTTAAGAAACTGAATTCTTGACATCAATAGAATTATTAATGTATGTAACAATTATTAATGATTATTAATAAAAACGGGGCACCACCCTGCGAACAGGGACCAATAACCAAACGATAAAACTAAGTCTCATAATTAGTAGTCACTCATAATGTCAATAGTCTGCGTATGACTATACATTCAGTGACAGTGAAGGTTTTAAGTTCGAGCACAGGCTACTACATACAGTCTTATCAAATACATATGCACAAGTAATCACAGACGACTGCTCCTGAAAGTATAACAGAGTTTATTAAATCAAAATAATAAATGATCAAATCAATTAATATTGCAACCAACAAACGTTATCATACAATTTGATATGCCTAAACTAAAGAATGAATAAAATGGATGAGGGTGTATGTCTGTGTGTGTGTATGTGTGGGTCTGTGGGTGAACAGGAAGGAGAGTCTTACAGCTACCGCTAAAAACTACAAAGATGGCGGTGTCGAGTGACGCGGGCCAAAAGGGGAGGGGCCTCAAGAACTACAGCTAAAAACTACAAAGATGGCGGAGTCGAGTTACTCGGACAAAATGGCAGTTAGACTGCTGTATGTAATCACGTGTGCCTGGGCAGCACGTGTGTTGTGAGGCGATTGTTTCAACGGGGTTTTCCCCGGGGCAGAGATAAGAAAGAGAGCAAAGGTGGGGGTCATGAATCAAGCTTCTGCGTGCGGTCCGCGTTGTAGTGATAATGGGGGTCGCTGGCGTATCGTACACAACGTGCCGTTGTCGGTAGAACTGCCAGCAGTTATGTACGATAGCCGAGATTCCACACTTCACTCACAGAGCTGATTTAATGAGCAGAGAATACTACACGAAGTGTAGTAAAACAAATGAAAAGAAATCAAATAAATCCCAAGCAAACAGTCATAGTTAATACACAAATACAGCGGAGCTTCTCTGCTCCGTAAAGAGTTGCGTGATACCTCGATATCACGCGACAGTAACTTAAACACACAAAAACCCGGGAATATCAACAGATAAATGAATGGCCTGAATTAAACTTACGTTAATTTAAGTTAAGCTATGCCCAAATGCCAAGAATCTTACTTGTCGATGCTTCGTTGCAACGTGGAAGTGTTCGTGGCAAATTTGTCCTTTTTCTTCGGCAGAAAGGGGGGGGGGGTAGGCTGCTTGCAGCGCGGCTTTGCAGCGGGCGCTGTGCCGTCGTGGCGTGAGCTCGCTCTGGAGCGAAACGCAGACGATCCTCGCTGCAGGGAGGACAGTTTAACTTCGGTTGAGACGACGTGGTCTGTGCGTCTTACCGGTAATCATCGGTCAGGAGAGGAGCGAGGCTTCGTCGGGCTCCTCTGTGCCGGTTTGTGCACGGAAAGAAAAAGGAGCAAAAAGTACTGAATGGATCGCTGAAGCAGATTCGTTATCGCGGGCTGTTTCGTCCAGGACGAAATGGCTTGTCAGGGTTTGAGTAGGGGAGAAGGGCCGTTGCGTCCTCGTGGTCTCCGTCGTGCTGGAGGGGGGAGGAGAGGCCGATGTATCTCCATGCGTCCAGGACGAAGGTCCGGGTGAAGAGCGGTTGCGTGCTCCCTAACTCAACCGAGGTCGATTGGAAAAAGCCATGAGTTGGGGGAAGCAGATAGTTTTATAGAGCAGATAGTTTTATAGAACAGGGGTCGAACCACAGGGGTCCTGGGTTCTCTTGGCCTTCGGCCAATGAGATTGCCGCGGTTACCATGGTTATTTGGGGGGGGGGAATTCACACCCGAGTGTGAAATTCCTTTGCTCTCCTCAAACTACAAATCAGGATGAAACCTTTGCTTGGAAAAGTGAAGGCCTGATTCTCTTTGTCCACAGCACATGTTTAAGCCATATGATCAGACCCCAACAACAGTGTGTAGGATTTGGTGGCACCTAGCAGTGTGATTGTTACCAACTAAAGATTGGTTTTGAACTGGTTTATGTAATACTTTTGAATTTGTCTGTACTGGCCCTCATTTTAACAAATTCAAACAGAATAGGGTTTGGTGGTTGATGTTCTCACTCCCAACTCATCGAATACCAATGCTTGGTCAGTGGCCCTCTGTTAAAACTATGATACCCCTCTCATGTCAGTTTTGAATGTGTGAATATGCATAGTATCCTTTCAAAGTAAAGGGCCATGTTTACAGGAAACGTATAGTTTATGCTTATTATGTGCATACAGTCTCGAATGTGGGGCAGGTTTTTGTCTGTCCGTGCACATCCAACGTTTTCTAACTCCGACAATGGGTGGAGAAGGTAGAAAACTTTGAGGAGTTTCGAGAATGTTGGTTCGCCGAGAGGAGAAACCGCATAAAGTATAAAAGATCTATACGCTTCCCTCCAACGATTCGGCTTCAGCTCATTTCTGGGCAACCGTCCTTGCAGAAAGTTTGCCCAGGGCTTTACATTGAGCTATTGCACCTCATACAGACGCTAAAGGTGCCTCAGTGCAACAATATCAGACGCCAACCCAAGCACTGACAAAGCTTGTTTCTCAGATATTAAAACTTAAAATGGGCTTGAATCCATTTCAGTGAATGTTAGGTTTTTATTCCCTGGTCTGTAAATTACAGAGTTATACAAAACAAGTTTTTTACAGGATTCATTGTGTTGCATAGAGGACTGGCTATTTACAACTTCAATAGATTTGAATTTGTGGATCAGTATTTAAAGTTGTTTACTATTATCATTTTACTATGAGGGCACAAAGTAAGTGACTATTGACACAAAACTGTTGTGGAAGGAAGAGGAAGGAATACTTTGGTTTGTTCTGTTTTTACTTACTATATGACTTACTACATATATATACATATGTGTGGTATGGTACGATAAACCTGTGTTTGTCTGTATGGATCAGTCGGTATATCATAGCGTCTTGATGTATTTTGAAGTAAATATTTCTCTCCTTATGAAATAAGATTTGCATACATGTACATGGATAAATGTGTGTATTTGTGGCCATGTGTGTGTGTACTTGGTCTTGGGGATTTTAACATCTTAGTATTGTGCTTTTGTTTTGTTGAAAGGGTTGTATTTCCACATCAAGTGTCAATGGATGTATCATCTGCTTGTGGAGGAATTATATTGAGACAGGACGCTGCTCAGTGCATGCTCCACCAGGTGCTCTTGGGACCTCAAGGGGTGACCCTGTCAATCAGAATTGAATCCAGTGATGGGCCCCCTGTTAGAGTCAAATTGGAGGCCTTGAGTGTTTCTGTTAGGGGTCAATGACATGGAAATGTCATTGCTGTACTGAAACGTGATGCTTATTTCTTTCTTAGGTATCTGTGCGCTACCATATGAATTTGTTCCACACGTGGAAGACCAACAAGACAGTGCGATTGCAGATTCCCTTGCCTGCCCACAGCACACCTACCCAACAGACCCTGCCCATCAACACCTCCTGCAAAGGCACCAACAAAGAGACTATGGTGTAGAGTAGACTAGTCTACAACACTGCACATACCTCATATAGAAGGGAAGAGGGCAACGAAGCTGAAGACATGTCCCAATCCTGACATGACAGAGTTGAAGCCAGGGTTGGTCGACTCCTTCAAGGATTGTCACCTTTTGCTGGGAACAACTGCGCCAAAAGAGCAAATCTATGTTGTCTCACAACCTTTGAGTCCGTCTGCGAGGAAAACTACGATCTTGTGTCACTCTCTCCAAATCAAAAGTCATCTCGTCAATCGTGGACATGTTCAGTATTTTTTTTTTTGGACAGTGACAATCATTTCCTGGAAACAAAGCGTTCCGGACAATCTGACGATCCAGTAATTTTTCCTCATGGAATGAGATTACCAATTGTTGACACTGTTGCAACCTGGCAGTTGTAATATTGACAATAAAAGAGCCAAATCTGGATGCTTGTTGAACCACAGGTTTTCTGATCGAGACATGCCACGAAAGAGTTACTGGGTTGTCTTAGTTTACAGTTTGTGGGTTGGTAAGCACTCCAGATACCCAAATGTGTGCACAAGCACATGTTCCCTTTAATGAATGAACTTCATCCACATGAAACATGGCAGTTACAAGAGCCTCCATCTGGAATCAAACCAAGGTTGTTGTGGTTAAAAGCACCCAACAGCCCCGCTAGGTTTGCTCTCTCGGGTGGATTGGGGCAATATAATAGAGTGTATGTATGCCATATGTAGAGTAGCTATGCTAGCAGCTCTGCGAGGCTGTACTTGGGAGTGGAGCTTTGCAGGAATTAGACAGTCTTAGTGTAGCATGTTAGCTTGCTAACATAAGTGAATTAGCGCTAAACAAAGTGCAGCTGAAACTGATTGAAATATGGACCTGATGATTGAGATAGAGGAAGTGTCACTTTTTGGCAACCTCCCATTTTAGTCATGCAACATCTCATCTTTAGACAGCAATGCAAGACCATTATGTGGGCTGATGTTGAATGTTTTATTTTCCAATGGAAGGTGCCCGAGTGAAATGACCCATAAGTATTTAAGTAGCAGCCAAGATAACAGCTGGTCAAATTCTGTAAATGTTACAGGAAGGTGCTATAAGGCTTCCTTTCTCATCTCCTTCAGCATAAGGTACACTGGATCACTTCACGGCAGAAAGGCGACAATGCTGTTCCACAATTACTTGTGGCAGCAACATTTGAAGAGACTCCAAGAGTACAATGTACTTCATGGCTAAATTGAAAATGTCGTTCTCAGGTGAGATTCAGTTTTGGTCAGAAATCTTAAGTTGTACAGCATCATTCGTTACTGTGCTCATTATCTACACGGTACAAATAGCTGGAAAAAATAATCTGTTTTTATTACTGTCTTTTCCTGTTCTTATAAATTCTCATGACAGTCCATAAAAATTAAGGAAAAATGTTCAGAATAAGACGTCATTTTTTGGACTATCTAAACTGTCATAGTATGATCAGCGCGGTTTCAATCAGCATCTCTTTTTCCAATATTTCATCTTTTGATGAAACTGAGAAAGTTTCAAAAGATCCCCCCCCCCACCCCCAAACTCTGTGAGCAGGATAAATAAAACCCAAACCATCTCCATGATTGGATACCATTAGCCAGAAAATGTGCCAAAAAATAAAAAATAAAAATAAAGTGTTGGGCATTTGCATTAGCCAAACCTTAAACTCATGCTGCTGAAATTTCCATCCTACTTCCTCCTGCTAATAATTTAGTTTGTTAAATGTTATGCAAGTCATTGTGAACTCTGAGCACATTCAAGCACAGATTTTCCTGTAATGAACAGTCTTCAACACTTAGAGCCAGGTGTCTAACGGCACCACACGTATAACTTTATTATGCCAACAGTTTTATTTCACACACACTTAAAATGAGATCAAATCAAGGCAAAGCTCACATCTTGTCTTGTGCAGTTAGAGCCATGAAACCAGTGAGGAATACTGAGGTTGACGCTCTTGCTCTAAGGCATCCGAGCTCTTCACAGGCAGACCAACGTGTCAAAGTCAGACTGTAGTTTGGCAGAGAGGAGTTTGTTGTTTGAGACGACGCTGGAACCAGAGAGCAGCCGACGGCTGTTCTCCCAGGTCAGAGCCGGTCCAAGTGTTCCAGGCGGACATCAGCGATTCACGTGACTGCACAGATGCCCTCTTTAGACAGATCCTGAAATCAAACACAGCAGCGTCACTTACTAAACATACAGTTACCATCACAGGACACATGCTGGGCTCATATAGGCAGTCTGGTTAGTGCTGAACAATGTGCTGAAAACAGTAGTTTCCCTTTAACTGAAGGATTGCAGTTTGGTTAAGTTCTCTTGCATTTTAAACCAAACTTAAATAAGTGCATCTTAGCTTTTAGAAGTCAGTATTCTGAAGGTTTTCACTTCAAAGAAAGTCATGGTAGGTCATTAATAAGGTATGTTATTGCTTCATTGGCATGGCTGAATCCTTTGTGCCGATAAGATTCATTACAAATGAGGATCAAAAAAGGATTTATATATTGCAGCTGCATTATACTTGTGTAAGAGGGCATGCTTTTCATTTATGTTTGTACACAAATTGGAACAACATGAATATTAACATATGTCAGACATTAAGCTGTCAAAATCTAAATCTATTCATGCATCCAAAATCAAAACAAACTGCATTAAGAGAGCGTGACACTTTCCCCGTTTGCATTGACACCAGGCAGCTTAGCTGCATACATACAGTGCTGCATAAAAGCCAATCCAAACTAAAGAAGCCCGTGTCGCTTTGATTTAAAACAATATATTTGGGATTTTGCCTGATTCAAAATGTGTTTGACTTCTCTTAAACACGCGTTTAATGTATTAACATTGTGTTCAGTTTATTTGAAAGCATGATTTCTTAAATAATGTGCACCATTTCTCTTCTCCATGATGCCTACATAGAATAAAATCAATACACAGCTATCCCTGTAATGTGCAAAAACGGGTATGCACGAAGAAGCACATCACTGAAGGCAAACAAGAGGCACAAAAGTGGCTTGGTTAAAGTGCCACACATTCAAAATTAACTGGCTTTTGTTTCCAGAGAATTTGTTTCCCACTAAGAATAAAATAAAGCTGAAGGCAGCATAAACCACCCTCAAGAACATTTCTTTATACAGAAATCTGGAGAAACAGGATTAATGCAAATATGTCCAACAGGATGAAGAAGCTCCTCAGGCTCCACGATGTTCGGCTCAGTGGAGCTAGTGTCAAACTCACCAATCATTTCTTAAACTGGTCCAGTATTGAGCGAGAGTGCAAAAAACAGCTGCCGCTCACGGGCTGCAGATTCAGGGCAAACTGGCACCATCATTTACGTCCACCTGAAGCTTTTTTCATTACAGGCTCTGAATGTTAATATAATTCTTTGACATTATGGAAAGAGTCTCGCAGAAGGTGGAGTCCTGAAATCCTAATAACATGTTGTCAGACAACGTGGGCCCGTCAGTGGCAACATTGATGCTGCTCACTTGTCATCGCAGCATCATCCTTCAATAGAAGACACTTTTTTTTCTTCTTTTTCTCCATTAGTCACAAAAACATGGGCAAACAGGATCCAGGCTGAAAGACACCCAAGTTACCCTTTAACCCAGACACTGACTCCTGAGTTGAACTCTGATTATTTTTGGCACGTTGCTGAATAAAACAAAGGCAGGAGCAAATCCAACATGTCTGAAACAAGCCATGCATCTTTACACAGAGCCGTGCACACCGGGTACAAGCAGACGAGCAGAGGGAGAACAGCACCGCCCTCCTCACCTGTACAGCACGCCGTCTCTGCACTCAAGAGACAGAACAACACTTCTTCTTCCTCCTCCTCCTCTTGGGCTTCAGTGTAGGCAAGAAAAAACCGGACGTCAAGTTTCATGTACTCAGATCTTTTCCAGACGTGGTTTGTGTGCGAGTAATTGCAGAATTGCGGCAGTGTATGGTTGATTGCGTGCAGCGTAATGTCTCAGGGAGACATCAATTATTGTTTCAATGTATGTTTTAAATCTCCTTTACTTTTTACTACTGCATTTTATTTCTTACACTGTTTCTTTAATTGTCTTTAAATCTCCTTTTCTTTTGCCTTATGTTTTGATGCTTTTAATGGTTTTATGTGAAGCACTTTGAATTACCTTGTTGTTGAAATGTGCTATACAAATAAACTTGCCTTGCTGACGCATTTGGGCCCGTTTCTGTAAGAGCACTTCACACTGAGGTTATGAAGTTTGTTTTTGGTTGCTTTATGAGTCGGTGTCTTTACCTGTCTCCGAAAGTGCTGGACGTCACTGCCCGCGAGGTATTCTTCATCAAAATCCAGTTCGGTCTCCTCACCTCTGTCCGCCATCTCCTGCGAAGGGATCACATGGGGAGTTACAGCAAACACTGGAATATTATATATTGATCATATTCCAATGTCTATATCCAAAGCAACATTTTGTAATAACTATGTTTCAGAATCTAAAAAGAGAATTAAAGTGGGATTCAATCCATAAAATGTAAATAGTTAAATTCTACATTCCACAATCTTGATAAATATGCTCAGAGACAATATATAATAAAGTTCGTAGCCTTGATGTTGAGATGAATTCTGTGCAGGAAGGACTTGTGATATTATGCAAATAGGATCTCGTCTGAATAAGATTTGTTTCGTTAACAGCAAGATTTCTTTTGTTGATGTCTATGAATTCAACACATGTATTCTTCAGTGCAGCATTATCAGGGGAAAGTAGGGCGCTTCCCAGAGACGTGCCGATAGTGAACTGCATCCTTTTGGATTTTAATGTGACAGACACAAAGCACGTAATCAGCAACATCACAGGAGTTTGACTACAGTGAAGCAAACTGCATCTCCCAGAATGCACCAGCACAAAATGCTCTACTAACCTCATGGTTGGGGTCCAGAAGAACCAGCCTTACATGAGTGCCGGGGCCCCAGCTCCTCTGGCCCTGCAGAACCAGGTCCCCAGAATCAGCCTCCGCCTCTTCACCTGCCGCCCAGATCTGACAACGCGCACGTTAATTCCATTTTACTTAAACGGGGGGTGGGGGGGGGGGGGCGGCGCCGCAAATCTTATTGTCCCCCTAATAAGGCTTCTTGGCAGCAGAGCCGAGGGAAGTACAGTTAAACAAATAACTAGCAACTACTCACTGTGAGCGTCTGCCCACCAGCCAGGATGCAGGAGGACGGGATGTGGAAGGAGAGGTCTTCACAGTCCGGGTACATCTTTCGTACCACCCAACCACCCAGCGGCTGCTCCTGGAAACGCAGAACAAGTAAATACATTTAAGGTGGGATGCTGTACGCCATAACGAGATTATTCAATGAATTGGGGCCGGATTTTCAGATTTTTAATCCAGTGCAAAACACAACTGTCAGTTCAGTTTACTGGTCTCTGGACAAACAAGTAAAGCAGGTCACAGTCTTCTGCCTAACTAATGTTGATTTACACTTCTCTTCATTATTAACAGTCTCAGATCAGTCTTATCGACAGAAGTCGGTCAGTGTTGTAGAGACAGATTTATAAACAACACGTACGCACAAAAACCATGCAGACACTATTTATTACAAATCAATGTGCGGAGAGAATGACGGCTGCTCTGGTGCCGTTTGACAACTATGAGAGGAATGGAAAAGTTCTGGATATTGCTGGACCGGACGTTTCTACATACACAGCTAACTGGGAGTGGAAACGTTCACACCATACCTATGCATACTTGGAAGGACATACATTGAACGTTTTTTGGTAGTCATTTGACCAGTACAAAAAATGAACCGGCTGGCTGGCTCGTTAGCTTGTCCTTCCCCAGAGCACCACTGGGACGGTTAGACCCAGTGGTGCCGCTGTTTGGCTCATTTTCTGTAATCAGTGCAGCATTAAAGCATAGTGGAATTAACAAGCTAGCTAACCAACCAGCAGTCTGCTACTTTGATTGCTAATGCCACCACGCTTTAATGCTACACTAGTTACAGACAATAAGCCAAACAAAGTTATCCCATCTGTGCTCGTGTGGATGAAGCATTAAAAAGAGCAATATGAAACCTCTACAGCAGGCGTCTCAAACTCATTTTCACTCCGGGCCACATCAGCATCATGGTCGCCCGCAAAGGGCCGGTTGTAAATGTAACTACTCGTAACATATTGTTAAATAACTCTCTGCATTCACAGTTTAAAGTAGTCTTCAATGTACTCACAATACATTTCCATGTTAAATGTACAGTAACCAGTCAAAGAGCCGCTTCTATGACTGTTTAAGTGTCTCATAACTTTGACTTTCTATCTCATAACTTTGACTTCATATCTCATAACTTTGACTTTCTATCTCATAACTTTGACTTTCTATCTCATAACTTTGACTTTCTATCTCATAACTTTGACTTTCTATCTCATAACTTTGACTTTCTATCTCATAACTTTGACTTTCTATCTCATGACTTTGACTTTCTATCTCATGACTTTGACTTTCTATCTCATGACTTTGACTTTCTATCTCATGACTTTGACTTCATATCTCATGACTTCATATCTCATGACTTCATATCTCATGACTTCATATCTCATGACTTCATATCTCATGACTTCATATCTCATGACTTTGACTTCATATCTCATAACTTTGACTTCATATCTCATAACTTTGACTTCATATCTCATAACTTTGACTTCATATCTCATAACTTTGACTTCATATCTCATAACTTTGACTTCATATCTCATAACTTTGACTTCATATCTCATAACTTTGACTTCATATCTCATAACTTTGACTTCATATCTCATAACTTTGACTTCATATCTCATAACTTTGACTTCATATCTCATAACTTTGACTTCATATCTCATAACTTTGACTTCATATCTCATAACTTTGACTTCATATCTCATAATTTCGACTATGGAGATATTTTTATTATAAAGTCTAACTTAAAAAAACAAAAAAATAATGCTGAACTTTTTTTTTTGCTGGCGGAGTTTGGGACCACATAAAATGCCGTAGGGCCTGCGGGCCGGGAGTTTGAGACCCCTGCTCTACAGCATTAATATAGCAGCAAACAGACTAGTTATGTGAAGATATAGTGGAGTAATCAGAGCTTCTGTGCTTTGTCGACATGGCCACAGGTGCTTTCATGAAATAGTTGTGCATGCGAGCGTGCCCCACTGGCTAGCTCATGGCAGCCACTCTGAACATACGGCAGTTACAGATGATAACAGCGTCCCGACAAACAGTGTCGCAGAAGAATAGCACTCACCCTCCGGCTCCCCTTCAGGTGAGCCGAACACTTAGCGCCGAGTCTCACTGGAGCACACGTGGCCTTCTCTCGCGCGCAGTGTTTACAATCCATGGTGCTTTATTTATGTCACACATCACTTTTGATTCTAGAAATCCATCAACCTTCCACCGCTTATCCGGGGTTGGGTCGCAGCAGGCCAAGCAGGCCGACCCAGACCTCCCTCTCACCGGCAACAATGTTCCAGCTCATTCTGGGGGATCCCAATGCGTTCCCAGGCCAGCTGGGAGATTTAATGTCTCCAGCGTGTTCTGGGTCTTCCCCGGGGTCCCAGTTGGACGTGCCTGGAAAACCTCCAGTGGGAGGCGTCCAGGATGCATCCTGATTAGATGCCCGAACCACCTCAGCTGACTCCTTTCGACGCGAAGGAGTAGCGGCTCGACTCCAAGTTCCCTCCTGATGACCGAGCGCCTTACCCTATCTCTAAGGCTGAGCCCGGCCACCCTACGGAGGTATCGAAATAATTTCATTAATTGCATATTCTGGACAGCCAGACTTGACGGTTTAAAAAATTGGATTTCAGGACGTTTGGGACAATGGTGAAAAAAATAAAGTTAGAGCCCCGTCCCTCAGCTGGTAGATGCTCCTCTTACAGACTAACACTTCCTGGTGTTGGAAACTTGTAGACTCCATGCCCAAGCTGAGATATCCCCGATGACATCACCAGGATTACTTGACAAAGCGCCTACATGAGACGTTATGTAACCATCAAGTAAATTGACGTGGACATGTAAAATGGATGTGCGTCTTTGCACACGACAGTGCCATGATGAGGTGAAACTGGGACATTCAAACTAAGTCAAACCCAAACATGAAGCCATTATCCAGCTGCACTGCAGCCTTACCGTCTCAGAGTTGTTCTTCAGTCGGACATATTTTCCAGCGACGTCGACCTCTGCCACGCTCACAGCGCCGTGCTCTGCTGACCGACTGGACATTTTAGAGACCGGCGATATGCCAGACACTCCCTCGAGTTTCCGTTTCTTCCCTCTGAGCGTGCGGTTGCCGTGTACCTGAGGTCGGGGTATAGCTGTATGCTGGGAAGGGCTGGGTGACAGGTGCAATCTGAGAAGAAAATTACATTTGGATAAAGAAAAACTGGCAAAACACGCCAGAGGTCCAGCTATCATGCCATCACGACAGACAGATCACAGCCAAACCTCTGCTCCTCCATCTCCAGCATCTTCCTATAGGCATTGATCTCCATGTCCAGAGCCAGCTTGACGTCCAGCAGGTTCTCGTGGTCCTCCAGCTGGGCGAACATCTGGCTTCTCATAGTCAGCAGCTCCTGCTCCTTCTGACTGAGTCTCCGCTGCCAAACCTCCCGCTCCCCGTCAAGAGTCCTCTCCAGCTCCTGAACGCTGCTCTCCAGGGCCATTTTCTGACAGAGAGAAGAAGAAGGTGAAGACAAATGTCAGAGGCCAGAAGGAAGAAACAGCGTGGAGCAAACTACACAAATTTGCGACACAAAAATGTTGTCGAAGAACGAGTTGGGGCATCTACATAAATAGGACATGTAGATAAAAAAAAAAAAAAACAGCGCAACCTAAATAAAAAGCAGCCTCTACAGGCAACGAACGGCACACACCTTGATCGTGGGTTCAAGCTCGCTCTTAAACTCTCATGCATGTCAATTTATACAGATTCCCTTACTGTCAAATTAAAGCGCTGACCTGACAGGGAACGCTACGCTCACACGCACTAAAGGCACACACAGCGGCTACGCTATCACAGCAGCGACACACGTGGTCAGCCGATACATTTATCAGCTGTAATGAACACTCCTATTGTACTTAGTGTTAGATTATTGCTCTGCAGTGAACACGACTTTATTCATTCATGGTGTATATTCCATAGTGACAGATTCAGCATACTGTACAAAGCTATCTGCTATAACTCCATATCCTCACTTTAAAAAAAACTGATGTTCAGGGTTGTGGATACCACTGATGGTCACGATCATTTTGGAAGCAATCAGTGTGATTGCTGTAAACGTAAATACTGCGCTGTGTAGAGGGTGGGATGCGAGACTGAACCAGCTACTAATTTTTGACGTATGTGCGTTTCCTCCTTTGAGTGTGCGCAAACATTTAGTGGGGATCCTATGTGCCGTTTTATCAATGAGACCCCCGATCAGTTTTATCAATGCCTGAAAATAACCTTTAAAGTTTCATGTCGTCGAGTCCCTTTAGAAAACCTCTTATTTTAGCGTAGCAGGTGTCTGACAGTCTGCTCCAGCTCGGATATCAACACACACACACGCGAGAGAGCCATTACGCCATTATATCTTTACATAGTTAAGTCGTTTGCTGCCTTATCAATGTTCAGAATGTGGAATACAGCTCCTTTAACAGACGTGTTCATGGCCTCACTCACATCTTTCTGGTACTGCTGGAGCTGGGAGCTGAGGCGCTCCACTCTGAGCTTGGTGGTTTCCAGTTCATCTTTGGTGGCTGACGCAACACTGTTTTTCTCCAACGCGGACTGCTGGGCATTCTGTAACTGTAGTGCAGAAAGAAAAAAAAAAAAAAGGAAATGTAAAAGTGCAATAAATATGGAAACTTTTAAAGGCATCACCTTAAGCTGTGCGCGAGTACCTTAGAACTGACGGTCCTGTCGATCTCTTCTTTGTACTGCTGCACCTGAGACTCGTGGTCCTGGCGGAGCTGCTGCATCGTCTCCTTCAGTTTACTGTCAAACTCTCTCCGGCGTCCTGAGTCCAGCTCCACTAGATGACTCTCATGACGGCTTCGGATCTCAAAGACCTCCTTCAAAACAAATAATGCAGAGTTTCGAGGGTGTCAGCTTGAGGCGATGCAGAGAGCAAACTGAATGCAGGAGGACAGGAATCAGTGCAATTGAAATTGTGTTGAGGTAAATGTTAGTAATTTAGAGTCACGATTGTCAGCTTAGGGGCCTCGTGTACTTTTACCTGTTCATTGATGTTCTTCTGGAGTCCCAGCTGTTCTTTCAGGGTCTGCACCTGGTTCTCCAAGTCCACCCTCCTCAGGATCTCAGAGCTCAGCTGGTTCTTTGTGTCTGCCAGAGCACCCTCTACCTGGTGACACCCCCCATCCCAGACACTCAGCTAAAACATCCAAATAAATTATCTCCATCTCTGGTAAAGTCATGGCTTATGAGCTTCATATCAGATCTCAGGAAAAAATGAGTTACAAACTGACAAATATTTGTAATTATCTTCATAACCGCATGGAGCATGCTGCTGGATCGTCGTCACAATGAAAGGTGAGTGCTATTCCAGAGGGGAACAGACTTCATCACAAGTCTGGTTCGTTTCAATTTCGTGCTTTGTAAAAAGTTTCCCCTTCCAGTCTTTATGCTAAGCTAGGGTATCCACGCCATGACTCTGGCTCGGACAAGAAGTTAAACGCTGTGTTCTAAAAGTCAAAGAAATTTTGCAGTTTCTTTTACAAACCATATTTCTTTGACCTCGATGGAAAAGGTCAAGGAAAGAAGTGAAGGAGAAGGACGTAGGACAAGACAACTGTGGTGCTATCAGAACCCAAATGCACAAGGACGCAATGAAGCCTCGTGCTTCATTCCTCGTTAAAGGAATCGAGGCTGTCATCACTTTTCCTCTGTAAAGGAGGATGCAGGGGCTGGTCTGACATCACAACATACATACACAATATTGCAATAATGATATACATCAGGAAATGGCATGTTTTCGGGTGAATCAATCAATCAATAAATAAATCAAATAAATAAATAGTCTCTATGCTTATTCATTTAGATGACATGCTTATATCTCAATATTTGATTTCATCACGGTCTTACACCATCAAAAAGCCGATAGAATCACAACCAGAACCTCAAACAATGCACATCATTACATCTCCAGTTAGCCGTGTAGTTCACATAGCTAGCTTCAGGTCTTACATGTTCCAGCTGGCTGCTCTGGTCAGTGAACTCGTCACTGAGTCTCCTGTTCTTAGACAGCAGCTCGGTGAACGCAGCATCCTTGGACCTCAGCGCAGCCTCAACTTGACTCCACTGGGCCAGAGCGTTGGCCAGATCACTCTCCTGCTTCTGGTTCCTGAGAGAGAGATCAGAGTGACAGTTGAGCGTCACAGAGAACAGCTGATCATGTGTAGCATTAATGCTGCCTTAGTAACTGTCGTACATGCAGGCCCTACCCAACTTCTAGCAAATTCAAACCAAGCTTATATCAAAGATCAAGGCTCAGTTCGACAAATGTCTAAAGTGTGAAAAATAAGTTTATGTTCAAATTTTCAAAAAACGCCAAAGACAGCAGCAGGGAGCTGTGAACCAGCTGGAATACATACATATGAATGAGACACCTGCAGAGCATTAAAGCACAAACCACACAGCGCACTGACATGTTAACTGTATTCATCTGTGGTCCGCAGGTGCATTCAATGAGCGGAGTCTGGCGTTAGAGCTTCTTCTGCACCTACGCGCTCGTGTATAGCTGTATCCTAACGCTACTACCTGGCTTGAACTTTCCGGTACTCCTCGCAGAGACTTCCATAGTCGATCTGCAAACGGGCCCTCTCTCCGGCCAGGCTGTCCAGGGACTTCCTGACGTCGGCCAACTCCTCCTCGTACAGACGCCGAACGTTGCCCATCTCCCGGCTTTTCGACTCATCTTTTTCTGCCAGCTGAAACAATATGGAGGACCTTTCACTTTCCAGGTCTTGGACCCGGTGTATGTAGTTGGCGAGGCGGTCGTTGAGGTACCGGAGCTCCTCCTTCTCCTGGATGCGGTACATGCGGGTCGGGCTGGTGCTGGATGCGGGCAGGCCGGTGGCTGCGCTGTGTCGGCTGGCGGAGCGGCTGGAACGGCCGCTGGAGGCGGCAGCGGGGGTCGAGGTGGCAGAGGCCATGACGGTGGTGGGCTACAAACGTCGGAGTCAGAGTCCGCAGCTGGTCCAGATAGGGTTCAGGCGCTTCTGTAACTATGGGCCGCAGCGGGGTTACGTTACTCCCATCCAAACTAACGTCTACATAAGCGGTGGATGCAGAGCTATTTCGGATGCACACAAGTCACCCTGAACCTCTCCGGTGATCGCAGCACATGGAGACCCGGCATCTGGCTCTCCCTTCTGGTTAAGTGGCTTATTTTCCTGCGTTTACGATGTCCACAGCTGAAACTAATCACATTTGACGAGTTGACGCACTGACAACGCCAGCAGCGCCAAGTGACACTAAACTACGAAATACATTTCCGGGGGAGATTTTCAAAACAATACGGAATTGACGGGTTTGTGTGTGTAATATTAACAACTATCAAAGTAACAATTAATATTGTATTTAAGAAGAATGCAAGGTCAATTGTCATTTGCAAAACATCCTTACTGTAATCTACATAGTCTCTTATTGGACCCTGCATAGCCTCTTATTGTCACCATGGGCTTTATATCTGCCTTGAGGATGTTTACCATCCTACTACAATCCTAATAACTTTTCTGGTACATTATTTTGCACATACATATCAATTTCTTGAAATCCAGTGGCCATAAAACACATAACATGTTGTGCTTCCAAAAAGTATAACCTTTATGATGAAACTGCCCAGTTTTGGTGATCTAGTTAGTTGCAAATGAAATGATCACTATCACAAATAAATACCAATATAAAATAAATACACCTGTCTTATGATAGATGATTACCTTTGAAATAAAAAATGTATTATGTTTCACATATAAAGGATACATTGAATGAGCCTAACCCTGTAAAATTCATGTTTCATGAGTAATCGGGTTTGGTACAATATATATTGTTCTGTGAGTGCAAGTTCAAATATATGAATGTGCAATATGACAAAGTAAACAGTGTAACTGAGCGACGTTCTAAATCTTGGAACATGTAACTTTCTGGTATTGTAACTGCGAACCACTGTATTTGTGTGGAAGAATCTCAAACGAAATGTTCATTCTTAATCGTTGTTTCTTAATGTTGCTTAATGTTTTTTCCTTCATTCTTAATGTTTTTCCTGGGCGACCTTTACTTTGAAGGGAAAACTGGACAGCTTCCGTTATTTTCTTTAGCGTAACTCAGTCAAGCTTGATTTAAGTGAGATTCCTGCAGGACATCAGCTGATAGGGATGACTCGCCAAAAGCCTGTAGCTGATGTCACTTATCGCAAGACTACATCTGTTTTTTCTCAGCTTTTTATGTTAAATATCAACGTATGCACATTACATGTACTACTCTAACCCTAACACATTACATGTACTACTCTAACCCTAAGCCTAACACATTACATTTAGCAGTACGGTGTCTGTCAAACTGAAAGAGTTCAGTGAAAACAGGGTCGTGTAATATTGTCGCCACATTTTCTGATACGTTTTAAATTTGAAATGTGTGAAGTCCTAATTTTCAAGCACAATAGTACTTATTAATCGTAAATTTCTCTAGAAATGCTGTTGCATATGTCTGGATGAAAGGTGGCGCCAGACCTCCATCACACACATTTATACGAGGATAATTCAGTTTGTACAATGTGGCATTCATCCGTTCATATACAATAAGCTATATTTACTGGCTGTCATATTGACTGGATATATGGTTTATACACCACCGTATAATAACTGCGCCATATAAAAGTTTAAAACCATCTTTCAATACGATAGAAAGAAGAAGAAGAAAGATTCCTTTATTAGTCCCTCGTGAGATGTGCTGATATGTGATACCTTGCGGTTGCCGGACGACCCTCTCTAGTGAGCCACGGCGCCCCACTGCCAGTGGCTGCCCGTTTATACTTTGGTTTTGGCCTTTTGTTGAGAGACAGCGAGATCCTTCTTGTGGCACTGGCACCTCTGCGTCACTCAGCGTCAGTCTGTGGCACGCAGCGTCACACAGCGTCCCTCTCTGTCTCTCAGCGTCCGTCTCTGTCACTCAGCGTCCCTCTCTGTCAGTTCAGCGGAAAGATTCAGCTGTGGCACGCGAGCATAGTTCGGCAATTGTCAAGAAGCTGCGGAGCTGAGGGGGCGGAGCCACATTTCCTGAGACATTTCCTGAGAACACCCGTTGTTGTTACGACAGATCAGCTTCCATAAATCAGTTTTATGATTTTAGTTGAGTCACAGGAGCCCCCTGTTCTCTGTATGCATCCTTAGAGTAAGTACGTTGTACTTTTTTGTTTCTCATTCATTTTATTTCAGTATGATTTAGCTGGTTTTGCAACAAAATGGAACATAATACACTTTCTAAATTATTACTTTTATAGTCACTTACAACAATCGGCTACAATAATGAAAATAAATCATCCGTTTTAGAATCATTTAAAAGTATATATTAAAATTAAGACATAAAATGTCCAATCCAAAAATACATGTTTGAAAATATCTTCACTCTTCCTCTGCTTATATGTATATGTATGTCAGTAGGACATATGTTAACTGTTAACAGTTTACAGCATACTTAAATAAATATAAATAAATACAAAACACACGCACACTTTGTACACACACTGCAGCAATTCTTTTGCAGGAATATGAGCATATTTTCCCCCTCTGGCGAAATACAACACGTCTCATGCCTTATTTTATTTTACCAGTTGGTGGCGGTAATGCGCCAATTCGTTTGCCAACCGCCAGTACACCAAAAGGGAGGAGAAGAAGAAGCTTTCCCGTGCCTGTGTTGTTGTGCTCATGAGCGACAGCGCTACGTACCCCGTTGTAATAATACTATGAGTGAGGAGCGGAGGACCCAGTCCTGCTGCCAGGACGGAGTCATCAGGGTAGTGTAAAAAAAGTATTTCAATCTGCGCAGGAAGACAGAGGGTTACGCAGAGTGACAGAGCGTGAAGCAGTGTGACGGAGCTTGAAGCAAGGTGACCGAGCGGGACGCAGGGTGACCGAGCGGGACGCAGGGTGACCGAGCGGGACGCAGGGTGACCGAGCGGGACGCAGGGTGACCGAGCGTGATGCAGAGTGACAGAGCGTGACTCAGGGTGACAGATATTTGATGTTGATGGTTAATTTGCAACCAAGTTGTATACATCATGTATTTACTTGTTATTTGTATGTAATAGAAAAGTGAGCATGTGTACTTCATGAAGCAATAAATAATGACAATTGAAAAATATAGAGAGATGTTTGGTTCATTCTTTTCAAACACTAAGCCTAATTTACCTGAGTCATTGATTTAATTGTCACACTTAAATCCTGAATTGACTGGTGAAACAGAAGAAGTTAAAGGCCAAGATGAGAAGATATAATGTTGGTCAAATACTGTGGTCCAAATTCAATTTATTCAGTTGTATTGGCATTGAGATATAGAAAGTTTGACTCTAGAATATTCAAACAATTCCGAATCTCACAAGACAAGAGCAAAAACAAGATGAATGTGTTCTCCTTTCTTCGTTGCTGTCATGTTAACTGTCTTGTGACCGCTAAGATTGATCTCTGGAGCTGTAGGTGGAGGCAGACTGTCAGAAGTCTTACTATTTTGAAAATGTATCACTGATTGTGTTACTATGGTAACTGAAGCAAGGTCTACTGGAGGCTGTTTAATAATAGAGTGCAGTGATGAGATTAACGTGTTATACATTCATAATATCAGCAATTTCCTGCCACGTTTTTAATATTTTGTGATCCTATATTGAACGTAATTTTCTTTTCTTTCTCGGAACTGAATCACGCTGCAAGCAATCGGTCCATTTTGTAGCCTCAGATGGCTTAATTGTTGCTGAAAGAGCACTCTTAACGTGCATTTATTAACATAGCTGTATAGTAGTAGTGTGATGGCAATAACATAACGAAAATAATGATGTGGCCTGCTGTACATGTGGTAAGTAGTAGCCTATGTAACGTAGCCTATAAAACAATCAATACATATGGTAACATATACTAACAATGATAATAATATACTGTGTTGTCAAACTTGTATTCAACTTGTTTATCTGCTTTTTATATGTTGTGCAATATATTGTGATGACTTCCATAACAGTTCAACTACGTTTATTTAACACAAGTAGGAAATGGCATTTAACACGCAAGCTATTTAAGTAGAACTTCCACCGTGCTGCCGCAATACAGAGTGGACATGCACGGCCAACTGACGTTGTTAATACGGGACCCTAACCTCCATGGAAGGAAAATGAAAGACACGGTTTTTTTTAACTGTTGGCTGTACATGACCAGTCCATACAGCGTATTGATCTTTTAACAATTTAGTCTAGCCTATTTCATACGAATGTCTTCCGTGTGGAAACAGCCCAATTTCCCTTAAAACAGTGCTCACATGTTTACACCAAAAATAATCATATAAATATATAATGCGGAACAAAAATAGGCAAAACTATTTTGCCGAAATGATAATGTCAATAATGACTGATTACTTCATTTAAAAAAAAGTTTAGAAAAAACAAATCTCTCTGACAAAAAAATAGGTCTCATCGGATTTAGCCCACACCCCTTGCGTCGGTGGAATTTTAAAATCAGAGGTGAGATTAGGCTGTAAATGGGCCATTGGCTCCGTGTTAGGTCGAGAAGTAGAGGTGAAGTGTGTCCGAATCATTTCAAAACCTTGAAACTTAACACTACCTTTTTTTCGGATGTATAGATGTCAAAGACAATTTGAAATAGATTTTCTTTGTACTGGGCATCGGAATTGAACATGGTCATAAGGACTAAACCATGGCAGGTAAGGATGAGTGCACTTTGAGACTATGCCTCCACGCTGCAGTACCTCGAATTATTCCTACTTCGAAAATTACTTCAAAAAATCGTAACTTCATTGGTAACTTCATTGGGGTTAGGTGATTTAAAGATTTAAAGTTGCCTGCAGCCTCGGTTAGGCTGGGCTTTTTATACAAAATAGCAGTGACGAGGTCGAGATCTACCAAATCCAGCCAACAAACGGAAAGACGCGATGGCTCAAGTGATTTCAACATGGCGACAGATGAAAGTCTGTTCTGAGTTTCGCGAGCCTGCTGTTTTGCGACGGACGGACCAAATTTGTATAAAGTTGAACGCGGGTCGTGTTTATGCAAATGTGGATACATTGAATGGTCAGTCTATCTTGCTCTCCAATAAAAAAAATGAATGGGATCCATAAACTTCACATACGTCCACGGATTTGGTATATTTTCACCTTTTAAAGATTTGACATCCACACCGGCATGTAGGCCACGTTCGTCACCCAGCCTCATTCAATTCAATATCTGTATGATATATTTACTGGTTCTAGTGGGTGTCAGAAATACAACAATAAAACAAAGTTATGTTACTTTTTTGAAAGACATCCAGCATTGATCACTGTCATGCAGTAGATGTATTTATTATAAGGTATTTAATAACTAATAGAAGTTGCTGCCACGGCCGTCGCCACTAGATGTCACTGTAGGCAAGAAATAACGCAAATAAGAATAACGAGTTTTACTGGAACTAGGCTTGTAGTGCATCTATAGTGATGGCACACAGACATTATTTTTGGTAATAACCCCCCTTCCCCAGAAGTAGGCCTATACACAGATTTATAGGCCTACCAATAACTAGTAGGAGAGTTGTATCTAAAAATGTTGTTAAAAGTTTACAACATTCATGTAAATAGACTATATAGTATGATCTGTATTTGCTCTCTACTGCACACGTTGCAGTTTGTTTATTATTTTTGGTATAGAATGAAGCTGGGACCTTTCTTTCATATTACATATTTGTTGAAATTTATTTAAAAATAAATAAATACATATTCTCTTGCAGATTCACATCAGGTCTTCAATGATGCACAGTCTGTTCTTCAGTTTGTTGGTCCCAAGTGTATATTTTGCACTCTGCAAGTAGAGGCTTCTGCAGTGCATCTACATCTAAAACATCTAAGGGATGCTGTTTATTTTCGCGATGGAGATACAGGTACTTAAACATGATTGAAGAGAAAATACTGTATGCTCCTGTTTTTTACAACAGTTTAAGCAAATCTTCATGTCACTAATATTCCTAATTTTATGCAATGTTCTTCGACAGAGAAACTTGTGTTGGCATGCTTTTGCCAGGACGCAAATCAAAGACATAGATGCCACAGTCATTGTCCGTTTTGCAGCTACAGAGTGTTTTCCCGAATTCCGAACTTCAGGAAACACCTTCAACAAGTTCATGGTAAGTATATGTCACACTCAAAGGCCAAGGCCAACAACTAAGGGACATACATGATGTTATTGATAGACAATTTATGTTTGGCATAAAGACATTCAAATACTGAATTACAACATTGGCCTCCCTTTCGATCTCTATATCCAAAACAAAATGATGTATAAATATCACCTGTAAATATATTTGAAGCCTCTAGGGGCACTAAAAGGCCATATCACAATCAGACCACAGTTGACAGTCCTTTTGTTTAAATCCACTTATAAAATATTAAACTTTACCTTTTAAGATATTAAATACATAAATGTCATTCATCCAATGTGAAATTCAGTGTTCTTATGTAATGTTCATTGGGGGTTTTAAATTACATCATGTTTTTATTTTGTTTAATTTAAACTAAACTTTTAAGGGTGAATATGTTGTAAATGTATTAGAAATGTTGCTACTAAGAACGACAACTATACATGTAGTCAAGAACAAATATCTGTAGTCCCATTATATCAGTAAGTAAAAATACCTTTTTATGAATAAATTAATCTTTCAAATTCGGGGAATTAGGGTCTCTGAGAAACCATTATGTTAAAGGATAGCTTCAGAGCCAAATGTTGCAAAGACTTGAAGTGGTAAAGTAACTATAAAGATTTATTTTATTGGAATTCAATGACCAATTTTTCTTTCATTTGCAGGTATTGAATCATACAAGAAAACAGGTAATATTTTCCTTTTTTTAAAGATATATTTTAAGATATAACATCTAGCACCCATACTATCATCCATCTTTCCATTGCCATTGTCTATAGGTATATATTCACATGTGTGTGTGTGTGTGTGTGTGTGTGTGTGTATATATATATATATATATATACCTTAATATTCCTTAATACCTCAGAACTTGACACTGCAAGAAAACACATTTACTTCAGAAATTGTTGTAAAAAATAAATGAATAAGAGTTACATGGAACATAATGTGTTCTGTGAATCCTTTGTTTTTGTTCTTTTAGAAAGAGCTGCAAAAAAGGCTGACACAGAGAAAGCAGGTGATATCCCACATCCAAAGGTTTCACAGAAGAATAAAACTATTCCATGCATACATTGCAGTTCATTACTTTCATCTCATTCCAATCTGAGACGCCATATCCGTGAGGTTCACAACCGTCCGACAACCCCTATGATGTGCATAGACCCTGACAATGGCATTTATGTCACGCCAAAACATGATTCAGGCCCTCTGTTCCCGATTCATGTCATTAAATCTACAAGCAGACCAGTTATCGATTGCGAAGTTTCACTCTGTCGGAAATTGATGGATATTGCGAAAGCATCAGGAAATCCAGGAAAAGAGTGTGTTCACCTGGAAAGAGTCAAATATGCCGATCCGTATGTCCCCCCAGCATCTGTGAAAAATACTTCGCTACAGGAAATGTTGGACAAGGGACTTATCTCCACTGAATGGAGTGAGCGGTGCAAAGAGTTGAAAACAGCAGCAGCCAACAAGGAAACTGAAAGCATCAACCCCATTCTTTATGGACATGCTGGATTTTCAAAAAGATGGCTATTTTTCTCTGTCTTCACTGACAAAAAGGACAATTGGTGCCGTTTTGAGCGTACTGTGGTAAGCTTTGACTCTGTGGGGGGTCAGTGGCATTGTCCTTGTAGGCAAAGGGGACAATCACACCGCTGTGTCCACCACATGATGGCCATGTGGTGGATCTTTCAGGAGGCTCCAAATGTTCTCAGTAACTGTGATATCCACCCAGAGGAAATTGAAGACATGGAAAGTGAGCTCCTTGACCCAGAACTGCCATGTACATCATTCAATGTCAATGACCAAAACGTCCGCGTTATGACTGAGTACTTGGCCAAAGCAAAGAAGATACCTGCATTACATAACATCCCCATTGAACTGCGCACCAAAGAAAAGCCACCACCGGCGTGCTTCATTCCAAGTGAGCTCAATTGTCCATATTGTCCTGGACCAACATCCCCAGGTCTGACAGAGGAAACGATAACAACACAAGCCACTGTTTATGGCTATAGCTTCATTCAAAAAGGTAATTACATGATCTATTACTCTCACATTTTCCAGGGAAACTATATTGGTGTTTTCTGTTTGCGTACTCCCTTACTTGCTTAACATTTTTTTGTCCTTTTGCTCAAATTTAAGGCGTCTCTGTTGCTATAAAGAAGTGCCCTGTCTGCGGAAATCATGTCCGTTTCCAAGACTACACATCCGGCTTCCACAATTTCAACGACAGGGTGTTGCTCACTCTTCCGCTATGTGCACTCCTGCTCTCTGCTTTGGCTGTACGTTTTTCTGAATTAACTGATTACACATGATGATAGCATTTGGTTAGGTGTTCTGTTGAAACGTTTACTTTTAGTGTATGATTTTCTCTGAAGTATCCATGATCCTTCTGGTGTACATGTGCTCTGAGGATTGGTTTAAAATAACATGTTTTGCAGTAAATCCTCTGCATGTGCTGGTTCTCCTGCTCTCCAGAACAAGACAGCCTGTGGACGCATGTTGGACACCATTAACCTATTTAATCAAAATACATACCACCACCAGACAGTACGCAAGGCTTTCCACCACTTCCTTTCGCTGATGGATTTCGAATATAGGTTCTCCTGTCACCAATGTGGCCATAATCCTCCGGTTATCATTGCTGATGCCAACTGGAAAGTGGCTTTTGATGTGCCAGGTAAATTCATAAAATCCATGTCTTAGAAACATTAACTTACTTTTATTATCCCCCTCACCCACAAAAGGAAAAGGAATTTCTGTATTTGCATGAATATATGTAAAAGCCCCTCAGCAGCCCCTCTGATAGCATACTTAATTTCAAAAGTAGCACAGTTTATGTCATATAACAGAGTTATCATGTTCAATACATTTTATATGACATTGAAGTCCAAAAGGCAAAAAGATTTAATACTTTTCAAATTACTGTTGCTCTATGTTCATTCTCAGTTGGGACATTCAAGAGGCCGGACCTGGATACTGTGACAGACACAGACCTCAATATAGATATTGAGAAGACATGGGCAGACCTGGACAAGGAGATGATTGCTGAGGGATTCACGTCAGGTACGTCCTCTTTGTTAATACTGGTGTCACTTCTAGTACTATAGGTGTACTCTGCTCCATTGACACTAATTATGTATTTATTCTTCCTGTTATTATAGTTTAAAAAGTTAACTTGCCAGTTAAGAATGTTGTTAATGCACATCTCCAAACAATACAAAAATATAATAACAATACAAAGATACCTATATAGTATAAGTGTATAACATCTTTACTTTCATTTCTAATAGGAACCACCACAGTAAACCCTTACAGGTCCTTGCTGACATATTCCACATTGGCTCCGTGGATGGGAAAAGACACGCGGGCTGGAAACATACTCCCAAAGACAGAACTGAAAAAGGGGTTGAAGAAAAGGTCAGGACAGACCAAGGTGTCCAATCAAAAGGTGGATGAAGACATCATCCATGCACTTCTTGAGTCTAGAAGGGTGAGTATAAAGTTCACAATGTATTATAATTGAAGTTGTTGTGCATATTTTTCATTGGAATGTATACTGAAAGCTGCATTGATTATTTCAGCCACAAAAGAAAGAACTCCAAGATGCCTGTGCAGCACTTGGGGTCACTTCTGAGGGATCCATCACTGACCTTGTCAACCGACTGGAGGAGCTGCTAAATTTCAAGGAGCTTTACCCAAAGCTCTTTGTAAAACTACAAAAAACAGGAGGTGATAAATAAAGGGGAAATGTGTTTTAAGCATGTGAGTAAATTCATAGATACAAATGTATTAAAATTTTGCTTGCTTTTCCAGGTGGTGTGCTGCACTTCACCTGTACACATGGAGTTGTGTACTATTTGAACTTTCTCTTTTGGGGAGAATCGGCCAGAGATCATGTAGATGGGCTTCTAAGCTTTAACAGTTTTCCAACTGTATATATTTCCGATGTGGCAGGCCAGGTTTCACGCCACATGAACAATAGAACCCAGCAGAAATTCTTTCAGCCTCATGATGGCCGGCTCTGTGCACCATCACAGCCAAACATTGATGCAGCCAGGGAAAAGACTCTTCAAGTGGACCTTGACTGGATTCAGAGTCTCAGGTCTCCAGGGGCACCACTGCAACCTTGTCAAGGAACAGACCGGTTTACTGGATTACATTCCATCACAAAAACAAATGAGAGGTATGCACTCTATGACAGGTTCCATCAGAAAAACCAACGCAGACCAGAGGAAAAACTGAGGAGCTTGAATATCTGCCCCTCTTTACGCTCAGAGATCAATTCCTCAGTGGCAGAACAGTTCAACCGTGAGCTGGCAGCATTTCGATATTCTGTCTGCCAAATGAAGGAGGCACACTTCAAGCAAACAGTTAGAGTACTAATTGAACTGCACAATGAGAAAATAAACAATTGCTTCCTTCAAAACATGATGGAAATATGCAGCACACCACTGGCGATAGGACAATATGGCAGGTTGGTGTTGGAATCCTCAGGTAAGAGCGTACATCAAAATTTTCATTGTTTTCATGTTAAAAAATTTGTTGTTGACAACCGTTTGTTATAGACTTCATTCTTTTGTGTTATAGAGACATTTTGAACGATAAGCAGCCTTTCTTGACCTTTATGCCATATGCAAGTGCAGCCACAAAGTGTCTAATGCCTGCTATTGTAGTAGATAACATAATGTTTTTTGTATTTACTTGTTTAAATAGTCACAATCATAGATGTTGGTTTGTGGCTGTAAACGTGAAATTCTTTCATCAAGCTAGTGATGCTAATCAAAAGCAAAAGTTTTTCTGTTGAATTTTTCTTTGTATCATGGTAACACCTCCACATTTTCTGACCAACGCCTCAATCTATCAGTCTTCAATTGGACATGCTGCAACCTTTAACTTATAAATGTGAAACACTGTCTTAGTAAAAAAATGACTTTAAAGCTGTTGTTATATGTGAAAAGTTAGAAGTACGTGCTGTAATTTAACAGAAAATGAAATCTGCCATTTTTCAACTTGAATGTCAATATACACTATTTTGTAGTTAAGCAAACAGCCACTGGACCACATTTGGCACCGGAGTCAGCCATGGACAAGATCAAGGCATTCTCAGCCCAGAAGTACACCATCGATGATGTCGACAAGGTGAGATTCACTATGGAAACGATAGTTTCTCCATTAAAAAAAGTGTCCATTTTAAGTATTATCCAAGTATTTTTAATATATGGCTGCTTTTGTATGACCTTGAATATCTGTGTATACTCCATGTGTTGGTGCTTCAGTAAATTACAGTTATACAGTGATTTACATTGTTTTTTACATGTGTATATCACTCAGGAGAAGTTAAGGAAACTTCTGACTGGTTCGCGTGATGAAAGGCAGGTATTGGACAACATCAAGCGAAGGTATCCTGTATCCATACTGGATGTCTGCAGTGTCTGTCCTGTGGAACTGTTGGGGCGAATCGTCATGGGTTATGCCATGGCTCACTGATGATGTAAGTTATATGTTCATAGAAATAGTTTATGAAACTACAATGACTACAATGATATACAGTGTTTCAAAAGATTTCTGTAAATGCAGTATAGATACATATGCATGCGTAGCTTGGCATATGTGATTTTGTTTAAAATTAAGATTACATATTTTCCTTTAGGCCATCAACTATCGTGTGGCACAGCTTGCCATGGACAACTCAAAGGTAAGTGCTGTCACATGGTCATCGTAATATTTTATGGCTATCAAAATGTGAATGTGATATTTTCTATTGTCATTTAGCTTGTGTATTACAAAGTTTTGTGATTTTGTTGTTTACAGAGTGCAGCATTGGGTCATTTTGACTTTATATTGTGGCACAGAGACTGGATCATCAAGAAAAATGTCAATGACAGGCTTGTTAGTTATCTCCCTGTAAGTTTTTCACAGAAATGTGGACAAAAGGAATCACTAACACCCTTTACAAATGAAATTATTCAGTAGGCATTTGTCAGTGACTGAGTAAAATTATAATTCTCTATTCTACAGCAGGATGCTGAAATTATCTTTCTGCCAAGGATTGTGGGTCACATCAGTAAGGAAACTGGCAACCACTTCATCCTATGGGTATGCATCAGTTATTACTTTTTATTGACTGTTTCCAAACATAACCATAAACATGGAAAAAAGATTGTATGACTTATGAATAATGGTTCTAGAGTAAAGAGATTGTTGCAACCTCATGTGTTTCAACAATCTCTATAGGCAAAGAGTTACTTTTTATGTTACCATGTTAAACAGCACAACACTTAATAAACCTCAACATCTGGTGAATTACATCTTGACATTGTTGTTTATAAGGTACTGGATTTCTCCAAAAAATAAATCCGTATTTATGACTCCTTGAAGACCAGGACCGGTTTAGACAAGGATGACATGGATCTTCTGAAGTTAGTCTACGTCAGCTACCAAAATACTAATATGACACAATAACACTTTTTCACTTTGACATGTAATTGCATTTGTTAACATTTTGGCACTCCCAGAAATGTCTTTCGGAAGAAGGGTGGGCTGCAGGACTGGAGTGTGAGATACCCTGTCCAGTGGCTTCAGAAAGACTCTGTCAATTGTGGGATTTTTGTCTGCTCAGTGAGTAAATCCAAGTCACTATGTGTACAGCAGTGTTTACGTTAGCTGGCATATGCCTGCTTTTAAAGAGTTTTCTAGTAGTTTGGTTTTGAAGCTGATTTTGAATGAAGCTTCAAACAATTCGGTTGGCTATAGCCATAGAAGCCACATTTTGACAAACAAAATGTGGAGTGCACCCAGCATATTATTTTATTTTTTTAAACCCCTTCTTCATATGACTTATTTAGTTATGTCAAATGAAGGCTATTATATGTCCATTTAATACATCCAATAGTTGTTCTATATGGCTGAAATTCTGGAATATCAACGGCCTCATTAACCGTAAAAAAAGTATCGCGTAAACTCTGGTGTACAGTGTGCATTGTTAAAATATTATAAAAATCCTCACAGATTGTGTGCAATTGACAATCTTATCATTTGACATATAGGCTGCTGAGAATGAAATCACCAAAACAGATGTCCAAGAAGAGTCACTGACAATGACCCAATGCCGGACTCTGCGGAGATACCATGCAGCAAAAATGCTAAAAGATATCCCAGAGACAGTAATGAAAACAACGATTATTTTTTGTTCTATATTTAATAAATATATTTGTAATGTGTTGTCCGGACTTTAACCTGTCTAGTTTCACTTTCTATGTTTCAAAAAAAGGCCTTCCCTCTCACCAAGAATGAGTCAGAGGAAATGGAAAGAAAAGAGGCCAGGCTGACGAGAGCAGAAGAAAATCAGACTGACTCCAACTGCCATTGCATTGCATGGCGCATAAGAGCCTGCATTTTTCAGCGTGTCGTAGGGACAAGCATGTAAGTTTGTGTTCAATTTTTAAAAAAAAAATACATGTTTAATAGATGTTAAAATAACAGTGCACTCAAAAAAACGACGCTTTCAACGAACTTAATAAAATCATGGAAAGGATTTCCACATGATTAAAATGCTTTCTTTAAGCATAAAACAATTATGTTGATCCAACTTAAAGTACTTGAGTAGGATCAACTTAATTGATTAGGGTTGGTTTGACTAATTCTACATTAGTAAAAAATACAACAGTCAATTAAGTTGGACCAACCCAAATGAATTAATTGAATCCGGCCCAAGTAAAATAGGTTGGACTAACCCGAATAAATTACGTTGATCCAACAGAATTGCTTTTTGCTTGAAGAAAGCATTTTAATCGTGTGGAAATCCTTTCCATGATTTTATTAAGTTCGTTGAAAGCGTCATTTTTTTTTATTAAAACGTGGAGTTGTCAGGTGCTTGTATGGGTCTATAGACTCATACAAGCACCTGACAACTCCACGTTTAATCATGTTGAAATACTTTCCACGATTTAGCTAAGGTAATTCTAAAAATAACTTTAGAGTGTTAACATTTTTTAAACGTTTACCGTGAACCAGAACTGAAACTTAAGTTTTAACAAAATATACAGCCGGCTGGAAACATAACAAGACAAATGGGAGATGTTGCAATACAATTGTATTTCTCAAAGGAGGCACTGAATAATGTTTTAACAACCAGTTGCTTGCAAACATACATATCAAAATTACAAGTTTTTTCAATTGTGTCACATTTAGAAGGATCTATTGGAAGAAATAGAATATAATATTAATAAGTATTTTTTCTTAATTATCACCTAAAAAGAAGAATCATTGTGTTTTCGTTACCTTGGAATGAGCCGCTTATCTACATACAGAGCAGGTTATTTTCAGAGAGCCGGCCGCTATGTTCCTACAGTAGCAAACCAAACACTGGCTCTAGATAGGACCATTTCAACCAGCAAGTTCTCCTTCACGCTTAGCACACGGAAGAAGTTGGTTGCAATCTCCAACCTCAATGATAAATTCCACCAAATACTACACACTGTATCTTTAAGTTTTAGATGACAAAACTTGCATTTCAAAGATATCTAACATTTTCAGCCACCACTTAACATTTGGTTAGTTTTGAAAGGTTTTTAATTATCTGTTCAACCTAGGTTCCTCCACCCAAACCTAAGGGATTACAAATGGCTTCAATGCGAAAACTGCAAGAAATGGATTCATTTCCATTGTGCTGGAATTGTTGGAGAGTGGACCGAGAAAAACTTTGATTGTGGCTGCAATAAAGTTATCCAACCGAATGTGTGAGTGTTATGATAGTGATGATCTCAACTACCTTGAAACAACTTTTGCCTGAGTCTTGCATTTCCTTCCACTAATATCCTCTTGGAAGTTTTTGAAGGCAGTTATTTTAAAAATTGCATAATTCTGTGATATCTTACACAAAGTATTCATATATACTATTAAAAACCTTAAAAGGTAATTCAAAGATCACAGTGTAGCAGGCTGTTTGCTTAGAAAAGGCTTTCTCTTTTTGTCACCAGTAAGGAAAGCCTGGAATCAACTGAGGTGGACAGCATGTTGACAGACCAAGACATAAAGGTAAAAAAGGATCATTCAAATATGTATTTTTAATGTATTTAAGAACTCCTTCCTACATTTGTGAGATGCAAGAATTTTTATGTTGAAATGTTATTTTGAAATGCAGTCTGGATATATATGGATGGTTGTCACACACTTCTCAGATGTTGTGACCAACATTTTGAGTAATGGATTATTATTAAAGATTTGAAATGACTACTATCCTGTGTTAAGCAGCTGTTTTTTCATATTTGTCGTACTCCCATTCAATTGGGATTACCAATCCTTTAACATCAGAATTATTGTGCTATTCTCAGGATCTGGAGAAAAATCTACAAGATGGCAAGCTTCTGTCCAACAGAGTCTATCTCCACCAAAATAAGGGGTTGTATCCAGGGCTCCAGATGATGTATGCCACCAACAACACATTGTTGGATGAAATTAAGGTATGCCCAAGACATTGCCATGTTACCTCATAACTAGATGCAAAACATATTTGTATTTGTATTTGCCAGCGCAGCACGAGTAATGACTAACATTTGTAAAATGTTTTAGACTGCACAGATGATGAACAGGCTGAAGAACATCCTGCCTGTACCAGGAACAGTTGAGCAGACGATGTACCTGGAAGAAGTGATTCTGCCAGAGGTATGATTCATAGTATTCAACAAAAAATAATTAAAATTATTAATAATGAAATTATTATACACATAATACACAATTGTGAGAAACAAAACCATCCCATTTTTAATAATAAATGTTATGTTGTTTGAAATACACTGTCACTTTGTTTTTGATAACATATACCGGTACCCACGCTTTACTGTTAGCCAGTGAATGTATGCTATTTTTATGAAAAACATAAGCATAAACCTTTGACTGTATGACTGTATACATATATTTGCTCTTGACAGCAGTGTAATAGATACATAACATACAGCCCAAAAATATAATTTTTGGCCATACTTAACTTTGGAGTTTTATTTTGACCAAGCTTTCCGGTGGCCCTGCTGATTGTTTTAGGCACAAATAATGCTTTAATAAAGAGTTGGTGAAATTGTTACACATTGGATTAATTAGATTTTCCAATTTTGTACACCTTACACCTCTGGAATAAATGAAATGTGGTCACAATATGTGCATTCATGTTGCTTTTAAGGTAACAATTCTGTGGCTGAGGAAAACGTTTGGTCTTTGGCGACATGAGGCAGAAAGTATCCTTTTGAAACAAGAAGATGCACAAAGGTAAGACCTCATTGTGAGATCTAAGTAATTCCTTCGCTTTTGGGAAAGTAAATATGATAGTGGGGGGTGCTTTGTGGTTAGCAGCAGGTGGAGAGCTAGGTGGAAGTATCGTTAAACTTCACTTTGCATTTCTCCTGTTGCTTGCCTGCTTGAGTCTTTGTTTTTATGTAGTAGGCCAACGTATGTCTGTAATGGATAGAAATCTGCATAACAGCCATAACTAGGATATATATATATATATATATATATATATATATATATATATATATATATATATATATTATTTTTTACACAGCAAGGAAACAAACAAGTTGTGTGATGAAGGGCAAAGTCACCTTGGGACAATGCAATTGATATAAATCAAAAATTTCAAGGTTAATAATGAATAAATTAAGAACTGTGTTTCTACGGCTAACTGTATGCCGATACTCAGTTTGCCATAAGAATCCAGCATTCTCTGTAAAGTGTAAACTTTTCATCTTCTAGAGAAAAGTAAATTCTGAAAGTAATGTCACAATGTATTCTCTTTCTGTTCATTTTAAGTAGTAACACAACCAGCACTGCAGCCCAAGACCCGACAGACCAACAGGTAATTATTGTGCAAGTCTGATATAGCATGTCTGAACATATCATTACACAGTTAAACAAAGGGTTTAGCATTACGTCTCCCTCCTGCAATATAAGAACACAACAGCAACATTTTCCACCCTAATTGGATGGCGAATTCCAAATTGGGGTTCCACTACATTATTCACGCTCCAGTAAAATCCTGCTTATGATCCCCCGCCATCATTACAGAAAAGTTTGGTTATTATCTCCTATAACAGCCACCCGATCCAACGTTTGTTTGGTTTGACACAGCATATATGGTGCTCACGGACCTCCAGTCGGGTACACAAGCATTATGTGCACATCACTGTCAACGTTTGGAAAAAGTATTACTGTGCTGATGTAGCATTACAATGTATCACTTCTTTATTGTTGAAATTAAATGTGCTATTTAGTTATTGTTTCATATTTTACAGTCAAAGTGACTTAAAAATGAAATGTACTTAAAATGAATGGTGTTTTTTTATAATGCTCCTTTTCTTCAAATGCAGAATGATGGCAAATTCAGACGACTGGCACACACTTTGTTGGCAGCCAAGTGGTGCCAGACCAAGGTGTTCAAGGGAACAGTCACTTTGCCAGAAGTGACAAATATGGATAAAGACAACCAGCTGAAAGCGCTGGATGACCTACAAAATATGAACATGGATGAAGAAGACGACGAAGACTCACCACGAAGTGTCTTTGTTTTTGCATTCAAATATGAGAGTGATTACGAGATGTTTTGTGAGGAGTTTTTAGACAAGGGCTACAAGGTGGATTGTTCTTTTCAGGAAAGTGATTAGTTTCCATGAGCAAAGAAGGGACAAATGTTTGGGTCCAGGCTTGGCACAGGGGAGGAGTTTCAGCTTGTGTGTTAAATGCCATTTCCTACTTGTGTTAAATAAACGTAGTTGAACTGTTATGGAAGTCATCACAATATATTGCACAACATATAAAAAGCAGATAAACAAGTTGAATACAAGTTTGACAACACAGTATATTATTATCATTGTTAGTATATGTTACCATATGTATTGATTGTTTTATAGGCTACGTTACATAGGCTACTACTTACCACATGTACAGCAGGCCACATCATTATTTTCGTTATGTTATTGCCATCACACTACTACTATACAGCTATGTTAATAAATGCACGTTAAGAGTGCTCTTTCAGCAACAATTAAGCCATCTGAGGCTACAAAATGGACCGATTGCTTGCAGCGTGATTCAGTTCCGAGAAAGAAAAGAAAATTACGTTCAATATAGGATCACAAAATATTAAAAACGTGGCAGGAAATTGCTGATATTATGAATGTATAACACGTTAATCTCATCACTGCACTCTATTATTAAACAGCCTCCAGTAGACCTTGCTTCAGTTACCATAGTAACACAATCAGTGATACATTTTCAAAATAGTAAGACTTCTGACAGTCTGCCTCCACCTACAGCTCCAGAGATCAATCTTAGCGGTCACAAGACAGTTAACATGACAGCAACGAAGAAAGGAGAACACATTCATCTTGTTTTTGCTCTTGTCTTGTGAGATTCTGAATTGTTTGAATATTCTAGAGTCAAACTTTCTATATCTCAATGCCAATACAACTGAATAAATTGAATTTGGACCACAGTATTTGACCAACATTATATCTTCTCATCTTGGCCTTTAACTTCTTCTGTTTCACCAGTCAATTCAGGATTTAAGTGTGACAATTAAATCAATGACTCAGGTAAATTAGGCTTAGTGTTTGAAAAGAATGAACCAAACATCTCTCTATATTTTTCAATTGTCATTATTTATTGCTTCATGAAGTACACATGCTCACTTTTCTATTACATACAAATAACAAGTAAATACATGATGTATACAACTTGGTTGCAAATTAACCATCAACATCAAATATCTGTCACCCTGAGTCACGCTCTGTCACTCTGCATCACGCTCGGTCACCCTGCGTCCCGCTCGGTCACCCTGCGTCCCGCTCGGTCACCCTGCGTCCCGCTCGGTCACCCTGCGTCCCGCTCGGTCACCCTGCGTCCCGCTCGGTCACCCTGCGTCCCGCTCGGTCACCTTGCTTCAAGCTCCGTCACACTGCTTCACGCTCTGTCACTCTGCGTAACCCTCTGTCTTCCTGCGCAGATTGAAATACTTTTTTTACACTACCCTGATGACTCCGTCCTGGCAGCAGGACTGGGTCCTCCGCTCCTCACTCATAGTATTATTACAACGGGGTACGTAGCGCTGTCGCTCATGAGCACAACAACACAGGCACGGGAAAGCTTCTTCTTCTCCTCCCTTTTGGTGTACTGGCGGTTGGCAAACGAATTGGCGCATTACCGCCACCAACTGGTAAAATAAAATAAGGCATGAGACGTGTTGTATTTCGCCAGAGGGGGAAAATATGCTCATATTCCTGCAAAAGAATTGCTGCAGTGTGTGTACAAAGTGTGCGTGTGTTTTGTATTTATTTATATTTATTTAAGTATGCTGTAAACTGTTAACAGTTAACATATGTCCTACTGACATACATATACATATAAGCAGAGGAAGAGTGAAGATATTTTCAAACATGTATTTTTGGATTGGACATTTTATGTCTTAATTTTAATATATACTTTTAAATGATTCTAAAACGGATGATTTATTTTCATTATTGTAGCCGATTGTTGTAAGTGACTATAAAAGTAATAATTTAGAAAGTGTATTATGTTCCATTTTGTTGCAAAACCAGCTAAATCATACTGAAATAAAATGAATGAGAAACAAAAAAGTACAACGTACTTACTCTAAGGATGCATACAGAGAACAGGGGGCTCCTGTGACTCAACTAAAATCATAAAACTGATTTATGGAAGCTGATCTGTCGTAACAACAACGGGTGTTCTCAGGAAATGTCTCAGGAAATGTGGCTCCGCCCCCTCAGCTCCGCAGCTTCTTGACAATGGAGTGGTCTCGTGTGACGTCACAGTTTAGCTGTCGGCCATGTTGGAGTACACACAAAGCCACTGGCATGCACGGCTGAGTCGCATAACCTATCGGTGGTGAACTTTTGTGCTGTCTTTGGTTGTGGCAGCAGAGCTGTTAGAGACAATAAATCATTCTTTCGTTTGCCAGCGGTCATTACACATCAAGGAAATGACACGAAGGAGCTATCCAAGCGACGTCGCGAGAAATGGCTGTCACGCATCTCTCGAGATATAAAGGAATGGAATTTGGCGTACACTAGAGTATGTGCGGATCACTTTATAAGTGGCACGTGATTTTATATACAAATTCGTTTGTGAACAGTATTTAATAAAGGAAATATAAATTAAACTTGGACATGAGAAGGTTACCGAAGCTTCATCGGCCCGTGACAGCAGTCGGTGCCAGAGACGTGTCGAGCGTGTACAACAGGCGAAACACATAGATGCAGCCTCAGCATTGCTTGATATGAGTTTAACGTCGGATCATATATATATATATATATATGTGTGGGGGGGGGGATGAAGTTAGGAGTTAGTTGAAAGTGAATTCCTACACACACAATGACATGCACGTACAATGTAAACAAACACACGTGTCTGTTTGCGCTGAGTAAACATTGAATATTGCTAAATATCGGACCAGATCTGTATATATTTACTCTTCCAATGACGAGATGAGAATTCTCGACGACCGTTGCTTTGACGTCTCGGACCCATCCACTGACAAACTGATTATAAGCGTCGAGCCCTTTGTAGCACTCCAACTCGTCTTTTGTGTAAGGACTGGGGGTGTTCACGAGATACGCGTAGATGTTGGCGTAGTTTACCGATGGAAGATAAGTAGGATCGGCACTGAAACGATCTGCACTCATCGTATAGGGATCCAAGTTACCAATAACCTTCAATTTGGCCAGGTAGCGAACCTTTGATGCACTATCCAGTGATTCAAAGTATTGTATTTTCGCCGCACTTCCTTGTTTACGCGCCGCCATGTAGGATCTGTATGTACTCCAACATGGCCGACCGACCTCGTAACTAAGGAGATCGTGACGTCGGTGAGACCACTCCATTGCCGAACTATGCTCGCGTGCCACAGCTGAATCTTTCCGCTGAACTGACAGAGAGGGACGCTGAGTGACAGAGAGGGACGCTGAGTGACAGAGACGGACGCTGAGTGACAGAGAGGGACGCTGTGTGACGCTGCGTGCCACAGACTGACGCGTGCCACAAGAAGGATCTCGGCCCTGCTGCTTTTGTTTCGCTAATAACACCCCACACTTCATCACACACGCATTCACATTTACATTTCTGATGTTACTGACTGACACACTTCACATAGGTAACTATTTCTTTATTTAGTTATAATAAATACCTTTCATTTACCATCATCCCTTGTGTCCTTTCCATATTTGTCATAGCCGGGTTATGACAACACATACCTGAGAGCATTTGCAGCTGTAATCATTCTTCCCATCCATACCGGCCCTGAATAGATCCGTTCCTTAAGCGATCATACTAATTTGGGACGAAAGCCATAGTTTTCAAGTCTAGCTGAAGCTAATATGAGGCTTTAGTGGCCTAGAAATTTTCAAATGACAAATAAAAATCAATCGAGTATGGTAATGGTACCATCATTGGGTTATCCCTGCCTGTCTTGGTGCATGTTGTGCATTATTCCTGGAATATCACATGGCCCAACAGGTTTAATGTCATTGCACACTATGATATAGGAATTTGCACAATGTAAGCTATTAAAGGGAAAATGTAAATTATTAAAATGGCCTCATCCCAGTTGACACACATTGAACCTGAGGGGCTACTTTTGGGCAGTTAATTCGGCCTTGGTTACCAAGACTTCACGAGCGAACAGTGATGATCACACAAATTGTGATATAGAAATATTCTATATGTAACGTAACAAAGAAAGTATGTATGCTACTTTTATGTTAACTCTGAGAAGGGCAACAGTGACACATACGCCTGTAGTTTAGGCACACTATCAGCACTATAAGCATATACAGAGCAGCTAAACATGCAGCTGGACAACACTGACTAGTACACTGACTAGTACACTGACTAACAGACACTGACTGGTACACACTGACTAACAGACACTGACTGGTACACACTGACTAACAGACACTGACTACCACATGGGACAGGGGCTGGCCATCAGGCTCGCCTGTAGCGTTGCGTCAAGCTGCTAGAGAAAGACCAGAACGCACCCGGAAATTAGTTGAATCTCCTTTCAGAATTAAAGCGTGTCTTTAATCACTCCGGTAAGTTGAAATGTACAGTAACAAAAATGTAATCACAGACTTACCGAGAGGATCAGTAAACCAACCAATTAAAAAAAAAACTTCAAATTATCAGGGACACTGTCCTCCACATCGATATACCAGAGTACGTTAAATGTATGTTCCAGGCCACAACAGCTAACGTTAGCGTTTAACACAAATTTGGGGTCAGATCATTTTATGTACCGTGAAGCCGGTTACACCTTCTCTGTTTGGGTTTTAGTACTAGCAGATAAATACAGATAAAACTGTGAGCACGTTTGTTTTTATGTATTTTACTTTGAAAGGGATGAGCGGAAGCTGTCTCTCTGTGTGTGACTTGACTCTGGCCCCAAGTTGTGTGTCTGACGGGTTGTCCGCCGGCCGGAGCCTGGAGACACTTTTACTGAAGACGCGTTGATCTCCACACACCGGTCTCTCTCTATCACTTTTCGGACGTGTCGGCGTTTGACTCGGGGTGTGGACGCTGGGGGACCGGGGCTCGTTGGAGAACCGCGCTGTTTGTGGAGAATAACTGATGTTGCATCTCCGTACGAGCGCATAGGTAGCGCAGGACCCCCCCCTCCTCCTCCTTCAGAAGGTAAGGTGTTTATTTCTCTCCCAAACAAGCCCTCACATCAGTCTGGAAGCGCCACCGTTAACAACGGCCCCTTCTTGCTGCGGCCCCTTCTTGCTTCGGTGCTGCGGATTCGCGTGATTCCATGGACCGCACCGTTGTGCGAAGCGTCGCTTTGCGTTTAGAAACGTAAAAAGTCGCTGTGATCTCTGCACGCGCGTCATGGTTCAGCTGATCGCTGGGCAGTGTTCCTGCACGCAGGTGGATTTCTCTGCCTGCAACAGCTCCCTAGAATAGCCCTGTGATATTCCTCAGGGATTGCTGTGTGACTGGAGGCTACGATGATTTTCACCAGAGGTTGTGATTATTCAATTGGTTTTATTATTGATGAATCCCGTCAATTAATCATTAATGATGTAATCTAAAACGTTGAAAATAATGAAAAATGTCAAACAAATATTCCAAAAGGAAGTTTTTCAAATGGCCAACAACCCAAAGAGATCTTTACAATGAAACAGAAAAGAAGCTCACCTCTTTATCATTGTAACTATCGGATGTTATTCATTGAAAATAAATGTACAAGTCCTTTAGTCTTTATTATTACATCAGATTGCACGAGAATGGCGTCAGATCGGCTCGGAGTCCTGCCGTTACAGATGACACCACACATTATTATGGCTGTATGCATGAGAGACTAAACTAACTCTCTGGGTGCGCTTACGACCCGCTCCCACTCGGCGTCTGATTGGATAAAACCTTGCAAGACGTTGCTAAATGCTAATGTTAGCCTAGCTATGATGATAAGTGGCGCTGCGAACTAGACAGGCCCAGGAAGAGTTTTTGTTCGCGTAGTCCGAAAGTAGGCTACTCGGTCCGAACAACGAAACATTTTTTGACCGTTTTTGTACGCTATTTCATCATTAAACACACTTCTGAGGATTATTGAGGTGAGAAATCAACTGTAAATCGTTTTTGAATATCAGCAGTTTTACGAAAATTTATGTTGAATAGAAAATTTGCTCCAACAGTTTTGTTAAGATGCTCCACAAGACCCCGGACCCCGACGACCTCTCTCTGGTTGTCTGGCGGGAGAGCAGAGTACAGTGAGGCTGCTGGGTACAGCCAGGCGCAAAGAGCCAGGACCCGCCCAGAGCAGAGGACCAGAGGGAGGTCCAGGGGACCCCTTCGATTCGCTATCAATTTTGGTAAGACTGCCATATTCAAAATCGACACCGTTAGTAAATCGCCTCAAAATCTCAGAAGTGAATTTGATGAATGGTAAATGGACTGTACTTGTACAGCACTTTTCTAGTCTTTCCAACCACTTTCACACTATAGCTCGTCATTCACACACTGAAGGCAGGGTAAGTGCCCCCTGCCTATCAGACTAATTCATTCACACACCGTAGGCACAGCTACGGGAGCAATTTTGGGGTTAAGTGTCTTGCTCAAGGACACATCGACATGCGACTAGCGGTGCCGGGGATCGAACCGCTGATCGTCTGATTGAAGGACGACCCTGCTCTCCACTTAGCCACAGTCGCCACATATGGCTATAGCAGGCCTTGACTAAACGCCAACTTTCACCTAGCTATGAGATTGCATGTGAAAACATCCTTTTGTTCGGTACAGGTAGCCTACTTACTACTGGAACAAAAGGTCCCATCTTGGGCCTGTCTATTTCGTAGTGTGACGAAAGTTGACATTTAGCAAAGGCCTGCTATATCGGACGCAGTGTAGGGGCGGCAAATTTTGGACAGTGCCAAACGGTGGAATGACATTTTCAAGGTCTGTCACGTGATGCCATTGGGCCTGAAAAAACCTTTCCCCATAAAATTACACTGGGAAAGAGATGCATGTATGTCAGTGGATCTTTTCTTTTTAGGTAAATCAACTTCCCAGTATGAGCACATGAATAGCAGTTATTTAATCATTAGGTCCTAAAAGTTGTAAAATGCACTAATAGCCAAATCCAGTGTTATTTTCCTTCCTCCGTTCATGCGAATGGGGCTGGACCGAAGGCTGGGTGGCAGGGTTAAAGGAAACGCTAGTGTGCTTGCTCTATGGTCCCCATGGATCAAGGCCTTTTGAATGAAGGCTGGGACACGGTCTTGAGCTGTGGTGTGTGAGACATGCGCAGTGTAACTGGAGCTGGATGTTTGAGGGTTACAATAAAGGGATGTTGTCTGCTCACGTGCTCTTTGGTCTGACAGAACTTTTTTGGTACACTTGTGCGGCAGCTAGAGAGCCTTTCGACAAGTGCAGACCATATTTGACTATGTTGTACCCCGTGAAGTCTTCTGTTTTAACTCTCACGTCAATGGATGCGTAAGTTAGTCGAAAGATGCAGGTATTTTTATCTGAATTCTTTACTTTTTTTGCTTCATGCACAAATGAGCAACTTTCATAGGAATGAATAAAGGTGCTGCCTCTGATGCTTCGTCCCCCTCTCTTTATACATGGTTAGTGTCCATCAGCGTCCCGTGTGGAGCTACTAGCTTCAGACGTGGCTTAGGTGTGTGCAACACAGTACAGAGAGGCGACTATTTCAAACAATGGTGGCTCCTGAAGAGGTTAGCGTAGATGCTGTGATAGCATCAGTTATATCAGAATTGGAGAGTATTTCATTGAAAGAAGAGCAAAGAACGGTCCTGAAGGTTCTTCTCTAAATGTAAATGTAGGTTAACATTTGAATTAAATATTCCTATTTTCAATGCAATCGTAAACTGTCAACTGCCGCAATAAACGCATTTATTTTCCTACTGTAAATGTTCTGCAGAGGTTACAGGATACTTTGCTGAACAAAGGTTTGAGAACCACTGATGTCGAAGGCCTGTGAGTTAAAACCTGGTTTGAATAGGGTCTAAATGGGCCAAACTTCCTAAATTCCACTGATTTTACTAAGAATGGTCAAAATGGATGAAAATACTAGATAATACATCCCGTATTGCAACCTACCACCAGTCGGCTAAACACCAATGTCTAAGACACTTGACAAAGTGAAGATTTTGACAGGAAAGACTTTTTGGCAAACCACTGTGACATCATCAAGGTTGTTTTGACCTGACAATACTTCCAGAAACACGGAAGAGGAACTTTATTATTTCAGTTCATTGTTGGCTTACATTTAACTGAATACCCTTGCTTCATGAAGTTACTATGAACTAATTGCTGACCAATATGTCTGTATCAGTGACAGGGCTATGGATTGGTTATTCTTATCTGTCCAACAGGTCCTTCTCTGTTAGACCTGGAGATCTTCCTCTGATGCTCTTGTCTTTTGTGGGGTCCCCTATGGGTCTCTTCTGGGCCCTCTTTTGTTTACTATGAATAATTGAAGATGAAGAACATGAAGAGTTTCCTGTAGATTCTAATTACCCCTTCTGACCCAGCACAAGCAGCATCAACACTAATCTAATCTAATTCTGTTAATAAAGAGGTCCGTAACCTTTGACTTAAAGTTGTCTTTTGCTGCTCAGGTGAGTAACGTGATGCAGTCCTGCTTTATCCATCTGGGACATTTAACTAAGATCAGGTCAACAATGTTTTTATCTCCTCCAGACTTGACAAATGCGACACACTTTATTCTGGTATCAGCGGACGAAGCATTAAAAGACTGGATTTAATACCGAACACTGCTGCCAGGTTTTAAAATATGCCAGATGATTCTAATTTCAGGTAAAATATTAAAAACTGTGGATTGAGAGGTTTGTAATGAACAGTTTACCCTGCTCACTAGGGGTGTAACACAAAATTCTAGGTTCGGTTCAATACGATACAGTGGTGCCACGGTTTGGTACGTTTCGGTACGTTTTCAATACAGCAAAAAAGCAGAAATGCCAAATCCTTGCTGGTGAGACTCAAGGGGGCATGTCTGATTTGATTCTCTGTTTGGGCTTTGTTTTCTTTTACAAAACTGGAATTATGATCTGGAGAAATGGGCTGGTGAAGGTGTAGTGGCATGTTCGTACAGCCTGGTTTATCACTACAGAGTAGGGATATAACTTTAGCCCTGTTTGAATCAGGAGGGAACAGCTACCTCAACGCTGCGGGGAGAGTTTGTAACGAATATTACATGACTATTCACATACACTGGGCGTCATGGTGCCGGTGTAAAGAGGAAGTAGATTGGTTGCTTACTTAAAATAATACGGCAGATTAATAAAGTAGTCTTTAATAATGAAAGGTCATGTTTGATACGTAAGTTCTTCTCTAAAATCATCCTCTATGAACTCAAACAGACACAGTTCGTAGAACGTTTTAGAAATTTTATTTTTCAGACTTAAAGTGCTGGGAGTCTTGCTCTACTCTCTCTCTCACCTCATATTTATATTAAAATCAACACTTACACACAAAGGTTTACTAGATTATGGATCGATAAATGTGGTCAACACACGTCTCTCACTCATTCCCTCGGTGTCGTTGTCTGTTCTCACTCGTAGCTCTGAAGGCTGAAGTCTGTCATACTGGAGAGCAATCCATGTTTTGTTCCTTTATAGTTTGTGTGTTAACTTGTAACTTGGGCTGCAGCTGCGGTGGTCGCGAATGCTAAAACTCGGGCATGGGAGGAGTTCGGGGAGGCCATGGAGAAGGACTTTTGGTTGGCCTCAAGGAGGTTCTGGCAAACCATCTGACGGCTCAGGAAGGGAAAGCAGGACTTACCCCAGGCTGTTCTCAGCAAGGGGGGGGGGTGTAACTGCTGACCCGGACGGGGGACATTGTCGGGCGGTGGAAAGAGCACTTTGAGGAACTCCTAAACCCAACCAACATGTCCTCTGCAGAGGAGGCAGCGCCTGAAGATCTAGGGGGAGGCTCACCCATATCCCTGGCAGAGGCCGCTGAGGTAGTTAAAAAGTTCCTTGGTGGCAAGACGCCGGGGGTGGATGAGATCCGCCCTGAGATGCTGAAAGTGCTGGACATGGTTGGGCTGTCCTGGCTGACGCCTCTTCAATGTCGCATGGGGGTCGGGATCGGGATCAGTGCCCATGGACTGGCAGACCTTCAAAAGGGGGGACCGGAGAGTGTGTTCGAATTACCGGGGTATCACACTACTCAGCCTCCCGGGGAAGGCTTATGCCAGGGTGCTGGAAAGGAGGATCTGACCGTTTGTTGAACCTCAGATTCAAGAGGAGTAATGCGGATTCCGTCCCGGCCGTGGAACAGTGGACTAGCTCTTTACCCTCACAAGACTACTGGAGGGGTTCTTGGAGTTTGCCCAACCAGTCTACATGTGCTTTGTCGACTTGGAGAAGGCTTTCGACCGGGTCCCTCGGGGGTTCTTGTGGGGGGTGCTGCGGGACTATGGGGTGCCGGACCCATTACAATGGGCGATCCGGTCTCTGTACGACTGCAGTAGGAGCTGTGTCCGCATTCTCGGCAATAAGTCAGACACGTTCCCGGTGGGTGTTGGCCTCCGCCAGGGCTGCCCTTTGTCCTGTTCGTGACTTTCATGGACAGGATATCTAGGCGCAGCCTGGGGGCGGAGAACGTCAGGTTCTGGGGTCTCGGGATCGCCTCTCTGCTGTTTGCAGATGATGTGGTCCTGTTAGCCTCCTCAGATCGTGACCTCGAGCATTCACTGGGGCGGTTTGCAGCTGAGTGTGAAGCGGCGGGGATGAGAGTTAGCACCTCCAAATCTGAGGCCATGGTGCTCTGCCGGAAACCGGTGGATTGCTCCCTCCAGGTGGGGATGGAGTGCCTACCTCAAGCGAAGGAGTTCAAGTATCTCGGGTCTTGTTCACGAGTGAGGGTAAGATGGAGCGGGAGATTAACAGGCGGATCGGTGTGGCTGCAGCAGTAAAGCAGGCGCTGCACCGGACCGTCTTGGTGAAGAGGGAGCTGAGCCGGAAGGCAAAGCTCTCAATTTACCAGTCGGTCTACGTTCCTACCCTCACCTATGGTCACGAACTCTGGGTCAAGGACAAGGTCGCGGCTACAAGCGGCCGAAATGAGCTTCCTCCGTAGGTTGGCCGGGCTGAGCCTTAGAGATAGGGTAAGGAGCTCGGTCATCAGGAGGGAGCTTGGAGTCGAGCCGCTACTCCTTCGCATCGAAAGGAGTCAGCTGAGGTGGTTCGGGCATCTAATTAGGATGCCTACTGGACGCCTCCCACTGGCGGTTTTCCAGGCATGTCCAACTGGGAAGAGACCCAGAACATGCTGGAGAGATGGTTGAATCAGGGAAGTACAGCATGCTACCTCGGATGGGTTGCCATGTTTGAGCGCAGTGGCTCCACCAATTTCAGCTATATTTTCAAAAGCAATTTAATATTATTTAAACGTATTGTTCGGTTCGGAATGCATACCGAACCGTGAGCCCCGTACCGAACGGTTCAATACGAATACGTGTATCGTTTCACCCCTACTGCTCACTCATGGTTAGGGCTGCACAATTAATCAAATTTTAATCGCGATCACGATTTTGGCTGCCACGATTAAATGAGCATGATCGTCTGCGATATTGACGTTTAAAATGCGTGCTCTGCTACATATCAACTCAAGCTCCTCCTCACCTAACACTCAGCCGACCACCAGGGGGCGAACGAGATGGGAGGTGTCATGCGCGCACCCTGCAGACTCCGCTATTGGTAGAAGAAGAGAGACGGACAACAGAACAGAGAGCAGACGGCCGTGACCGTGTGTCGTGTCGCTAAATCAAATATATAGGAGCCTATAAGGCTAGGAGCTAGCCCCTCGAAAAGGATCATCATTCGTTGTCTGGAAGATATGCACAGAGTGCGTTCGAGTTGTGTCCGCATAGTAATCGCTAAAAAGAAAATTAGCTAATGCTAATCGCGATGCGATGCATAGCGATTAGCTGGAATGTAGCACAACATGGAAGTGAAAGTAGTGCTCTGTTGATTTAATTTTGGGTAAAAAGTGTTGATACTATTTTACTTATATTTTCCTTCTACGAGATGCACTGCGATCAGGACCAGTCTGATGCAAAGAGTTGTACATTAGCCTGAATGTAGCACAACAATGGAAGTGGAAGCAGTGTTCTTGTTCATTTAAACGTGACGTCACCGTGACGTGAATAAATAGATGTCCCTAAAATTAATGAATAATCGTGAAATAATCATGATCTCAATATTGATCAAAATAATCGCGATGATGATTTTGGCCATAATTGTGCAGCCCTACTCATGGTTCGAATTTTGCAACACAACAATTGATAACCACCAACGAACTCTCTTTAACAGGGTAAAACACAGAGGTACACATTCATTTGTGACACTTAAACAATTTGTAAAACTAATAAACTAATAAGCTATTAGCTAGCAGCATGACATGTCTGTTGACATCTTTGAGAGGCTCCCTCACGACTGCACATTCAAGAACAGAAAAGAGAGATGGAGGATGAAGAAAGAGAAACCAGAGATGCACTAGAATGTGTGTCAAAGAGAAGAGCTGTGTCTGGTGTGTTATGGGAAAATATGTCATCGTCTTATGCTTTAGGATTGAAGAATGTAAGTCTTTAAAAGTGCAGGCACAAAACCTATTTGAGTAGATGATTCTATCAGTTTTGCATCCAGGTGTCTTGTTATTTGTTATCTGTTATCTTGTTATCTGTTTTCCTGTGCATTGTTTCTGTCTTCAAAGACGGCGACACACAGGTCTAGATTACGGTACTTCCTGATCAGCATCAGCTGAAGAGCATGACCCTCTGTATGTATATGTGATGTGTGATGGTAAAACAGGCTTATTCAGACTCTGTATTTCTTGTGACTGAACTCTTTGATTGGGTCACAGTGACCCAATCAAAGGAAGCAGTATAAAGGTCCATGTATCTGACTATGTTGTCAGAGCACCTCTTACAGATGACGGCGATGTATCTGTGAGACTGTGTTCTCTTTGCTTGCAAGACATGCATCTGACTGTGTTATTCAGAGCACCTCCTGCAGATGACGGTGATGTATCTGTGAGACTGTGCTCTCTTTGCTTGCAAGACATGCATCTGACTGTGTTATTCAGAGCACCTCCTGCAGATGACGTGATGTGTCTGTGGGATAGTGTTCTCTTTGCTTGCAAGCAAATAAATTGACTATTACAACCTTGATCGTTCATCCAGACTCTGTTTCATTTGACATTGATTTGATAACACTTTGACACTCTTCTCCCGACTTTTCATAGAAATATTCCACAACAATTTGGCGTTGTCGGCAGGATTCGCTGTCTGTCTGTCAGAGCTCCAGAGGGACTGACCGGAGGAGAGGCCTCTCCCAGGAATCCACAAACTGAAGTTCCTGTCTTATACCTCATTGGCCGAGAGAGAGAGAACCGGCAGACCTGAGGGAGTTTCTGATTGACGGCACGCGAATCCAACGAAAAAGAATTAATTTCTACAATATCGGGTAAGAAAGTTAAAATTCCAATTGTAAAAGTAATGGTAAAATTATACTAAGGTCATATGATTTAACAGACACAGATGAATGGTCAAGTAGTCATTTTTTTTATTTTTTATTATTTGGGTAACAATTGTTTTTGACGTTCGTGGTTTCGTTTTACGAATGTGGTTCATGTAAACTCCCTTTTTCATTTTCTGGCATATCACTATTTGCACGCTTTTACGTAGAAGACAGGATTGTGTTATACGGTGATCGTAGGCACAGATCGCTTGACTACAAATATAGGTTTGTTGTAAGACCGTTGTTATGCGCTAAATACGTGAATTCTACTAAAGCAATTGATAGAATAAGATTTGTGCGCCAATACGTGAATTCTATACTGATAGAATAAGATCGTGATAAATAACTAACGTGAACTTCAAATAACATTTGAAATAAGAATCGTGGTTTTCCACAACATAACGTGAGTTTCAAATAGGTTTCAAATAAGAATCGTGATTTTCCACAACATAACGTGAGTTTCAAACGAGGTTTTTTGCAAAAAGTTTTCCTTCGAGAGAATAAACATACGCTGTATGGTGACGACTGTACTGTAAAGGTAACGTTAACGTATCCACGCCTGAAAGATGGGTGGAAAAAGTAGTAAAAGCGCAGAGCCCTCGGGCCCAATAATTGATATGATGCGACAGAAATATGGAAACTGGTGTTTAGAATGCCTCACGTACTGGTCAAAGGAGTTTGGTTTTCCTGAAAACGGCTGATTGAGCGCCGCGAAGCTCAAAATGTTAAGAGGGGATTTAGAAGGAAATTGAAACAGATTAAATGTACGAAGAAAGACCGAGTCAAAGACTTAGAAATAAAAGTGAAACATTTGGGAATGATAAAAGTCATAGAATGAGTCTGAGCAGCCCGATGCCAAGGTCTTACCTCCGATAATAAATAAATGTGGGACAAGGACAATCACACTGCCAAATAATTGAAAGAATGATCAAAATTGGGATTCCCTGAAAGAGGCAGTTTTAGCCTACGATTAAAATTTGATCAACTCAAAACGTGCTTGGAGCAGAGAAAAGGTGAAGCAGATACAAATAAGTTGATGTCCAAGAGGAATGCAGGGGGACACACACACACACACACACACACACACACACACGCACACACACAGAGGCACGCACACACAGAAACACAGAGATCTAAGAATTGTATCTCTATATGAGACAACGTTGTCTAACATTTACTGCTGAACTTTCGGCAGCTGTTTTGTTCTGTTTGTTTTGTTGATTTTTAGTCCTTGGTCCTGATCTGGGGATTCCGCTTCCTGCTGTATGCTCCCCAGCCACAAACAACTTGAACGACACCCACCACTCAACACGTCGAGGATGAAGAAGACGAACGAGACTCGTCAAAATCTACAGAAGGCTTTCCGCCATCCATAAACCTGGAGAACATCACACAAGAGAGTTGTGTGACATGCAGCATGCTGAACATGAGGATCAGTTCAACAACGGACAACAGAGAAGTTTCGTCAGCACAGATGCAAGCATGCCCAGCTGATAATGTATCAGGGCATGAGAGGAAGCTGAAAGAGGCTTTGAGACTTTGACACACACCAACTGAAGACTTTGTGTGCCATAAATGTGGCAGCTTGAACATTGAGGAACAGATGCTCACGCTCCATGAACAAGGAGTGGTGGGAGGGCTCGACAATCAGCCATCAGGGGGGTGCAGCAGGGACCGGAGTGAGACCAGAGCTGGACCAACGACGTGCACACAAATACAACACAGAGGGGGGAGGATTCCACATGTTTCCACATGTTTCCACATGGTACAAGCCCAGGACTGGTGTGAAGGACATGTCTGACTGGCAGCAAGTCAGACTCAATTCACTGACTTCAGCAATATAGAGGATCCTGGTAATGTACAGTAACAAAGATGAAGAGCCCCTCTCGACACGTGTTTATGCCAACAAACACAAGAAAAGGAGAACGCACAACAAAGATGAAGAGCAACCACGACCAGCGCAACAACACGACTTTTGACTCAGACAATGACAACTCAACGACGCATAACTGTACCAGACGCACC
>NC_136635.1:4342990-4375490 GCF_949748355.1 Melanostigma gelatinosum | reverse complement strand
TTGGTAAAGCACCTTTGTAGCCTCAGTCGTCTTTAGAGTGTTCAGCCATCAGACAAGATTGTGCAAGAGACAAATTACCGTAAATTCTCAGAGAGGCCAAGGCCTTTATTTACCTCAACTGTAGATTTTTTTATTTGAAACTTTATTTTAATTTCATCATATTTTAGTGAGAAGCCCCCTTGTTTTCTGATCTGCTTCTGTTTTAATTTGATGTTGATGCAAACTGTATAAATCAGTTGCATTTCCACAGCACTAGTTCAGTCTGCACAACAACAGAGTCAGGTCATACTCACCAGCGCCGGAAGAAATGTTGGCATTGTATGTTCATGCAAACCACGAATAAGGTGGATGACAACATTTCTAAAGCAAAAGTTGTTTCATAAATACGTTTTATATCACGCGAAACGCACAATACCACATGGTTAAAGTGTGAAATATTTGGTTAAGTGTGGCCAACAAAACTACTTGGTTAAGGTTCGAAAAAAGATCATGGTCTTTATTTATAATAGCGCAACAACTTAACTACAGTAAATAAATAGCAGCCCTTAGTCGGACTTTCTCACATAACATTGCAGAACTGGCATAACAGCGTTACGTAGCAATCGTAAAAATCAATGTTTAGTTTTGGTTTCACGTGGTCTCATGGGTGAAAGTCCTATGTTTGTTTGTGACTGGGCTTAGTTTCTCATCTCTAGCAGTAATATTGTTTTCCTTCACTAACCTCAAGGATATTATATAAAGAACCACATGGTTTTTTAAATTTTTTATATCTTCTGTTCCTGATAAGCTTTTAGTAGATATATTTGTAGGAAATGTTGAGTTTCATAACTTTAAGAAAAAGGCAACGCAGAAGTGAGCATTTTATTTTAAGTGTTGAATATGACAACACTCTGATGTTGTACTGATAGAAATTATACTGAATTTACCAGTTTTGCTATCAGATTACAGGTAATAAAAAAAAAGAATTCATGTTTAGCGACCTGCCTTTATTATATGACCATTATATGAATCGCGGCTTTTATTCCAGAATTTACGGGACTTCGAAATCTTCTCATGAAACTTGTTTTCCCTCCAGAAGTGTGTAGTCTAATTAGTCATTTGTCCCAATATGAACTCGATGCATTCATTGGGTTTCATCTTTTAATGTGTTGTGGACCAACTCAACTTTATATACAATAGAGCAAAACTAAAGACATGTATGGATACTTACTGTTAGCTTGCAATTTTCTAGATGTTCAAGATGTTGCATGATACTTTTTCCCCTAAAGATTGACATTATGAATGTTGGATACTGGGGAGCTCTTAGCACAGGGTGCCATCTGCAACACAGTGCAGGAATGTCCATCAGAAGGTTTAATTCTGCATTCAGTCTTCATTCAGAAACAACAGGGAAGAAGACTGAAACTTATGAAATCGTTCGAAATGCAATCATCATGAACCAAGTGGAACCATCCAGACTAACCTTCTATTCCCAAAGTGTTTGACTTTGATTTAGGATAGTCTGTTTCACATTTATGTTTTTGATACACTAAAAGAAGATCTCTCTCAACACTGTACCTCTGTTTGCCTTTGCAGTATTCTCCTCAGTATTCATTTTACAACCAATTACAAGGCAAAGCAAACTGGCTGCACAGCTCGTGTTTCATTTCTTTCAGTAGCATAATTTATGCAAAAGGTGTTTTATAGATGTTGTAAATGAATATAATAATAAATATATTGCATAAATAAAGACGAGCAAATATGGAGCCACCATACATGTGTGTTTTTGTGTGTCTTCATCTGTGAGTCCCACTATGACCAAAATCTGTCTTTGTGTGGCTGTTTTTCAGGTCCCTTGTAGTTATAATGCATTTAATAGGAACTTTAATAGAATAGAATAGAATTTGTACTGTCTTTATCCCTTTAAGGGGGAAATTTTTCTCTGCATTTGACCCACCCCTGTATATGGGGAGCAGTGGGCTGCCAATGACAGGCGCCCGGGGAGCCGGGGGTTCAGTGTATTGCTCAGGTACACTTCGACATGTGACATGTGACACGTCCCAGTCGGGGATCGAACTGTTGACCTTCCGGTTCCCAGACGACCTCTTAACCCAGTGCACCACGGTCACCCCCAATATTACAGCACACCGATATTTTAGGCGATAGTGTGTCTCTTACTTCGCGTCGACAGTCGAGTTCTACACACAAAAGCAGTTGCAATAAGAAATGGCTTTCCCAGTTTAGTGTGGAAGAGCTAGTCTGCACAGAGCCCTGACCACCCTATCCAACACCTTTGGGATGAACTGGAACGCAGGCAGCTAGCCAGACCATTGCCCAACATCAGTGTTGGACCCACAGAAAAAGAATAGGACTGGAACGGACATCTCCATTCCTGGACTCACTGAGGCGACTAAATGGAGCAGTAAAGTAGTAACGTTACGAAGCGTAGAGAGCCAGAGTGAATGAGTAAACTTTAAAAACTGCTCCATCCACACTCTCTTAGCACAAGAAAGCACATCGCACCAGATGAGTGGCAACTTTGTTCGGTTTATTTTCTGTAACCTGCGTAGCATTAAAGCATGGTGGAATTAGCAAGTTACTTAGTTGAATTGTCAGACAGCTGGCTAATTATCTAGTTTGCTAATTCCACGGTGCTTTAATGCTACACTGATGATGATGTAATGCTACGGCTATTTCTATGGCTGAACCTCACTGATGCTCATGGTCTCTATGGGATCAAATCCCTACAGCCTGCATGCATTTGAGTGTCAATACATTTTTCCCCAATGACTTCACATCATTGTTTTTTGTTTCTATTTTAATTCATATTCAGTCATTATGAAGGAGACACACATGCAGCAGACACTGATTTCCTCATGTGCTCTGTCTAGTTTTGCACAACATGCAAATTATATGTAAGTTTACTCCATGAATTATATAACTAATAATGTTTTGAGAAGAAATAAGTAAACGTTCTGCTTTGATGATTGTTCCTTACAGTAGTGTGTTCCCTTGTATGTTAAATACAGGTCAGACTTTACAATCTGGTGGTTGACATTTATTCACACAATGAATCCAATCACAGTGATTGATATCATCAGTTTAACCTGGAGGATCTCTAGTCTGCTAGTCTATGGTTTACCAAAATTACAAAATGCATACACGCCATAGGAAAACCTCACATCAAATCTGAAACTACAGTCCTGCAATAGATTCTACCTTCATGAAGGTTTTTAATGTTTAGTTTTTGTTGGCATTTTTACCTTTATTTGATATTGTCACTAGAGATACAGACAGAAAATATCTGAGAGAAAGAGAGATAACCTTCATGCCTCATAACCCTCATTAACTGCAGCGTAAGACTGTATCAAACCTCTTGTATCCATGCAAATATTTGTGGTTTCATGTGCCCAGGTTTTGAGACATCTATATCTGATATCTGTCAATTCAATTCGAGAGAAAGTAGTTTGTGGAGCGCATTCAAAAGTTGTTATTTTTTATTCACCAGTCGCGTATATTTTACAAACATATCCTGCTGGATAATACGGCTTTTGAACAGTTTTAATTGGAACTGCTTTGTGTTGAATAAATGTGCCCCTATAAAACTGTTGAAAGCACAGTATGAAATATCCTGGTTGGTTGAGCCTATTTCTTCAAAAGAAGTCAATGTGATTTATCTATGCTGTGAATGCTTCAAATTGCATCCTGTATTTTGATGGAGGTAGAAATCTCTGATCAGAAACATTAAATCTACATTAAACTAAAAGTAACTAAGTTGTCATTTGCATGACCCAATCCTGTGAACCATAACATTTAGCTGGGGACCCTTTAAATTCCAAAGTGAGATCCACGAGTCACACTAACAAAGGCAGCAATGGTTGTAGACTATATCCAGACCTCAGCACTTCTCTGTTTAGACTCTGTGATCGCTCTCTTACTCTTCAGAGGCTGCCTCTCTCCTTTATGGGAGTCCTGTGTCTTTGGTTGCTCTGGTCTAGAATCTCTGACCTCCTCAGGCTCCCTCATCCTGCCACAGTTCACAGCACAGGTCCAGTCAGGCTGGTGACCCACCACCAGGTCCAAGGTGGGCAGGGAAGTGGTGCTGGTCACGTCCCTGTAGCCTAAAGAGGATTTGAGAGAGGGGCTGTCTGGAGGGAAGGTTTCATACCCCACCCTCATACCTGGACAACCTCCCCAGGACGCCCTCTCCCTCATCCTCACAGCCTGCCTGATCTTCTTCCAGCCCAGATGGTTGAGCTCCAGCAGGTTGAGCAGGACACAGAAAATCCCCACACAAAACATGAAGAGCAAGAAGATGGTCTTCTCCGTGGGCCTGGAGACGTAGCAGTCCACTGGCTGGCTGCAGGGGGCCGAAGTACAGACGAAATGGACAGGTACCTGGAAGCCAAACAGCTTCCACTGGGCCACGACAAAGCCCACCTCCAGAACAGCCCGTAAGCACACATGGAAGATGTAACATTTAGACAGAACCCCTCCAGAGACCACGTGACCCTCTGCACTCCTCTCCTTGATGGTGTAACCTCGGGCGTGGCTCAAGGACACCATGTTGTTGGGGTCTCCCCTCAGGAGGGTCTGAGCGGTTACGCCCTCCAGCACATCCGCCAGGCTGTGACCCAGATGCTTATGGGAGCGGATGGAGCAACTGTCCGAGTCGCAGCTCCGATCATACACCTCTCGTCCACTGCCTTGCCACTGACAGTCTCGCTCACGTGATAGGTTACCTCTTCCAAGAAAAGCTTAATTTAACAGACAATATCAGGAGTCTGATTAAATACCAGGAGTAACTCTGACGCGCCAAACCCGCTCAAAACAAACATACACGTACAGTGGGCATGAGGGTGGGTGCCGCTGTAAACAGGAAGTAGATTAGTTGCTCAAAGCCGCTAACGTGACTTCAGACGGCCTCTCCGTAGGTCTGATTACGCCGCTGGACACGCTGCTCGCTCCAATAACAGCTGCTTCCTCCGTAATAATGCAGACTTTACAGCTGATAGTAAAGACAACATTGTCAGTAATGCCTGACCTGAAATAAAAATGTTTTAATATACTAAAGATAGCACAGTATTATTGATGCATGCATGCACAGTGTTCCACCTCAATGGCTTGTAAATAAAAAACGTGTATGTATCTATAAAAATGAAGTACCTTTATACAAGAGCTCAGAGACGTATTGTGAATTGTATGAACTGTATAATATCAATGTGGAATGAGAATACTTCATTTAGAAATTTAAATCACAAACTGTTTTTCCAGGGCACATAAATCACAACAAGATTTTTGTTGTTGACCGAACACTTTGTCATTTGTGTCTTTCCAGACTCTACAGTTTTGCAGCCATCTTTATAGAGTTCCCAGTGACTACCTTCAATCACTTAGCTGGTCCTCTTACGGTTTGAATTATTTTTGTACTTTCATCTGTTCACAATGACTGGGCGTTACTCTGACTACATTAAGTCCTCTAATCTGCGTAGAAAGTCAGCATCCACCGTCAATAAGCGTCTGGAAACACTCTATAACTTTCAAAGCTGCGTTACTGAGGCATTTGATCCCATTGACAGTTCAGAGAAAAATGTTGTTGACAGTGATCAGGAATTTGAAAATATGATTGAGTGTGGAGCAGAGACTGTGACGGAAACTAATTGCAGAGGCGAAACTTTGATGGAAACTGAGTCTGAGACTATGATCGAAAAGGAATGTGGAGCCCATTTTCAGGAAGAACCAGAGTGCAGAAATGAGGCTGAGGCTGATGGTGATCATAGTCAACAGCCAAGCCTCAGTGCTAGCTTGGTTAATTGGGCCTTGGAGTATGGCATCACTTTGGTGGCATTAACTGCCTTGCTGTCTATTTTGAGGTGTCACCATCCATCACTGCCTAAAGATGCCAAGACACTCCTCGGTAGTTAAAACACTATATAGTACAACACTTTCCACAATCATTCTCTCTATGAGCATTATTTCTGCCTTCTGACCTTGTACCAGCACAAATGACAGCCAGGAGACAGAGTGTGCCACATTCCCTGTCGGCCCCAAGTCTGATGACATCTTTCCAGCCTTCATGTGAACGTAAGTGTTATCATCATTTAGCTGCATCTTCAGTGACACCAGAAACTTATTTGACATAAAAGATTCAAGTAAATAAATGATAAATCAAATGATTCTGTCCTCCATGTTGGTTTCTATTATGCATGAATTGACGATCACTATTTGGCTAGCTTGAGGACCCAAGGTGTAGGATCAAAGATGACTTGCTTTACGAGGTTTTCTTGACTAATCATTTTCTTTCCATTCAAAAAAAGTTACGTGAAAATGAAATAACTACATCCTTTGACTGCAAGAACAACTGGTTTGGGACACAGTAATTGCTGTCTTTTCTGTTGTGCCGCATCTCTAAATAATCAAGGCATATCGGTTTGTGTTGCAATCTATTTTTTAGCAATCCTTCATGAGATCCTGACACAGCTGGAGATCCTGCTGCAGCTTTAGAGCCGCGTAGCCGAACTACCAGATGTGTCAGGATTTCCACTGTGTACTCTGGAAGACCTTCGTCAGGTGGAGAAGAAGATATCTGTGGATCCAGATTTCAAAGAGAAATTGGTAGACTAACATTTTGCATGTTGATATCTTATGAGACAATGAAGTATGTCTTCTTTCATGACTACTACTATTGAGGCTTGCCATTGACCCTTAAATTTATATTTGACCCTTTAGTTTGTGACTTATTTTATTTTAGTATTCCAACATGACTATACTGACCTTTATAAAAACTACAAATGTGTGGAGATAAATTATAAGCCAATATTACTCTACTTTTGTCAAGTCTTACCAAATTTATGTGACAGATGTGGAATTTTTGGATGTTATATATATATATATACTGGAGTTCCTCTGTGTTAATATTACCAAAAAATGTTTTTGTCTATGTGCCCTGCGTTATTGTTTTGTAATTTATCGTACTTACTTGTTTTCGGGTTTGCCTCTTTTTTCATTTTTGTCTTTCAGGTCACCTATTTTAGCCTTGTTGGGGGGTTGACCATTAAGGAGCCAGTCTGGAGTCCTTGGCAAAATGGTGTCAAACACATTGGCAAAGACAATCAACTGGAGGGGGGTGAATGGAAAAACAGGCTTTGAGTCCCTTGGTTTGAAAGATGTTGTTTCGAGTCAGTATTTATTGGTTTCTTTCATTCTGAATCTTTAACACTTAACAGACACTAGTCTGTCAATACATCAATAAATGACGGTTTTTAAATAAAATTAAGATTATTTCAATGCATTTTAAACACTATTCAGAAGTGCTCCACAGCATTGAGTAGCAGTAATAAGTGCAGTCACCAAGAAATGAATGACTAGAAATTAATTATTTGTACTTTTCGACTCAACATACCAGTTTTCAACATGTCTGAGCTCTAAATAGGGTATTTAGATATCAAACGTTTACAAGGTTCATCACTTTTTATAGTTTACATGTTATTCTATTCATATGGCAGACACAACACTATACACTATACACTGAATGTATTACATTATACGTTTCTTAAACTCCTTTTGGTCCTTTTAGGGTCTATTTTGATGTAAAGCATACAGTATAGCACTTTGATGTGATTGACTTGACTAGTTTTTAATGAACATGGCCAGTGACCGGTGTATCTCTTCCTTTTAAAGAATCAGTCCGTCATAATTCTGTTACCGCAAATGCAAGCGATGGAGAAACGGAGCGCTTTATAAAGCGATGGCTCCAGCTGCCATCCGACCGAGATGGAGGGAGAAGAGAGCGGGCCTTGAGGCAAGCGGCCCCTGAACCACAGTCTGAGTAAGTGTGCTTTCAATACTCAACACATTCTCACCCCAATGTGTCAAATACCGCAGTCAGTGCTACTAAGCTTCAAACAATGACTACGTTCCCCTCTAGTGTCAGGTTAGGATGTGTCAGGGACGCTCATTACATGCATACGTGTCTTATACAAAAAAATTAATTCCCACCTCGACAGGAAGGTATGGTTTAGGCAACAAAACCACTTATTTACTGTTGGTTTAGGAAAAGAGAGTCTGAGTTTTGTGACTTATGATAACGACTCACTTGACTAACAATACCTTAGTTACGCATTTTTACAACAGTGTTCTCCTTGACAAAAGTCCTGTGTTTGTTTGACCCACTCTCCGGCTGCTGTGGACCATCTCACACTCTACACTCCGTCAGTTCTGAGCTTGTATTAGGAACGCAGGTGTGTTTGTGTTGGAAGCCTGGTGCTTCACATACAGTGTGTCGCACAGGCGTTGCCGGTGTCAGACATTTTATTACATTATATACAGACACGATATTTGATGCATAAGAAGTGAGAACGATTTGCAATGTTATTGATAGATTTACCATTTATGTTTTGTAAGTTGTGAGATCTCACAACTCTCTTTCTTGTCTCTGTTTCTACCAGGCTGCAACCTCCGGGTTTGAAGATTGGCATTTGAAGCCAATGCCGGAGTGACAACTTCACTACCACGGTGTGGTGTTGTTTGGCAGTTGTTTGTGTTTCCATTGTAATTAAATGTTACCCTTTTAATACTGTTTATGTTATAAATGCTTAAAACAGTGTGAACAAAAAAGTAAATAAACGGATTTGAATTTCATCAAGTTTCTTTGTAAATTGGACATGAACATGACTTTTGAGATTTACATCTTCTCAAACTGTTTTGTTTGCCGAGAGAGCTTTCAGTGTCCATGCTGCAGGCTGTTATATTTGTCCATGTCGAGGCGTTTTTTAGCTCCAGGGTAGTCCCTGAAGCAGATCCTTTCCAGCTGAAGACAGAGCCCAACCTTGCACTCCTCACACATCCAGTCATTCTGTCTCCTCCTGTCCATCCGCCTCCACACATCTCGCTGGACTTTCCACTCCCTGGTAGATATCCTCGACATTGCTTCCACTATTTACAAAATGACTACGACGATTCTGGGGCGTCATTCATGCCGAGTCGGCAACCGGGCCACAGCCGAGTTCGGGCCGATGCTGGCTCCGGTTATTTTCGATTACGGCCCAGTGACGGCAGTGTCGGCATCCGGAATCGGGCCGGTGTATTCGGCCAGATTCTGGGGCGTCATTCATGCCGAGTCTCAGCCGAGTCGGCAACCGGACCCGGCCCGACGCGTTTCTTCTGGCGAGCCGAGCTCGGGCCGATGCTGGCCCTGGTTATTTTCGATTACGGTCCAGTGACGGCAGTGTCGGCATCCGGAATCGAGCCGGTGTATTCGGCCCGATTCTGGGGCGTCACTCACCGTCACCTGTGGCTGATTAGTCAGATTTGTACTATTTAAAACAACGCAAATGTCTTGTGGATCTTACAGTGTCTAATCAGAGACTGTCAGAAGGCGTTCATTCAACACTGCCTTTTTGTTGATTGTATTATTGGCTGTTCAAACATTGCTTAGTGTAAGAGGACATTCATTTTGCTGACTTGTCGATGAGGGTGTCAGACTGAACTGGAGCTGAATGCAGGAGTTGAGGGTCAGCCAGCTTTCAACATGTCAGCTGCTGCGGGCATTTCATCTCTTAACTATACATTTCTCAAACGTATAGTAAGTAAGTGTGGTTACCAAACCGGCAAAGTCCTGACAAAGTATACTCATGACACTTGGATGGATAGATAAATGAAGATGAAAAACTATTTTCACGATATCTATATCTTGTAATCTTTCTGGAACAAAGAGTCTTCTATTCATTCTGATGCTCCTTTCGGCATTGGTCATGTTTTCTAGCTGAAGAGCTCAAGTGGCTTGAGTTCAGCTCTTGTTCCCATTGGACACATAGGGAGGTCCTGTTGCCTCATGGGTTGGATCACCATGAGTCCTAAACCTCACAGAAAGCCTTTCCTTTCCCACAGCTACATGATACCAGCTGGTTCAGACCGTCTTTAAAACGATTTCAACCTGTCATGTGAATAACTAAACACCTACAGTTTTTGCCAGGAATCTTTCAAAATTAACACTTTAATAATTGCTATTTATTAATTTATCCATCCATTATTTATAACCGCTTATTTTCAGGGTCGCGGAGCCAATCCCAGCAGTTATTGGTCAAAGGCAGGGTTGACCCTGGACAGGTCTCCAAACTATTGCAGGGCTGACATTTATTATTAATTTAATGAATTGAAAATCACATGACAGAATACAATGATGGTTTTGGAATCACAAGTGAAAAGACATCTCTACAATGAAACCTTTGGCATACAGCACATTAGAATCAATACCTTGTAACCCACAAGCGTCAAAGAAAAACTTAAAAGCCAGGAGACTAAACATGTTAAGCTCTGCTTTCGGTGTTAGAAGATGCAGTTCATTACATCAAGCTATGAAGCATCAACAAGCTCTCAAAATCCATTCTTCAGGTGTCCACTTTACCCAAGTCCCTGTGCAGATCTCAAACGCTCCACAGACCACATCCTGCTGAGCATTAAACAGGGAATTAAAAGGGTATTTTAAAAATGACTTCATAACCCTACCCAACTGATTGAAAATGGGTTTGATCAAAACTTTGCAAATAAATAATTTGATATCACTGTTCAGTTCATGTGTTCATTCTCAACACTCATCACCATATAGAACTCTATATAATTTAATACACCAATTATAATCCATCAGATCTGGAATGCGCTGAACATTTTACAGCAACATATGAAACAGTAGAAGTTCACTGCAGGTTACATGTTCTACACAGAAAATTAAAAATAAACATCAACAGAAGATGGACTCTGAACTTGACTCACAACAGCTCAAACAGTGCAAATCAAACCCTGGGATCAGCTAGATGAATACAGACTGATATAAACCTCAATCATCCTGACATGAGTTTCCCAAATACATCTGCCATTGATATCACCCTAAACCAAGAGTCAATAAAGGGAGAGGAAACACATCTCTGTGGGTACTAGGGAGCTCAAATATGGCTGCAGTGTGTGGGCGAGCTTTGAGTCTTTGTGTACAAAGAGTGAACAGTCTCAGAACTGTTTTATATGTCTGTGTGTGTGCGCATGCATGTGTGTGTTGGTATGTCTGTGTGAGCTTGTGTTCTGCAGTTAGAGCTCCTCAGCCATCTGCAGCAGTGAGTTAATGGCAGCATCCTTGTTGCCCTGCTGTGCGTCCAGCACAGTGCGAACCACCTCTTTATCCAAGTTGGGGAACATGTCCTGCAGAGCCTTCAGGTCCTCCTCGCCGCACAAGGGCCCCTGGCCCCCAACAGCTGGCACGGCTGCGGTCATCGCCATAGGCACCATGCCCTGATTGTAGACTGTCGGCACTCCTAGCAACACAGGACACACGCTACTGATGTAACCAGTTTAATGGAGCAAACTCAAGGTTTGGAAATAAACATGACGAAATGCATCAATATCCAATGGGAAAGATATATTTTCTATTTGTAGTTTACAAGCCTAAGCTCGTCTAAACCCACAGAAAATATTTTCACATGTTTTCACAGACTGGGTGGTGTGTGTGTGTGTCTGACCTGCAATGGGCACATATCCTACTCCTTGCTGATACACAGAGGGCATTAGGACCACAGGCTGAGTCATCATCCCTGCTGGTAAGGACTGGTCAGAAGACAGAGAAGATGAAGAGCTTCAGTGCATGTACTCAACATGTTTTACCAGATGATATCTTCAGGGAGCACGTTTCATTTCAACATGGGGGGGGCCAAACCGGTCAATTACAACTTCTGGCCAAGTCACGTGATGCCATTGGGCCCAAAAATACTTTCCCCCGCAGACTTACATTGGGACAGAGCCGTCTGTAACCCAGCGGATAATTATTTTCAGGTAAATCAACTCCCCACTTCAAACTATGCATTATTGTATTGAAGAGGCTTTTTATTTATATTCCGTTGTTACATAGCCTTCATTTAAATCTTTAGGTCCTAAAAGTTGTAAAATATGCTAATTGCCGAATCCAGAGTTCATAGATGGGTCTGAGAACTAGCTGCTAGTGATGCAAAAGATCCAGAAAATTATATATTCAAAAGTTTTTCAGAAGACATTTTCTGGACTCTGGTGAATATAACCTAATAACTAGCAACATTAAAATGCTGAATGCATCAATAATTACAATGTAATAATATAGGCCTACCATAAATATATTATTGGAAATGGGCCATTCAGCATAATGACTATACAGTAAATAAGTGTTGAACATGTCACCATTTTTCTCAGTAAATATATTTCTAAAGGTGCTATTTTCACCAGATGTCAGTAACAACCCAAGTAATCCATACATACAAAGAAAACCAAACAAATAAGTTCAGAAATTAAGTTATTTGTATTAAAATGGAATGACACAGGGACAAAGTATTGAACACGCTTACTGAAATATATTTAATACTTCGTGCTCCGTCAGTCCCCGCAGGGAGGGGGAGAGAGGGCGGAGCAAGCTTTTAGACTCCTGCCCCTGGGAAATGTTCATTATGAACCTATGGTGGAGTAAAATAGATTATGGCGGGCCGCCAGTGTCTAGGTAATGAATGTGAAACACTGTGGTGTGCTTTATACCTATTATTTGCTCAATTTGATGTGTCTTTTTCACAAACTGAGTGCAAGGGCCTGTGTCCACATAGCCTCTGTTTCTTAGTGAGAGTGTCTGAGGAGCATATGTGGCAGCATGCCGCCGCCAAGAGGAACAGTGCTGCAGGAGCATCTTTTTCTGACCTTTAGGTGTGGCCGCTCCAAAAGCTTTGAGATGAAAATCTCTGAACTTTTCAGAAAAGCGCTGGTGATGTCACTGTAGAAAATGGAGGGGGAGCTTGTTTTGGCCGTGTATGTCTATACTGAACTGAAGAAGATGTGGGAGTCGATAGGCTGGGTGGAGACTGAACGTAAGAACTAAAGCTTTAAAACACCTAATATTTATATGACTATATTTTTTATTTATACAATTAAATATACCACTACGTAAAATCAGGGTTTATGCTGTTAAAAAAATCGTTTTCGTAAAAAGATTTCTTATGATGTTAAGATTTGAAGATTATAGAATTACGTTACTGTTCAAAGTACCCCAAAATATCTTACAAAGGGCCTCCAAGGTACTTACAAAACATGCAACTCAACTGTATACTACTTAGTGCGACTCAGCGCGATGTACACTTCTTTATTGCGTGTTCAAATTGCACGTAGTTCGACACTGCGCTTACCCTGCAAGACACGGGCTCAGTGTGAAGTAGATCAGATGACCGTTTCTCAAAATATGCAAAGACACACAGAAATTCCTTGCTTTGTGGTGATATTCCCAATCAGGCTAGCAAACTCCCCCTAGCTGGCTACTCCATATGCTTGTGGAAAGCCTCGTCAGTGCAGCAAAGCTTTTCCTCCATAAAGTGTTGAGTTGCACATTGATGTCTTTAAGTGATCCAGGAGGACTTTAACATGTACATCCACACTGACCACACTACCAGAGAACCTGTGTGCTGTCTCTCTACCTCACAGGACAAGTGGAGGACAAACACGTTTAGTCTGTCTCTACTTACAGCAAAAGACATCACCAGGTTGATCATGCCCTCCTTGTCGTCACCCTGCCTGCCACTGAGGCTGAACCACTCGTCCACCACATTGCCCTCCCTCAAGCCTTCAGGGATGGTGACATGAGTCCACGCTATCCTGTCGTCCATGGAGAACGCTCTCTGGATGGCACAGCAGCAAAAACACATGGAAACAGAAAACAAACGACATTCTCACGAGTAATACACACATGCAAAGGAAAAAGGGGCCAGGAAAAAACAGCAGCCTGTTGTCTGGAACAGAACATGTGTCACTTTAACCTGAATGCCATGCTGTCAGAAGCTGTGGTTCATAGAAAAGATGTGGCTTAGTTTAAACCACAAGTTTTTTTGATTATTACTGCTTGTATAAAATGTATAGCTTATTTACATGATTTAAGTAAATTAGAAAACAGGAAATTAGAAAACTGAACTGAAAATCATCTAATTATCTGTGTAGAGGCTGCAGTTCAGTTGAATCTGACAGACTAACAAGTGTGACCTGTGCAACCCTCTCCACCTCCTCACCTCATCAAAAATCTCCAGATAGAAGGAGTCCACCCCAGGAGGTATCGTGCACTGGATCACCTTGTTCCAGCGCGGGTTCTTGGCGCCGTTGTGAGCAGTTGGTGTTTCGTAGACTGCGTAGCCCAGTCGGATCCGACAGTACGGATCCATCCGAGTCATACCGTAGTTTTTAGCCAACTTGGCCTTTACAGAAACACAGACAAGGTGGTTATAGGTTCATTTGGCTCCTGTCACAGTTCAACTTGCCTGTGGATGGTGGCATTAGGGATGTCAGGATTAACCTATCTTGCCATCACTGCAGTTACATAATACCAGTCTCATAATCGTATTATTGAGAATTAAGAATTGTAGAAGCTACCATATCTATGTTGTTCCCATGCCTGCATTGTTGCCCTGTCAACAGGAACCTGGAGAGTCACATTGTTTGTGCGTGCGGTGATACCTCCTCTTGTGCAAGTCTCGTAACATGTTTGTTTTGTGTCTGAGCGAGTCATGCCACTCACCTGACGTGCTATGAAAAAGATGGAACCAAGATTCCAGCCTTATAATCCTCCAGAGAAAGTGCCTTAAATCTCCAGTGTGGGAGCATTTTGGACATCTACAAATGCACCAATATCAATACCGATATAGGATATTGGTCCGATAATGACTCAAATCGCTGAATCAAGTATTGTGATGAAAGTTTTAACAAATAACAAATCAGTACATTTGTATGTATTTTTTTACATTCAGTTTTACAAATGTAGTAAAGAAATATTGAAGTTAAGCTTTAAATCAAGCCTGATGTTTCCTCACACATAAAAGAATGATCCCAGTCAGCTCTACACATTGAGGCATACAGCTTAACACTGGTACCGGGTCGGTACTCCGTATCGGCTGATACCCAAAGTCCAGGTGTTGCCATCAGTATCGGGACAAAAAAAGTCCAATCAGTGCTTCCCACCCTATAAAATGACCAGGGCTAGTGGTGTAATGGACCGTAGGTTTGATCAGTCAGGTCTGTACGGATCATTCGGCACACAAGGGAACACAGACTAATTACAGTTTAACCATCATAGCAGGAATTAAAGTTTTACTGTGGATGATTATCAGGCAATTTTCAGTAAATAATATGCGATCGGGAGATTGCATATGTTTTATTGCTTTCTATGACCAATACCTGATAATTCTACAAAGTTAACAACAAATCCGTGTTGAAATGGGCAGGAGGAGACCAGTATACTACTAAACAGTACAACTATTCAAATAAGACACAGTTGTATTTCTAACAGCAAAGCTGAGGTACGCTTACCTGGACCACAGTAATGCTGAGTCGCCCTATTGAGCCTCCAAACTGGAGCTGCCTGGCTGCCTGAGCATCCAGCTGGACCTGCTGCTGCAGCTGTGTGGGGGTGATCCGAAGGAACTCCTGGGGAAGCTCCCCGATATACACCTGAATGCACATATAAAGACATACAGGGATTTAGACGACAATTCTAAGAGACAGAGGAACAGTTCAAACGTGATGTATCTTGATGCCACAGCGTCAAAAATGTCAACTCGCGTTTGGGGCGATTTGGCGTTTTGACGCGAATTCGCGTCACTCCAGTCTCATCGCGTCTGTGCATATACTTTGTATGTAATCTACTCGCGCGAATAATTTGCGCCGCGTTTGGTGTGAACGCACCATTACAGTAGATTATTTTGAATTCTAACTCTAGGATTACTAGGCCTACTTCCACTTCTATCAGTTTGCGTTACTTGACTAGTTTTGGGCTTGTTTTAGTTAACGTTCCATACAGTCTGGAAATGACTTTAGATTAATAGGCAACAATCTCGGTAGTTTGATCACTTGTATTCGTTGTTGTTGTCTGTGGAGCCCAAACTGTTTGTGATCCGGGTATTTCATTGGCAAATGAATCAGTGCACGAGCCACTGTAGCGGTTTATTGACGTTAACGCTAATCCCAGAGATTATGACGATAGTTCACCAAACCTAACATTAGCTCGTTGTACCGTAACGGTACATTTTCTCGCTATCAGTAGGTGATAGTGTCAGTGTTGTACACGGTTGCGTGCTACTGTTTGTTGCTGTTTAATACAGAAATTGGTTCATTAGCAGTCGTTGATAAACTGAGGCTAGTTCCGCCTAGCTGGCTGCCTAGGATTCTCCCAGTTGAACGTTACTGCTACCTGTCCCCGCTGAGTGCTGATGGTGGTCGCCATGTCGTCTCTTCGGTGTCCAAGGGATTGGATTAGATTAGCGGGTTTCTTTAATCCAGACGTTTTTAGCACATCAGTAACAACTGTGCCCGCTCGGATTAATGTAGATTTGAACCGGAAGTGCTTTTTTTCCCCATCTGTATTTACATCCAAATTCCACATTCGTCATACGAGTTTTTTGTTTCACATTCTTGAGGAATAGATATTAACAACAATATATATGGCAATGTAATTTTATTTATCTTACCACAATTTATGAATCATTGTGTGTAAGAATATACTTATAAATAAGAACTATAAGAAATTACAAACAATTGTACCTGCATCTCGTGCGTTAAAGGGAAAATACAACTGCGTGAAGTGTATTTATTCTTTGATTTGAGATGGAAAGATAATTCAATTAATATTATCTGACTGATACACATGTGTTCAGGACATTTCTGACCACATCTATACAAAAATCAAACATCTTTACTGTACCAAATTAATATATTTTACAAAGTAAAAGTCCTACATTTCTACAGTGAAAAAGCTCATTTCTGAACATTTGAGGTGCTATAAAAAGACTTCTCAATAATTCCAGATAATGACTGATGCAAGACATCTCTGTATATTCCATTCCAAAAAACAATAATTTTGACTGTCCCAATTAAGAACATTTTCAAAGTAAAAGTCCAACATTTCTACGGAAACATCAAATAACTGAATGTTTTCGGGGGCTATAAAAATACTTTTCTCAATAATTCCACACGACTCATTTATTTATTTTCTGGACATGTCTGACTCCACCCATACCAATAATCAAAAATGGTTATTAAACTAAGAGATTTTCCAAAGTAGAATTCCTACATTATGTGTTAAAAAATATATATTTTTAAATATTTGAGTTGATATAAAAACACGTGTTAATAATTCCACACAAACATCTCTGAAACATTTTTACTGTACTAATTAAGAGATTTTTCAAAGTAAATATCATACGTTTGTACCGTGAAACGGAAGGAAATATCTGAATATTTGAAGTGCTATAAAAAGTATTTTGAATGCCCATGTATAGTGTATACTCTTCAGGGATTCCCAAAGTGGGGTGCGCGCACCCCTGGGGGTGCGCGAGCTGCCTCTAGGGGGTGCGCGAGAGGAAAAGTGTAATGGCGGTCTGATGGTGTAATAATATTAAATATAAAAAAAAATGTAATTTTAATTTAAAAACTGTCAGGTGGGACATCTGAAGCTATCAGTCGTAAAAGAGGAGAGGGACAGAGAGAGAGAGAGGAATCGGAGGCGAGGGGAACGGAGAGGTGCGTTGGGGAGAGACCGGGAGAAGAAATCGAGCCAGAGTCAGAGGAAGATGAGACGGAGGAGACCGAAAAGGAGGAAGGGATAGCACAGACAAATCGGGAGCACATCGGCCCATCGCGGAGTCAAGGTGAAAAAAGAGGAAACGAGAGAGAGCATCAGACTGGGAAAAAAAAGAGGAAATATGATGAAAAGTATCTGTGTCTGGGCTTCACTTGGATTGGCAACGCAGATTCCCCAAAGCCACAGTGCGTGGTGTGCAGTGAGGTTCTGGCTAACAGTCTGAAGCTCTTATTTACGTCGCCACCTGAACACCAAGCATGCCAGTGCAAGTCAAAAGCCCCTTACATTGTTTATATCCAAATTGGAGGAGTTACAAAACAGCCAAAAACAACTGGAGTCTCATTCATGTGTTGGTCTATAAATGACGCACTACGGGCTTCATATCTGGTTACAGAATAGCGAGAAAGGGGCTACCGCACACAATCGCCGAAGACGTGAGCTTGCCAGCTGCCAGAGAGATGGTGGAATGTATGATTGGGGAGAAAGAAGCAAAAAAGTTGTGCATGATCCCGGTGTCCAACAACACTGTGTCGCGCCGCATCGATGCTTTGTCCGAAGACATCCTGGCTGCATTAGTCGGTCATTAATTGTAAATTAAATGTGATAATCTGCCTCTGAGCCTGTGCGTGTGTCCTCGCATCCGTATTGCTCTTTAAAAGTGACGCCTTGTGTCACTGAAAGTTATTGAAACTTTGTTGCAGTGTTTCAGGGCGTTTTCACACCTTCAGTTCGTTTGCTTTGTTGCAGTTGCTCCTTTGTTCGGTTTGTGTTCACACTGCAACATTTAACAGCGGACTAAATCTTGTAAACAAATGCCACGCGCGAGCAAACTGTTCACTCATTGGTCCGATTCTTATGCGGCTATGAAGGCTTAAAAGGCTCTGTTGCTTCTTTTTTTTTTTTATTAAGGGGGGGGGGGGGTGCGCGAACCCGGTCGGGATGTAGAAGGGGGTGCGCGGCCTAAAAAGTTTGGGAACCGCTGTGCTAACATAGCCGACACAGCTCCATCATCATCCAGAAAGACTCCATGTTCTCAAATAATAACTAAATAAAAACATCTTCACTAAGTTCTGAATTTATAAAATTGTCCTTGTGTGAGATGATCAGATTGATATGAAGTTGCAACCAGCAGCCACTTAGCTTAGCACGGAGTCGTGCGCAATGACTTCCATGAGTCTTGTCATTACCATGAGGTTGCCAGGCAATCAGTGAACAGTCCAGCAGCTGGACCTCAGGCTGAAGGCTTTGGTTCATAGGCCGTACCAAACGGAAGGACCTAATTGCTTCTGAGTTAATACATGTGTCTTCAGCCCCCTGTGTGGAGTGCCTTTTCATACTATCTGTGCTCCCCCTTGTTTCTTTCTCCACACGCTCCCACTCAGGTGTGGTTTCCGTGGGGGCTATATGGAGGTGTTGAACATGGATCCACAGGTGGAGGCCCAGCTGGTCAAACTACTTTCTGTTCGCCTGTGCCCCCCCGTCCCTGGACAGGCAGCAATGGACGTCATTGTTGATCCTCCCAAAGTGCATGAGCCCTCGTATGCTCAGTTTATTAAGGTGTGTGTGTGTTTGGTTTTCCTAAATCCATTAAGTGTGACGTTGCCTTCACAGCATTGCCATTTCTGAGGAACTAGCACTGCGACTCACTTTTGCACCATTGTAGAAGAGATGAGGGATGTCACGGCTGGCATCAAATATAAAGTATGATATTAAAATGGTAAAGAACAGAATTCTGTTATTCAAGATTAAGTTCATTTTTCAGTCTGTATAGTTTTACTTGCTCGGGCCTAAAAAGAGTCCAACTGAAATTGGACTGCATGTTTTGCTCCGTGCATGAATCCCTGACTACTTTGAGTTCTCTGTGTACCTAAATGAAGAACTTGTTCCAGGCTGAGACCAGTACGAGTATCATAAATGAGGCTTGTGTTATTCCATTCACAAAGCACCGTAGCCATGGGAAATGCAGTTTACTTATCTCTGACATTAGCAACTGTTTGGGGAACAGAAACACTGCTCCAAAACAAGACGTGGGTATTGGCGTATCCTTTTCAATCATTTTGCCTTCAGTGTGGTCAGGTCTCCCTCTGACGGGGACTAAATACGTTTGGTCTCTTGAATCCATTTCTTCACCTTGTGTATTATGTGTTCGGTTGGTGTCCAGGAGAAGAGCGCAGTCCTCGATGTCCTGGCTCACAAGGCCATGCTTACGGAGCGAATCCTAAACTCAGTGCCTGGGATCAAATGCAACCCAGTCCAAGGAGCCATGTATGCCTTCCCTCAGATCTTCATCCCCCCACGAGCAATGCAGGAAGCCCAGGTCTGTTGCTTCATGCATTCTCGAATGAGGGATTGTCCTGTACACACAGGTGGTCATGTCAAACACTTATGAGCAGAAATACAATGTACCAGAAATGTAAAATGTGCCAGAAAAATACAAAACTATCCACACCACTGTATGTCAGTAGAATATTCAGTTTTATTAATTCAGGTATGTGTTGAAAAGACCCTGTGTGGCCTGTTTACACAGGTGAGAGATGACCTGTTGTCCATGTCTTTGCCAGCTTGTGTCAAAACTCCAATCTCTTTATGTCATACAAACACTTATTAAATGCTGAGTCTATCCCAGCATGCACTGAATGTCCCTGAATACGTCTCCAGTCTGTGGACAGATGGGAAGCAGCTGAATAGAACCGAGGCAACATTCAGGGAGGGAAGTGACGGTGGATGGGTTCTCGTTCTGTTCTTTGCAGTCCCTGTCTGTGGCTCCTGACATGCTGTACTGTCTCAAACTGCTGGAGGAAACTGGCATCTGTGTGGTTCCAGGAAGTGGATTTGACCAGAGGGAGGGCACCTTTCACTTCAGGTGAGACGTGAACACTTTTGAATTTTGTTCATCAACATAATGTTAACTTGATATTTAAAAAAAGATTTGAGTTGATAATGTTTAGAGTCAAACAACCAATTTGTCTTGAAAGCTGGCTGTGATCTGATGAATGAGTTATCATTTCCTTCATTCATTAGACTTTTCTCTCACTGGGTTTCTTTTTATTCTGATGCAGGTGCCGTGTGCTTAGCTGAATGTGAAGTGTGATGCTCAGTCCCACATGCAATATGCAGGTTGTCATGAATTGTTTTTAGCACTATCAGGCTACCAGAGGAATAAACCCATTTCATTTGAATGGCCTTTACTCTCGCGCTACCCTGGGGATACAATGACTCAGCATTTTAATTAGGTGGTGCCATAAGGCTGGTGATGAGTACTTGCAAGGTTAGGTTACATTGAACGGTGTCTGGTCTGCTAAGCTAGCAGGGTACAACCATTTCCCCTCTGAATAATGAATGCTTTGGTAGTTGGGCTTTTTCTTCTTAAGGTAGTATTTGGTTTTCACTGTTGCTAGCACCGCGCCAACTGGTCAGGGCTCCAAGAACTGTCAACGAGCAGAAAAGCAGGGCTGAAATGGTGTAGTGTCCACTCGGCATTAGTTAGGAGAGCAAAGTCTTAAATCAAACCATGGCAGCTTGAGACACACTGTGTATCTGTTTTTACAGTGCGTCTGTGTTTCTGTTTCTCAGAATGACCATCCTGCCGAGCCCAGAAAAGCTAGAACTCCTCTTAGGGCAGCTGAAGGAATTCCACCTCAGATTCCTTGAAGAGTATTCACAAGAGGAACCAGATCCCCAGAACCACCCACGACCACCACAGGGAACCATCAGACCAACCAGACAGACGCTTCCATTGATAGCGTGTTTAATATGGCTAAAATTGTTGTTGTTAAAATTGAGTTCACTTGTTTTTTAGAACTTGTGTTACAGAAATATTGTGCCTTCTGCTCAGATAGTTTTGAACCCGTCTAGCCAGTGGCCCTCTCCTCAAAGCCCTGACTAAAGGAGCACACAGTATAGTGACTTAGGAAGCACAGTTATGAACTGATTCTCCTCTCAGTATCTGTCCGTCGTGCTCGCATTCATCTGTGCTCTGTGGCATACAGTGAACCTCCACATTCAAACATCTGCTCCTGTCCATCAACACATATCCATTTGATGGCTGCTGAAGACTTCAAACATCAGGTTGCTCCACTATTCGGTGCATGAGGAGCTGTATGCCTCTAGAAATGCCTCTGTAAGTGCAGCTGCAATGGTTTTCAAATGCTTTCTTTGCCTTATATAACATTAAATGGTCAGTATATATATTATATAGTGTGTCGCTGGTATCTACCCATGTAGATAGTTTTGTTCTGACTGCTTTTCAGCTATCTGTCTCCCCTATACAATGAATCTGAATGGAATTTAGTTTATGGTGATTACATAAATGACTCAACAGCAAAACAAGTCCTCCAACCTATCAGTGCTGAACCAACAGGCAGAGGACTGAGGAGGCAGGTCAGTAGTTAGTAAAATACACTTCACTCAAACAAGGTTCTGTACATGTGATCAGTCTGGATAGGCAAAAGTACGAAATCACTCGGCTGAGGAATACTCCGAAAACAGGGTTCGGGCTAACCCAACCACTACAGAATCTGGGAGTCAGCTTGCAGGACTCAACTTTGATCTACATGTATATATAATATATAGATGCCCTCACCACTTGTAAGAGTTGGCTCAAGGGAACAGTGTGTAACATGAATTGGCAGAGATAGAATATAATATTCATAACTGTGTTTTCATTTGTGTATAATGACCTGAAACTAAGAATCGTGTTTTTGTTAGTGTGGGGACTGCTGATCTTGCTGCCTCTTAGTTTTGTCTTGTGTGTTTGCTTTATGATAATAAATCCCATGGATTTGTTGTTGATTTGGGGCGTAACATCCTTGTGAAAGGTTTTTTTTATTCGGGGCAGGAATTTTTCCTTTTCCGATGTGAGGGTCCAAGGGCAGATGATGTTGAATGCTGCACTGATTTTAAGCCCTCTGACGCAAATGTGTGATTTGTCATGTTGGGCTATACAAATACATTTAATTGAATTTGATGTTGCCCTTCTCTTATATCCATTTTTGTTTTCAATTTCAGCTTTACAATTTCATCTTTTAGTTTGAGCATTTTCATTTAAGAATGATCTGTTTTTCATTGTCCCTTTCAAATGAATGATCATCATTGAATTCTAGCCTGATTATTCCTAGTAATGTAATAAGATAATATACATGTTTCAACTTTTTCTCTTTTCATTTTCTATTTGGATATCTAATTTCAACCATGACCAAAGCTTTCCCGTATTTGGTGGTATAGGTCAGGATATAAGTAATTGGGTGGAACGTCACACTCCTGCGCAGTAGTGGGCGCTATGAACCTTCAAGCTGTTTGCGATCCGCCATTTAAACCGAGGGAAGTAGAAGACGGATGTGGAAGGACAAACATGGCGGCGTCCTATGGCGATACATTTAGGGCAAATCGATTACAGTCACAGAAACCTTCCCAATGGCTCCACTGACACGGACCTGGTGTTGTGAGCTGAAGCCACAGCTGTGTTACGATGTGGACGACCGGCAGGACGGCAGGAGCTTCTCTCCGAGTCCTCCGCCCCCTGCAGCGCTGCTGTCCGCAGGCGGAGGCCTGCAGGCTGGGGTCGTCATCCAGACCCCCGTGGAGGCTCCTGTTCTTCGGCTCCGATCAGTTTGCGGTGGAATCTCTAAAACTCCTCACATCCAGCAGGTGCGTCCTCTCCACGAGAATTGACTACACACCGCCAGTGATACCGATGTGATGGAACAATCACGTTGCATGTATATCATGTATGAATGTATTGTACATGTAAACATAGTTGGACGTAAGACAAAGCGACACATTGAGCTGCATCATCATTCTACAACGAACATTGTTGATAAAAAAGAAGTCACTGGAGCTTCCATACCATCAGTTCACGACACTACTTTCTCTGTTTAGTTACTTTGACAGTTAATTGTCGAAAGTGTTTTAAAGTAGGGCTGATAAAGTAATGATATTAAAAGTAAAAATATGATCTGTCGGCTGGTCTTGGGATGCAGATGTTCAACAGGTGTGTCTGCAATGACCACTGCTGGTCCAGGGTGTTTTCTAGTGCTGTGGAAACATTCTCCTCAAAGACTACATATCAAAAGACTACATTTAAATAGGGTTGGGTACCGAAAACCGGTGCCGGTATGGTACCGGTTCTTATATGTCCGGTATCTACCGGACCGAAATGCAACGTCGATTTCGGTGCTTCCTTTCGGTGCCTGAGCCGATTGAAATACTTTATGTACACTACTCTGATGACTCCGTCCTAGGTTAGCTCGTCACTCATAATATTATTACAACCGGCCGAGCCGTGCGTGCTTAGAAACAAACCGCTCCGTCATTCTAGCGACGCTTCGGCCATGATTTATTGAAAAAACCAAAGAACGAGATCTGTCATACGGCTGGCAGGCTACTGACTTCCTCCATCGACATCCGGGTACTTAGCGCTGCCGCTCATAACAAGCACAACGACACAGGCACGCGAAACTTTCTTCTTCTTCTTCTTCTTTGAGGTGTAGTGGCGGTTGGCAAACGACGAATTGGCGCATTAGCGCCACCAACTGGTAAAATAAACTAAGTCAGGAGAGGTCTTATTTTGCAAGAGAAGGCAAATATGCTCATACTTCTGCAAAATAATTGCTGGTTTGAAGCTGTAGTGTGTGTACAGAGTGTGTGTTTTGTATTTATTTTATCTATATTTATTTAAGTATACTGTTAACAGTGAGTGCGTGATAGCTGACCTCCATGTTCTGTTTTCTAGGAGCTCCGTTGAAGGGATAGTGGAGTCCCTTGAAGTTGTCACTCTGTCTGGGGACGTCCCAGTGAAGACGTTTGCTCAACAGAACCAACTAGCAGTCCACAGCTGGCCCCCCCACAATGTGGATGGACGCTTTGACGTTGGGGTGGTGGTCTCTTTTGGCTGTTTACTCCATGAGAGACTGATCAACAAGTTTCCATAGTGAGCATTTCTTCAGTCATGTTGTCCCCTAAATGTGATGAGGCCTGAATCTCATAGCTGCCACTGGAGGACCAAGCTTTAAACTAAGAACTGCAACAATGTTTTCATCTTGGTTTCTCTCTCACTCCCCAAAGTAACGGAGAGGTCTGTGTGTGGATCCATCTCTAAGAATAGCTCAGACAGCTGGCTGAACACCACGGGATTTCATCTCATTTAGGAGCATTATTATTTAAAGACTAAACTTTCTATATTCAGATCATTCTATTATTTACAGATGTATCTAAACTGTATCTAAAGATGTAGTATTTTTCTTTTCCAAAAAATAATGTCACTACTTATTGTACAAAAAGGAGCTCGTTACTGACGATAACGGCATCGACCCTGAGCTCCTGATCCAACAGTTAAGGCTAGTGAGTTCATCACACAATGAGTGGGTAATGGGTAGCAGGTAGTGGGTATTACATTTATTTCACACCGTTCGGGCCAATAAACTGATGACGCTGAGCGGGGTGTGATGGAGTCACAGTGGGCAGAAGATGAACATTCATAACAGTCTTCTTGTTCTTATCTCGTTACTTCTATTTAGCTCTCAGTGGGATGAACATTGATCCATCGGTGCTCCTCATCGAGCATTAACTAGCAGTTCAGCTCCAGCGTTCTTCCTCAATGACCGTAGGATGATTGGTTCTCATCTGCAATGTTATGTGAAAAGTCAGCTTTCTACGTGTAGATCTAACATTCGTATATTTCCTCGTCAACTACTTTATTTCCCATTCAGTGAGATTCATAACGCTTCAACAGTGTTTACGGTGATCGCTTTAGGACTCTGCTGCTTCACTGTGGTGAGTGATGCTAGCTAGCTGACCAGCTCGATAGCTAACGGTCCCGCCCTTCAGAGCAATCTGCCGCTTGTGTTCCTAGACGCTGTGCATCGGCTGAGAGAGGGAGGAAGACGGCCGAGTGGACCATGTTAGTCACTGTCGGCGATCACCACGTCTGACACCGGTCACATGGAGAGCTGCTCTGCACCCTTGTTGAAGAAAACCTAAGCTGCATAAATATATAGATCTAATAACATTATTATCCAAAGGCATCTCAAAACTGGAGAGGTGACCACAGTAGAGTGCAGATCTCTTCTGCATCATGTGATGGATGAATACGACCGGAGCTGTGAAGCGGCGGAGTAACAATATTCAATGTAGATGCATTAACAACAGGGTGAGCTGCATAATAACTGTGTGTGTGTCTGTGTACACACTCATTCATTGCAGTGGGATTTTGAATGTTCACCCCAGCCTGCTGCCGAGGTGGAGAGGTCCAGCACCCGTCTTCCACACCATCCTGCACGGTGACAGCGTGACAGGGGTCACCGTCATCCAGATCCGCCCTCACAGGTAAACAAAGGAAACCCCTGTGTCCCTCCGGCTTTTTGTCCTTCCTACAAACAAACTGGCCCTTTTCACACAGCATGTTTAGGGCAGGGCCGTAAATCAGACTTGTGAACAAATAGGATTCCTGTGTAGTCACAGAGCGGAGCACGGTTGTTACACGTTGTGCTGAAATCACTCGCTGGGAAGCCGTGGTGCCACAGCTCTTGGGTTTGGTGTGAAAAGGCAAACCGCTTAATGGCAGATCTTTTCCCGTGACAGTATTGTGTAGTCTGTGTTAAAGGCGCTAATGTCTTCATCCGCCAGGTTTGATGTGGGCCCCATTCTGAACCAGGAGCTCCATCAGGTCCCTGAGAACTGTACTGCTGATGAGCTGGGAGCGGCCCTCGCCACTAAGGGAGCACATCTGGTGAGTTGTTGGAACACGCCTGGTTAACTAGTCCTGACTGACAGGATGCTGATGTCGTTTCTTTGTTTGTTTCATTTGTCTTCTTGTTTGCAGCTCATTGACACGTTCATGACACTGTCTGAGAGATTGGCACATAAAAGGGAGCAAAGACAGACGGGTGCGACATTTGGTAAGTAAGTCTGAAGTACACAGATTCAGTCAAGCTTATCATTAAAGAAGCCTTCTTCTGTCTTACACCTTTATTTCATTCAATAGCCCCCAAAATCACCACATCCATGAGCTGGGTGGTGTGGGAGGAACAGAGCTGTGAGCAGATTGATCGTCTGTATCGTGCCATCGGATCCCGGGTGAGGACTGCTCAGGTTGCGCCACGGAGACCCTGTTGGATGTCACTGTGATGATCCTGCTCTCTGCCAACAGATACCCTTGAGGACCACATGGATGGGCAGGACAATAAAACTTCTGGACTTTGTAGGAAAATGTCACATTTCACTGTTAGGTAAGTTTGATTTATTGTACCATGAATGTCTTGACCGTAAACATACACCAAATATCTAGTTCATGAAATAAGCCTCAATCCTGTCTCTGTACATCTTCAATATGCTCGACTTCGGACCACTGCCTGCATGCGTGTTCCTGTTGCTCAAACCACGTTGTAGTGAGTCAGCACCTTTGCACTTTGCTTTCGCTGGCTTGACAAAGTCTGACTCTGGGTTTCTTCTTCAGGCTCTGTGTTCCCATATAAGAGGGTGTTAACATCAATGAATGTGTCATTTGACTCTTCTACTGCACAGAAAGGGCCAGAATGTATCTCATTTCATGGGCTAGTAACCGTTGTCGTGATTACCAGCAGTGAACCAGTCGTGTATGCTTCTGGAGCCAGTATAGCCAGAGAACACTAAGAACATATTTAGTGAAAGCAAGAACAACTTTGTATACATGTGTATACATAAATAAATCTAATATGGTGATCCACATAGTTGTTTTCTAATGGAACATACAGCATACAACTGAGGTCCACCGGATTTAGCAAGACTGGGGCCGCTGTCTCCAAACGGCGCCTTTTCTAGCTGATTTCAATCCCAAACTTGACACCACGTTGAAAGTGCAGCATAAGGTTCCACTCTCACCTATTCAATCCAATTTTACTTTTACAGCCCAATATTACAGATTTGCCCCTGAAGGCTTTACAATCTGTTCAACATACAACACCGTCTGTCTTTGCACCCCCGGGACGGGCTCAGGTGCAAGATGGTGTTTGATGTCATCTGGACAGAAAGAACAACAAAATAAAATGACAACATAGCCGACCCATATGAGAGTCAACGTAAATCTACCTTCATGACAATGAACCCTCTTTGGGCTCCACAAAGCACAGCCCTCTGGAGACGATGTGTCTGGAGCCTGTGGAGCCTCTGAGCATGAGGCCAGGGGGCAGTGAGATGCGCCTGTATGTGTGTGCTAGTAATGAGCTAAGACGCTGAGCTGTCACACGTCACTCACGTTTGCAGATCCCGGGAGGAAACCGGTGCCTGGTTCACTGAGCTATCAGAAGGAGTCCAACACTCTGGCTGTCTGCTGTAAGGTCAGTTCAACTCAGTTTAAACACCTCCACACGTGTCTGCGCCACCCCGCCGCATGATGATATCAGTTCATTTGAGTTTGTGTTTTTACATGATGCGTAGATGTTCTGAGCAGCAGAATCCAGACGTGATAACCTGTGAGTGTCTACTCTGATAAACAGACAGTAAAGGCTTTTTGGCAAACACCTTGAAGATGTCCAAAAGCAGGGCGTCTCAAGTTGTCATGCCAAAGCCAGTCTACCAGATAACGAGCGAGATCCTGGTCAGACGATAGCCGGTGGCTTCTGCGATTGCATTCCGTCTCCTTTGCGCTCCACACAGACTGTTGACCTGCATTCAACTCTACACGCGTAAAGCAGATGGTTTCAGACACATTCTCGTCCCGCTTGGTACGGATTCTGCATATGATTTGAGATCACGCGATGCTTCCAGCTGCGTTATCTGTGGTGATGTACAGAAGGCAGAAGACATGACATGTCTGGACCACATGTCTGGACCAGACATGTCACTTTTTTTTAAACGGCTGTTAAATAAAGCAGCATTTATTTCCGGGTTAAGAAGAGAAAGTGTTTGTAACAGACTAGTGAGTATGACATGACTCTGCTCGTGATAGAATGAGTGCTATGGAAATGTACATTATTCTGAATTCATCAAGACAAATGAGCAGCAACTTCTGAAGGGAGCTAATGAGAACCCTTGGTGTTGATCTGTGTTTCAGGATGGCTGGGTGGGATTCAAGGCAGTGCTCCTGAAGAAAAGGCTGACAGCGGCTGACTTCTACAACGGCTACCTGCATCAGGCGCTGCAGCAGAGCCCCTCATCAGACGGCCGGACGACTGTTTGTCAGCCGGAGACGAGGACCTGAAGCACATCCGATGAGAGAGAACTCGACGTTGTGATGCAGCGGGAATCATCTTCTACAGACATGACATCACCGAATGTCATTTATTGTAGTTAATTTGTTGTCTGTTTTAAGACATCTGCATGTACAGTTCATAAATGCATGTGATGTTGTCTGACAGATACAAGGGACGACCATGAACTCATTATTTCCATTTTAACAGCTGCTAAAGAGAAATGCCGTTATTTACTCTGAGATCATGTATTCCCTCCAGAGTGTCTGGTTTAGTAACGAACACAAAAACATATTTGGGATGTAAATGATTGACAGTCAGGAAGTCAATTTATTTATGGACTGTGGATTCTTTTGCAAAGAATGGGAGATCATCTGTTCATTTTTCTTATCTTTGGCTCCTTTAATAATGACAAACGCAGGTTCTCAACCTATGACATCGAAACTCTTATGCAAATAATGCAAGTGAGTTGTAATTGGTCTAATATTGCAATCAGTTGAGTTCATATATATTACAATGTTATAAATATGATTTGGTTTATTTTAAATACTGATCTCTTATATGTTGAGTAACATGAATGGATACATGCTCTGAATCTGATCTGTTAAACACAGTCTCCTGGCCTTCAGTCATTAGCCTCGCAGCTAACTTTAGCTGCTTTGAATGCATAGCACCAGACCCATGCGTCTATTGTTAAATCACAGCTTAACTGAAGATGTGATCAATGGACTCCTTCAGTGGCACGGGTCAGACTGCTGGAGCCAGGTGCTTGTCCAGATCTGTCTCATCGTTGACTTGTTTACCCTGCTGCCCTCAGCTTTACCTGAACACACTGTTCAGTATGGATCGCCACCCTACTGCCCACACCTAGGCCTGTTACGATGATCACATTGACTTATAGTCAAATAAATTGAAACGGCCTCGGGCGTTGTTACGTTATTGACTTATTTTACAATATATGACCGTGATGATGGTCATTGCATAGCCTTATCTACAGCATCTGTAGCACCCTTTACAGCTCTTTATTTATGACGGGGTATCTGAGGACTACTGGAGCAGTAACCTCTGGTTCCGAAGAGCCTTAAACCTGCATTCTCTCTACTGGCCACCAGGGGGCCACTGGTTGTATAGAAGTCTGAGACAATGATTCTACTTCTCTCAGTAAACATTGTAGACATGGGTTTATGGTCTCAGTCGCCAGTTTCAAGTCTTATTCAATACAGCACGATGTTCATGTGGTAACTTATGGTCCATTTAGAGTCAAACGGACCATAAAGCAGGGCAGGATACTTTGTGATTGACAAGTCGCTTATGTTGTTGCTTTGCCCTTTTTATTAGCAAAAGTACTACAATTGAGGAAGTGTATTGGCAGTATATTGCCTGTTCGGGCTAAGGAATGAATGACTCCATACCCCCGTGCCACATGTCTGTTAACAGCCTCAGAGTCCATCATGGCTGTGGGTTTGTTTTAGTTATGTTTGATTTATTTACGTTCCAATTCCATTGGCTGAATATTCTCAAGATTTAAAAGTTCAATGCTCTTTAAAATGGTGAACTTGCATTATTATGCTATTACAAATAAATCAGTGGCATACAACGGTCTTGACAGTAATATTATAATATTATTCATTGCAATTATTTCTGGGACGATATAGTTATCGTGACAGGCCTGTGAGGGATTGATCCACCAAGCCTTGTGATTAAAGGACCACGTGCTCAACCCACTGAGACCGAACCATCACCATGGCAGAAATGACTCGATCCACATGTCCAACATTCTTCTGTCCATTCATAGCCTTCATCCATACTTCTCTCTGGTCAGCAGCCTGAGGGGCTCCGGTTAGTCGTTCTACCACTTCTTAAAAAGTCATCTCTCTCCTCCCTTTCAAGTAACTGTCCAATCTGCAAACCTCCGTTTTTGGCCAAGTGCTAGCTGACCTGCTCACTGCTTTCCGTGTGGGGGAGGAGTTCACAGTTTGGCGTGGCTGGTTTAGAGGCCGTGGGTCTCCTGGCAGTTTGAAGCGTGTTTGGCTTGTTTCCTGTTGCTCACCCGGAGTAGTGATGTTCAGCTAGAGCCTTGGCTGAACGCAGCTCCTCTGCTGAGGGTCCTCTGGTCTACTGTCTGCGTCTCTCCCGACGCCTGGGAAGCTGTGTTTCTGTGCTCTGGCATTTGTTATGCCAGGCTGAGCACCTGCCCTCCCCTCCCTGGATCAACGGCTGGCTTTTCTGTTTTTTAAACTCCCCTATGTGTAATTGACTTTGTTACTCTGCAGTCATTAGTGATCCACCTACAGATAGAAATGCTTGCTCTCCCTTCTCGCTGATCCGTGGTGGTGGTGTCCCTCCACTGATGCCTTACTGTACAGCATGCAGGGTGTCATGAATAAGGTCTGGTGTGTTTACATGTGGTGCAGTATTTGACTCACAGCTTACTCCTTTCAGTGCCATTGTATGATACAACTTGTACTGTCTGTCAATAATAGAATGTATAGATATACTTAGAATCCGGTCTCCTGTGTGTGAGGGATTTACTCTTATCCATGATCCGTTGTGTCCTCTGCCACCTGGTCTCGGGGACCAGCTGGGATCCATGGACAGACGCAGCCTTTATGAGTTTATCCCCAGCACACCGTTACATAGAAGATGTGATAAAACATGCGGCGCGTTGTGTTTGTATTTTAAGCTGAGCTAACCACAACATCTTCAGTGAAGACAGATGAGACGTATGTTCATGCTGGTCTGAACAGGGCCTCGGGTCCTCCAGGCTGGAAAGCAGAGCAGCTGGAACTACCTGCCGGGGTAACAAGCAAGCATGCTCTTTCTCCTCATTTGAATCTTTCCTGAAAACACATTATGTCAGAGTTACATTTTCTTCAATATTTTGTATATTGTGCTTAACTGCACTTGCTCTTTTAATTGCATAAACTTGCTCCTTATTCTTATCTCAGTTATTAATATTTTATTGCACTTTTACAGAAACTTAGACAGTTTTATAAAAAGTGTCTATTGGTATTCATCTGATGGAGAATGTTGTGTTGTTACTTCAGCAGCCTAGTTAGTGTTTGGCTCTCTTTTCTAACTGGCACACTGACTTGCTTTGGGTAAAACAGACAACATTAATGCAAATAAATCCTTTTTTGAATTTTAGAGAAGGACATGCTCCATTAATAAAAACATTTGACCCAATTGAGACTAAAATAGACAGGCTGGGGAACATTATGGGAGTCTGATAACACATGCTTCAGCGATGACGTCTGAACGGCCAGCAGAGAGAACATCTCTGTTCACAGCTGATTTGTACCAAAGTCATTATTTTTGGTAAAAACGTACAGGCTATGTTTTAATAAAGAGCGTCAGTTTCTCTGAAAGGTTCACAAAAAATGTATTGAATGTTCATAATACAGGTTTGGTCATAGCACACTACCTATTTATTGCTTTTTTATATATTTGACTCATATTTCTCTGAAGTTCAACAGATCTATTTTTATTTGTATTTGTAATGTTAGGGTCGTTATGGATTCTTTTCCATTTCCAGTGTGGTTTATTATTTCAGATGTACTTTATGTTGATTGGATTTTAGTCAAACACTACGTTTAAGTTATCTTGTTGCTCTGAAGGTATTCAATTTCATATTCAGCTGGTGCGTCTTTTTTCCTCATGCATGTAACGTGACTTATTGCACTACTGTTTGTATATTGCCAACATTGTCATTTTGAGTCTCGCTGCTCTTTTATAGTTTTCTATTCTT